>NC_047664.1:30960474-31560474 GCF_011762505.2 Arvicanthis niloticus
TTTTAAACTTATTTTTGGATAATTTTGTATATGAGTAAGGCACTTATATCATGCTCTGCCCACTCTTACCATATTCCAACTTTCTACTTTTAAATCCATGGTCTCTTTCTTAATTGTTCACATACACACACACACACCAATAAAACCTGCTAAGTTGATTTACTGTTACTTACATGTCCCTGTGTTTAGAGCTGGTCACTTGTGGTTAGATAACTTATCAAGGTCTTGTCAAAGGAAAAAACTACTTGTCCCTCTCTTTGTGCCATTAATTGCCTACAGCTCTTCATCTAGGGTAGGACCTTGTACGGTTTCTTCTGTCCATATAATATGTTAAATGGTCTTTGTCATTCTGAAGGACTTATTTAGGCAACCATATTATTTATATTTCATAGGTGCAGTTTCCCTGTCATATAAAAGAAATGTTGTCTTGCAGTGTATATCCTGGTCATCTGGCTCTGACACTCTTTCCACCTGCCCTTTCTTTGTGATGCTCCATGAATCTTAAGTATAGAAGTTATATTGTAGATGTGTAATTGGTGATGTTCACCACAAAATGAGTGTTCTGTGCAGTTTGATGAGTTGGACATTTCTGCAATGGTCTCCCTCCAGTGGGGAAAAACAAAAACCAACAGAACAAAACAAAACACTACAAACAAACAAAAGCTTTCCTTAATAAGGGGTGAGAGCTACACTCATCTGCTGGATTCAATGATCCAATGATAGCTTTTTAGAGTGCAGTTGGGAATTATTTGCTTCTCGTTGCCACTAATCTATTTAAAAGTGCTAAAAAAAAATTACATAGGTGATTAAAAATCATAACTCGCAGCCAATATTGTTAGGAAACTCATAAATGTAATTTCATATCCATCAAATGGTGTGTGAGGTGAAAGTAGCCAAATCAAATCAAAACTAAAGATGTTCTAGGGTTATAACTATGTTTTTCAGTGTGAGAAGTGAAATTTATTTTAAAATGTAAATCTACAGATTTAAAATTTGTAAAGTAACATTTTATCACAGCTGCATGTTTTGTTTGAGTAAGTCATAGGAGAATGTTTTATTTATTCAAAAATTGATATTAAAGTCATAATTTCACTTTAAAGCATGGCTTGCTGTGGAATTCCATATCTTGTTGATATTATCATGGCATGATGTACTTGGCCGTTCTATACCTTCTCCCACTCATTCTCATACATGGGCATTTTATTCCCTGGGGAACAAAGTTAAAGAACAAAGATAATATAGTTGCTGATGAAATGCAGGTGCACTATAGTACAAAATCAGTTCACCTTGGTCTCTATGCCTGTTTCCTCATTATCACACTTCTACATTGGTTATCATTTCATGGTACTAGAGATGTTCCAGCCTAAGCAACCAAGAAATACCAGGAGAGGAACATTACCTCGAATATTTGATTCAAAGTCTTGGGCTGAATTCCTAAGGAATCTTTAGGGAAGTATGTAAAACTACCCAGAGTGCTTCTCAAAAAGGCAAAATCACTCCAAGACCCAAACAAGAAAATTGATGCTTTGCTTAACAAAGCAGTGACAGATAGATGAAAAAACAAATACTATTTAAGTCATAACTGAAAGTCTCAACACTTTACAAGATTGTGGTTAAATCTTTATAACTGAATTGACAGTTCAGAATCATCTACTTTATGGCTTTAAAGGTTGTTGAGGAACATATCCAAAGGTAGAGAAATTTCTAATTAAGTCACAAAAAGAGGTAAATGTTGGAAAACACACGCAAAGAATGCAACTTGCACATTACTCAGACACTTTAAAATATTATATGATTTAACTTTTTAATATTTTTATATGAGAGGAAATGTTTCTGTCGGTATGATGGTATGCAGATGAACCATATAGGCATGAGAGTTGTTATCATTTCTTTACTGAGAAAACTAGGCAACTGGAAACAGGTAGACTCTGGGTTGCAATGAGCTGGGAACATTAATCTAGCATTTACTTTCTAATAGATCTTGCATAGTTTTTTTCAGCCTTTTAAAGATAAGTAGTAGCAAGTGGAGATAATATATTACATCATATCAAATTAAATATGTTTTTTGAAGAGAGTGGAGTCAGAGTTGTAGGAGTATGGAAAGCTAGGGAATATTTCTTAAGCAACCTCTCTAAGGAACACACTGAAATCCAAATGTTTTGATCCTTAAGTCTTTCTATCTGCCTTATATGTGAGTGATCATTCTTGTAGAGTTCCCAAATTCTGGAATGTGCTACAAAAAGATCAGCCACAGCTTTTTTGAGAATCCATCTATCTATCCATCCATCTATCTATCCATCCATCCATCCATCCATCCATCTATCCATCCATCTATCACATCTATCCATCTATCCCATCTATCCATCCATCCCATCTATCCACCCATTCGTCATTTACCATGCAGACAACTGTCTATTGTAGTATATTGATTTGTCTTCCTGATTATCTAAACACAGTTTGTCAGTTTGGTGTTTTTAACTCACTATTGCTCTTTTGTCCATGCCTTTAATTAATTTTCTGACTAACTCATCCAGAAATTTATTGCTCCTTGTCTGCATCGTTCTGGCTCCTCACTTTTAGCTTTTTGTAGCTAGTATACTCCATCAGGCTCCTCCCAGTGGACTAACTACCGATAAAAAAAAAAAATGGCCTATATAGTATTGGTCTTGCCCTGAGCATGAGTAGCAGAGCTGTTTTCCGAAAGGCTCTTCCCTGGCTGGATTTGAGAGGAAAAACAATGCTTGGAAGACTACTAATTTGTTGCAGGAGACTGTGTAGAGAGGTTATGCTGAGTGAAAGTACTTCCCACATTTTTTTAATCTGCTCTTCACAGCCTCTCATGTGTGCAGACTCCTCAGTAAAGATAGATAGCAATCCAGGTGATCCATAGAATTTGAAGCTTCTAATGGTTTTTGTCAAAGGGATGGTCTCAGCTTTCAGCTACAGATATCAGATTTTTTCCACCCTCACCCCAAATCTGTTTTTGTTGTATTTGAGCATAGCTTTACAATGGTTGCTTTAGGAAAATCTATTTTATATAATACTTCTGGGAGTTTGAGTATTTATAAATTTACATAAGTAAATAAAAGTACCTGCACCTTATCTTCAGTAATTTTCATATATACAAGACATTTTGTACAGTAAAATATATATCGAAGCGTTTTACATGCCAGTGGAGAAAACTTTAAAATATCTCAATGGGGGAAGTACTTGATAATTATCAAATATACTCTCAGAAGTGGTCATTACTATTAGGAAGAAAACCTACAGACTTAGAAGTTTTGTAGCTTGGAGAAATACCCATGGAAATGGCTGACTGGCATCATAATGACTTGATAGAAGTAATGATGACATATTAATTTTATTTTCCAATTATCTCATATCAAGTGAGTTTTAATTCCAAAATGAAATGAAAATTGCATTGAAATAGAGTAGATGTTCCAAATCTAATGAACCTACCATGGAAGAAAGAATAAGCATGATTCCTAAATTACGTTTTGCTGTGTAATGGCTGTACAAAGAGAAAAAGAAGTGAGTGCCATAGCCTACTGATTTGAGAAAGTACCTGTAAGCATTTGACTTATTTTTCAATGAAGCCTATGCTTAAGACAATTATTTTAGAAATATCATCATCAATATACTATGCTTGATTTTAGATAGCATGTATAATTCTTTTTAAAACCACAATCACATAAAACAGAAATTACCAAAATAATCATGGTAGGTAAGCTTTAGTGTATGTTTGAGCATTGCTTTACAATAGTTGACTTCGAGAAAATTATTTTGTACAATACATCCTGGAGTTTGACTCCAGCAAGTATCACAAAACCCATGCTTTAATGACTGCAGTGACATCTGGAGAGAACCTGTATTTTTAGGGCACATTGCTGCTAGGAGGCTTCCATGCAAATGACAGTGTTGCTGCATTTACTTGGCTTCCCAATACCTCTTGCAAGAACTCAACACTGAACGAATTCAATATAAGTATAACCCAGAATATTAACACATGCAATGAATGAAATCTATACAAATAGTACAATTTTCACTAGTAATAAACTCCAGGATGAGATGCAGGGAGTGGTATTGAATGGAAAAACAGAAAAAAGTCCTTCAAAATTACCAATCATCTTTTCTTTCTTTTTAAAAAATTTGACCAAGGTTTGTTGGCTACATTTCAGGTCAATATTGCATTTTAGATTTAATTGACCTTCCTACTCATACAAACAGCCTGGAAACAGAAGAACAGTTTCTTCTAGGGTCTTCAATGGTATCTATTGTGAAGGAACCTAAGGGCAGGCTGTTTGTGGAAGTGCCTTTCCTATTTGAGAAGGAAGGTCCTTAGCATCTTTTTCTAGTAGCATCAACCAAAACCTCTCCCCTTGCTTTCCTGGAGACAAAGGCCAAGGTGACTGAGAATGCCTCAATAGTGGATTGTGATAGAGACATTGAAAAGTCTATCACATGGATGATTGCATAGATCTTACACGTAGCAAGGAGTCTGTGAGTGATCATCACAGAGCTTATGAATACATAGTTCCCTATGCTTTGTTGGTAGCATAAACATTCACTGATGATCCTGGTTTTGAGTAAATGTTTGGTTAAGGATGCCACAGTCTACTCTACAATTGTCCTTTGATGCTTCTACATACACTAGCCTTACTTCTTAGCAACCAGTTACCAAACTATTTCAGGTAAAATACTCATTCTATTGCTTTATTATAATTTCCAGATGAAAGTGCTAAAATAATAACCTCCTCCAGTAGTAGCAAATTACTGCTTTTTTTCTTTCTATTTTTAAAATAACATTACTATTTGAATATATTTTGTGAGCAAAGTTTAATAAAACCCTTCCCCTTCCTGACTAAGAATTTGACCTTCACTCAAAAGCTTAGCTGTGTTTCTTTGAAAACACAGAAAGAGGAAAAATTGATAAGCACTGTTGCTTTTTAGTACAAGTTTTCTAGTTACTAGTATGTGACCTATGAGTGAAAGGGATAATACATTAAACCAAAGCATCTATTTATATTGAGTATGATCACTTATTATAGACTATCCTTAAATAGACAAAAAAACAAAACAAACAAACAAACAAAAACACCTGGTTTTAGAACTGTTCCAAGGAGTATCAACTCCTGTAAGAAAAGAAGTTCTCAAGACAGGTCAGCTCTTATACCCTTTAAAGATGAGCTTACCTGAGTGTGGTGGAGCTGTCTCAGGGTTCATTGAAGAGGACTACCTACTCTGCTCTCAAAGGTAGATGATTGTTGTCTTGTGTCTTCTAACATTATTCATATAAGACCTGTATTATCTAGGTACTCTGAAATTCTCCACCATACTAAAAGGACCTTTTATTGGACAGTGAGAGGATTCCTTGCATTATGGTCCTATATTTAAATAAGGCCCATAACCTGAAGTGGGGGAGGAAAATCCTATATCATTAATAACTCACTCTTCAAGTATATTTTCCTTTGGCTGCTTCCAAGACCTTAATGTGAGCAAGGTTTCTAAAAATGCTCCTTGTGCTGTGGCACAACAGTATGAGGTCAACAATCTATGGAGAAACCTAAAGGAGCCAAGGAGTACTGCCCTCTGGCATCTGCCTTCCTTATGACACAAGGGGATGGTATCTAGAAGTAAAACTCTGTGTTATCTTTCATTCTTTTAGCATATTCTTAAATCCAGCATGCTCAGTAGTATACATCTGACCCTTGCATGTGCTCAGAAATAAGCTCACTTCATCCAAGTATTTTTCCATTTGAATGTGTATTTGTCCTCTAAATAAATTCCCCATACTTCCCTTGTTCTAAGAGAGTGTGCATTTAGGAATTCTCCCCTGATATCGATCACCTTACGTACAGGTAATAAAATCCAGTTGTTTTATATGTCTCTTGCTTGAGTTTGTGGGCTTTATGATCACTAATATATGAACCCATTGTGTTTATTATTGTGCTTATAGGGTATATTCTATACACTAAAGGTCATGTGTTCTGGGTATTGATAGAAATACATGATTTTGAAAGCCTGATGGAAATATCAATTAACATTTGGCAGTGGGATCATTGGCTTCATTTTTCAGTTACACTTGTAGAACGTCTTTCTTTCCTAATATTACCAGGTTGACTCAGTTGCTATTTCACAAATATCTTAGAACAATAATATAAATAGCTGCATCAATAATAAAATAACTGAATACACATTGGCTTCAGGTTGCTCAACTTCAGGCATCAAACACATTTTCTGCTAACTTGTCGTGCTTTTTTACATTGAAAATTTGTAAAATATATTCTGATAATGGGGTTTCCTTCCCTTATTTCCTCAAAGATCCCCACTCACCAATTCAATACCTTCTTTCTCTATTGATGACTTTAGAAAAAAATCAGATTAGATAGATAGGTAGATAGGTAGGTAGATAGATAGATAGATAGATAGATAGATAGATAGATAGATAGATAAAAATGAAAAAGTACACACAACACTTAGAACAATCTATTTCTCTTTGTTATATTAACTTGATATAGAATTGTATTATCTACTCATTGAAGTTCATGTTTTTTTCAATATCAAATTAGCTATGAAATAGGTAAAAAGAATATTGGTTAAAAATAAAAATATGTTAAATATTTATACTCCAAAATGTGGTCAAGATTCATTTCTTCTCCCTCTCCCCCTCTCTCTTTTTGATTAACAGAGTAATGGGGCACGTTAACTGTAGAATTGTACAGACAGCTACTTGATCCCAATTGTACCATATCCCTGGCAGTTATTTAACACACCTATCTCATTTTCTTTATTCACTTAATACATATAATACCTGAAAGCCATTGGGCATAATAATGTGCAAAAATATTGATGTGACTGTTAAATAAAGGCTGTTATAAACTCACTTATGAATTCATATATCTTACATAAGTTGTTACATGTCAAAATGCTTCATAAGTGGTAAAATTGTATTAAACAAGATTGCTATTGCTCAGATTAAGAACTACTAATGCCATAAGAAAATTGATTATCCTGACAAGTTTTGATGCCATTTTCTTGGAAAAGAAAATTATTCATAAAAGGAGATCCAATTATTAACTCACTCAATACTGTATCTTTTTGATACATCATTTTTTCTGTTGTTCTTTTCCAATGGTGTGGGGGGGGGGGGAGAGGAAGTGCCCAGGACAGTCTTGAGTTTCAACTTTTGACCATCATACTGAAGGTCAGAATCAGACCATTGACTGTTTTACCCCAGTTTATCCCAGGACCACTAATCTGATTGATAACTATTCTGTGAAGCAAGTGAATAATGTACTGTTGAGCAGTGATTGTTACTTTGATTAAGATGAATCTGGCTGCCTCCGCCAGTAACAAAGAACTTTGTGATGCTGCCATGTTTTGCTCTTTAAATTGGCCCCTTTCACCCAGTTCTAGTCTTTGCACTTCTTCAATCCAACCTGAGAGCCACCAGAGATGTAGCCCGTAGCCTTTTATTCCTATTGTGGTCATGTTAAGATTAAAGTTCTTTCTCTTTCTTTATTATCAGCTCTTTCCTGTGCTTTCCCCTCTTCAGTAAATGGCCACTAGTCTTATCAATCTGAACCACCAAAGCCAGACTTCTGCTCAAGGAGTCCAGGGACACACAGATGCTGTTGTTAATAAACAGCTCCTATAAAGGTACTTCTGTGAAAGAGAAATTTTCCTTCCAAGAGAATGATAAAAAAGGGACTAAAATAATTGAGGAAATGAAAAGCTTTGGCCATTTGCTTGGTCCAGTTGAGAAGTTAAAATAATGTTTCCAGGTTCCTGTGTCATTTCTTGGTCTAACTGACTCAATTGAAATCTAGTTAAGATTTCTATGTGCTTTGATAGCACTGGATCCAGGAATTTCTGTTCATCCCTGCAATAATGGGGCATCCATATACCTTCTAACTTTAGCAGATCCCCCAAAGCAGAGAGCAGTAAATTGTATGAATTTCCCACTAAGGACAAAGATGGAAACAACATGCAAAAGTCAGAATCTGTATTGGGATTGTGCTTGTTTTTGTTGTTTGCTGAACAAGAACTGGTTTGAAAAAAGAATAAAAGAGAAACTACCCTAGAGACAGAGCCTTTTCCAGAGAAAGTAGAAGGTAAGCGCAGTGGTTTGTGTTTAGAAAGCTGAGGTATCAACACGGCTCTCTTTGCTTGTCATGCACTCTGGATTTTCTGACACTTTCTGTTCTGCCATGCAGCTGACTGCAAACACCCACTGCTGAGCGTGTCTGCTACTCAGACTTTTAACTCAAAAAGCCCAGCTATCTGTTCTTTCCACCTCTCTTCCCCAGAACCTGAAGACATTCAGGGCTTTCCTTTCATACTATTTTTTTTCTTTAAAACTAATAAAACTGTCCTGGGGCTTCCCCAAAAATGTTATTCCAGGATAAATATGCTCTACTTTTATTTTTCAGCTTTATTGTGCATTATTACATAATTTCTACCTGGCACATTGTACTATCCGAATGACAGACCTCCTGTTTTCATTCCTCTACTCAATAATATTGGTGCATCTCAATAGTTAGCAGAATTTAAAACCTTAGGTACCAGAAGAAAAAGAAAAGGAAAAATGTGGAGATATGGGAAGGAGCTCCTTACACAAGTTTGGGGGAAGCTTTTTGTCAGTGGAAAAATAAAGAATCTAGTACCAGTGACAATACTGGCTATGACAGCTACCTAGACAGATATTTCTTTTACATAGAGCTATTTTTTTTAATGATAATGTTAAGATAACAATGATCATGCTCAGTTTCCCAGTGTGTATGTCTTAAGTATTAACAAATCCCTCCCCTAGATATGTTCTGGTTATCCTATCAGTAAGACTGTTAACTTTTATTTATAGTAATAATTTTCTAATTTCCTCAATGCCTATCTTCTAGGGTTTGCCTTTTTCAGGTGGAATCCTGAGTGGGGCACGTAGAAAAACACTTTGTGAATTTTATGCAAATTTGTGACAACCCTCTGAAGATAGTTGCTTCAGAACTCAAAAGAACAATATGTGTAGTTCTTATAATGACAATGAAGTACAAATTCCCCCTTAGTAGCCCCTTAGATGCTCCTGTGTGCTTCTGACTCTTTTCTTTGGCCTCTATGTTTTTATTAGCTGACTATGCTGAAACGTGTGCTAATTTTTTCTTTTAATAAACTCAACTCTGATTTATTGTGCTACCTCTTGAATTGTTTTTCTCCTCTACTCCTCCTCCTCCTCCTCCTCCTCCTCTTTTCTTCTTTTTGAAAGGCAAAGGATCGGACTTTACTTGAGAGGTGTACCCTACATGATAAGGGGACTCCTAGGGATGCTAATAAAGGAGCTTTGCTGTTCCTCCTGTTGTATCCACCAATGACACAAGTCATCACATTTAGAGTTGAAACTGTAAAATACATAAAATAGAGAAGGGTAAACTGATTGAGAGAAACATAAGGACATATGGATGGAAACAGAGAATGGATAGAGAGATAGGAGAAATCAATTTATGTTATCTCATTTTGAGCTTGTATACAAAAGTCAAGTTCCTGGAGTCAGGAAACACACTTTATATTGAAACTTCTGTACAGCTGATTAACTTCAAAGACTATAAAGAGCTTGGAATATTGGAGGTTTGGAGTCTAAGTCCAATTTATGTTGGACTATTTTGGCACCATTAATAGAAACTTTCTTTCTCTGTTATGTTTGAATGAATTCCGGTGTCACTATCAGATAAAACTGTTTGAAATATATTCACAAAACCCCACTTTCTACTAACAAGAATGCTAAGGATCCCAGGCCTAGAATTGAGATTTTTCTCTGTGGCTATTACCTACTTATGTGATATTTCCTCGACTATATTTGAAAGTGCCTTGATTTATGATTTTGTTCTATTACCAGAAAACTTCATTAAACTGTTTCCATGTTCCTCAAACTTTGGAATAACCTCAATCCCTATTCCTAAAACATCATTATTCCTCCAGATTAAACTCACATACATCCTTTCAGATGAAATGAGAGCTGTGAGAACTATGCTTTTGTGTTAATAGACTATATTATTTGACAAGGTGAGTATAAGCTCCAACATCATGTGTATATGTCAATATTAAACAAAATAAGTAAACTATTTTAGTAACTTCTGATTTCCAATTTGTGATTATTTAAACAAAAGCTACTTTTGGTTGGTGAAGTCTTTGAAACTTCATTCTGAAGGTGATAGAGGTAAATTATTTTATAAGCCAGTTCCCTCAGATACGGAAAGTTTATGCACAGAATGTTAGTGGACTTATTTCAGAGGAGCCTCAATAAGATATCTGTGAAACAAGTGGTTATAGAACATTTGTATGAACACTTAACATTTGTATGGATATGTACACACACATTCTTTACATCAAATGAGTATGTTTTTATATAAAAGAGTCAAGTTCACTATAGCTGAAGGCTTATGGGATTTATAGGCTTGATTTGGACATTACATTAATTCTAAGGTCAAAGAAGAGATGACTTGCCAAGGTCTGGGTGAAGTCTATGAATGTTCTCTTACAGAATACGTACTTATGGGATCTATTCTTGCAAAAGAGTTAAGAAGGGAGATTCTAACTGAACTTTGTACTGTCACAGGAACTCTTGGGTAATGTTGTTGTTTTCTTTGAGGATAAAAGAATCTGATATGATGAAATTCTTTGTTATGATGTGTTGTCTATGTTGCCTATGAAATAATTTTTCTGACTCAGTCTGAATTTTGCCTTTGAATATATAAATTATGATCAAATCAATTTGATGTCCTATATGTGCTCAGCCCTTCCTCCCACTCTATACTTTACACTCTCTTACACTTTTCTCTTTGTTGACCTTTGTATCTGTTGAAAGACTCTTTCCTGAGGTCAAAATTTTAGAATTTCCCCACTTCACACTAATAAATGCCTTCTCTTAAAATAAAGAACCGTAGCTTCCACAAAACACAGTGTATATTCCTAAATGAATGGTAGAGTCTGGTGTCATTGTTATGATTAGTTCTTCTTGACTGCCTGTTCTGTACAAGGTGGAGGTTACAAACAAGTTTAACAGTACCAGTGCATGGAGAAAGAAAGATAGTATCTCTTAATTCCTAAGATCTCAATTCATTTCCTTACTTAGTTTTATCTTCTACAGGTTCCAGGCTTCACTGCCATTTATAACGCCCTAGGGGTGGATACATACAAGAATAAAAAGCATTCTATTAAGTGTGTTAATACAGATTCAGAAAAATATGAAAAAAATACAAGTTTAAATTTCAAGGACCTGACTAGATGATTATGCCATTGTTGGCATTTTTAATAGAGTGAACTCTTGACATTTGCAGACTTAGTGCTTAAAGTTTTGCCTATTCATGAACCAATGTCATGTTGTAATTTGTAAATTTGCTGAGGCATGAACTCAAATCTCATACACAGACAGCTAAAGCTACCAATAACTTCTGGAATGATAAAAGTTTTATTTATCTATGATAGATGAAGCTGCTTGAGCTATTGATATATTGGGGAATCTGGGATCTTTTCAACTCTATGGTAATGGAATTTTTAAGACGATAAAGCCAACACAACTTAATAATTCCCCAAAACTGAATGAAAAAAAGAGTTGCCCAGTAAGTAAACAATAAACTATTGTCTAGGTAGAGATTATTCAGGATTTCTTTGATATGTCATAAATTTAAGAAAGGAGTCAGAAGCTGCAAAGACCAGGAAGCACAGTAATGTTTAGTTGAGCAAAACCAATGAATGACAGGGTACCAAATCCTACCTGTGTATTCGCCCACCATCTGCTGCTTTTGTCCCCTCCTCACCTTTCTTGTACCCATGGAAGCTCGACTAGGTTTTGTTGTTGTTGTTTTTGGTTTTTTTTGTTGTTGTTGTTTTTTGTTTGTTTACTTCAGAATAGAATTCTCAGTCTCCATTGAAATTATTTGTATTTATCTGAAATAAAATTCAGACTATAGGTTTCAAATGTAATTGTCAATATGCCAGTTGTGTAAATATTTCTCCTCTTTCTGTTTATACTACTGTAAAACAACTGTGTAGTTGCCATGAGCCTCCATCTAATTAGTTAAGTAAAATACCTTTCTCCTTCTACCCTTTTGAAGGATTCTGAAGGTTTTGTAAAACTCTTAGTTTTCTGGCCATAAAAGGAAAATTTTAGCATTACTTAAAATGCCTTTACTAATTTTAGACAACCTCGTAAGTTATATTTTTGGTTGCCAATTTATTTCCTTACCAATCATGGTGACTTTGTGAAAATACAAATATTCACTTCTGAGTCATCTGTGTGGATTATCTAAGAATTTGTTTGAAGATGGTTTTATACATTGGAAGTTCTGGATTTCTCATATTGAACCCACAACCTTAAAGCACTCCCTGTAACATTATTATATTATTGATTCCCAATCCCTACCATGTCTAGCATGGTACCCACTTCAGGGTGTCCAACAAATGTATTCAGCATGTCCAAAATATGTATCCAATATAAACATCTTTTAATGAACTAGTTACTATTTTCTATAAAAGGCATTATATATAAATATATGGCCTTATATTAAATGTATTCATTCAGATGGTCTCTCCCATACAATCTTTTTTGTCATGCCAAAGTATGACTATTCTCCCAAAAATAGATATTTGGTAAGCCTTTGGGTTTCATCAAACTGTAATTATAAACTTCTGTGTATTTTAATTGTAACACTTGATAGTAAAGATGACTACCATTATATACGGGCCATTCAAAGCATCATGGGTAATTAAGCTCACACACCTGACAGATGGCTTTTCTCACTTTAATTGATTAAATGCAATTTAATTGCTGACAAAAGAATTCACAGCTAATTCAGGGAAAATGACATTGATTCCTCTGATGAAACCACAACTATAACTTGGCATTTATATGTGGATTGCATGCAGTGTTTGCTCTCACTTCAAAATGCTTGTGCAAGAACAGTATCAATGGACTTACGAGCATATCAAATTTCCCAGTAATTAATTGAACATTTACAGAGGAAGATATCAAAATCCATTTTTAAATGAACACTGCTGATTTCAATGACTTAATTGTTAGTGGGTGTTCAGTTGAAATCCAATATGAGCTAAATGAAAAGAAATTACAGAAAAGCTTTTTAAAATATCTCCATTTCATCATCTGTATAATGGGGCCAATAATGATTTCTTTCTTGGTAATTTACTTAGAAGATTTGTTAACACAGTGAAGGCATGTCAGATAAACTATCATATCTGGAATCCATGAAAGAGTCTACAAAAATATTAGCAACTTTTGCACTTGAATTTTTATCTATTTTTGTTTCATTGTTTGTTTCCTTCTTTCCTTTTTATCAGCAAGTCTAAGTTTAGTGCAATACTTCTTAAAAGTATTTCTTTTTATTTTGAGATAATAATATAATTATATCATTCTCTCCTTCACCCTTTCCCTCCAAAGCCTCCCACATACCATTCTTGCTAGCTTTTAAAGTCATGACCTCTTCTTCCATTAACTGTTGTTACATACATCTATGTATATAAACATTCATTCTTAAATACAGAAACATAATCCACTCTACCCGTATAATGTTACCTATATGTATATTTTTACAGGTGACCATTTTATGGATAACCAATAGCTGCTATCTTTTCTGGGAAAGAATGTTTCTTCTGTTCTCAATATTTCTTAGTTGCCTATAGTACTTTGTATAGGCTTGGGGTTTAATGGAATTTCCCATCCACTTTTGAATGTCTATTTTTGTTATTCATGTTCAGCTAATGTTTGGGCAATCAATCTGGAGAGATTTTTATGGATGTAGATTCTCGTATCACTGGGAGACCCAATCCTACAGCAAACTTTATGATCCTACAAATTTTACAGTCTTTCCACTTCCCTTTTTGCAATAATCCCTGAGCATTAGTGTTTTGTAGATGAATCCATTGACATCTGGCTTCACATCTATACACTTTGATTTATTGTGTTTTTCTGTAATGGACTGCCTTTTGAAAAAAACAGTTTTTTTTTTTTCTTGAGGAAGAATGAGCAGTAAACCTATTTGTAGGTATAAGGACAAACATCTAGAAAGTAGCTAAAGTAGTGATTGTAGGTTCTGCTCTAAGATCCATGACTTCACAAGCCTGTAATCTTTGGCTAGGTTTCTAATACCAGGCATAGATTCCCTCTTTATGAGTGTGTCTTAAGTTCAATGAGAGAGCATATGATTACCACTAGGGTGTGTATGCCACAACTGTACCCTCAGGATCATCATGCCATTCTGGCTGTTGTTGTAATTCACAGACATCATAAATTGGTATAACTCCTGGATGTTTCCCTCCTTTAGAACCTTTCATGGTACCTTCTGATTCTAGTATAGCCATTCTCCAGAAAGAAGGCCTTCTTATCAGTTCCTGCTGAGGGGCTGCCAATCCCTGTTTTCGAAGTACATGGTGTCTTCAGCAGTAGGGACTTACCTTCCACCTCTGGATGGGAACCAAGGACAACTACAAGAATGTTTTGGAAATTTTTGGACAACCAAAATTGACAACTCCAAAAAAAATGGACTCTCATGCCTGGAATTGGGGTTTCATTAGATTATCTCTAATTCTTCAAGGGAGGATTGTCAGCCCAGATGAGAAATTTTTATTTAATCTATACATGTTTATTTATATAGGTACTTGCATACATATACCAGGGTTTCTTTTTGTTGTTGTTTTGTTTTGGGGGGGAGGGTTGGTACATAGTTAATACTATTCTTTCTTATGACTTTTCCAGATAGCCTGACTATCATTTCGTATCCAGTTTTTTCTTTTCTGTGTTTTTCTGCTGTTAAAGAAATAATCAGACCCAGCTGGTCTGCTCCCATGTGGACACCATATTCTGAGACATCCTAGAGGGGCCACTGAACTCAGACCGGCTGGTAAGAACAGTCGCCCACTGCCCTATGCTCCAGAGCTACAACTGGGAGCAGGAAGTGCTCAGGACCCACCAGGCACCCAAACCCCACCCCTGTGGAATACCTTCCGCCCCTCACCTGGGCCTTGTGCCTAGAGCTGGAAAGAACCCAGATGTCCTTCAACAGAGGAATGGATACAAAAAATGTAGTACATTTACACAATGGAATATTACTCAGCTATTAAAAATAATGAATTTGAGAAATTCTTAGGTAAATGGATGGAACTAGAAAATATTATCCTGAATGAGGTAACCCAATCACAAAAGAACACTCATGGTATCTACTCACTGATAAGGGGATATTATCCCAAAAACCTGAAATAGTCAAGATTCAACTTACAGACCACATAAAGCTCATGAAGAAGGAAGACCAAGTGTTGATGCCTCGGTCCTACTTAGAAGGAGTAACAAAACACTCAAGGGAGCAAATATGGAGACAGAAACTGAAGAAGGGGCCATCTGGGACCATTCCACCTGGGTATCCATCCCATGTGCAGTCACCAAAGGTAGACACTGATGTGGCTGGCAGGAAGTGCATGCTGGCAAGAGCCTGATATAGCTGTCTCCTTAGAGGTTTGCCAGAGTCTGACACATTCAGAGGCAGATGCTCACAGCTAACCACTGATCAGATCAAGGGTTTCCCAATGGAGAAGTTAGAGAGAAGACTGAAGGAGCAAAAAGGGTTTGTGGCCCTATGAGGAGAGCAACAACACCAACCAACCAGAGTTCCCTAGGGTCTAAACCACCAGCCTGGGAGCACATAGGGAGGGTCTCATGACTCCATCTGTACATGTAGGGGAGGATGGCCTTGTTGGGCATAGGTGGGAGAGGAGATCCTTGGTCCCATGAAGGCTGAACACTGAGTGAGGGGTGAATTCGTGGGTGGAGAGGGGGGAGTGGTGGGGGTAGGTAGGGGCACATCCTCATGGAAGCTTGAGGAGGGGGGATGGGATAGGAGGTTCCTGGGTGGTGAGGGGAATAGGGTTAGGGGATAAAATCTGAAATGGAAATATAGTATCCAATAAAAATAATGACTTGGAAAAAACCAATCAACCAGGTAAAAAGGGAGCTTACATAATGGGAGGCAATACTTCTCTACTATACATCTGATAGAGAATTAATATGCAGAATTAATATATAAAAAGCAAAAAAAAAAAAAAAAAAAAAAAAAAAAAAAAAAAAAAAAAGGACCTGGGATGTGAACAGAATTCTCAAATGAAGAAAAAAAAATCACAAGTTCATTCACTCAGAAAAGCAAAGGTCAATAAAATGACTGCTAAAAAATTCTGGGGGTATGTCACAGGAAGGACCCCCCTCATTCACTGGTGGAGCAATAGGGACACCAAGCTATCCACTAAACTTTCAATCCAAAATTTATCCTGTCAACAAGAAATGCAGGCACAGGTGATGGAGCAGAGTGTGAGTGAATAGCCAATCAATAACCAGACCAACTTGAGACCCATCCTATGAGCAAGCACCAATATCTGACACTATTAATAATACACTGTGATGCTTGCAGATAGGACAGTGTTATGCTCTGAGAGGCTTCACCCAGCTGACTCAGACAGATATAGACACCCACAGCCAAACCATGGATAGAGTTTAGGGACTTTTTTTTTTCATATTTTATTTATTTACATTTCAGATATTATCCCCTTTCCCCATCTATGCCCTCCCCCCAGCCTTGAGCAGGCCTGAAAGACCTTGTTAACCACAATAGACCAAAAATAATAGGACCCAATAGAAGGAGTTACCCACCTTGGCTGCACATACAGCCTGCTTCAGGAATTTAGAAGAATAAACTGCCAGCTGAGCTTACCTTGAGACATCTCCCGCTGTGACAAAGGATGGCTTCCTCCACCCATCCTGGCTGAAGCAAGGAGTTCAGTGGTGCAGCTTTCTCTTTACATTGAGAGCTGAACATTAAACTTTGAGCCTCAATCAGAATACTTTGTCTTGGCTTCATCTTTTCTTGCCCTCCATTCCTTTCTTCATTTCCAGTCCCCCTTTCAGGTGAACCCAGTTGATCCATGGCCACAGGCTGCTACACCCATCCCCCTGCCAATTAATACCCTATCCCATCCCTCCTTCTCCTTTTTTTGCTTTTATACCATTTAAATTACATGCAAGTATTAAGGTCAATTCTAGGTTGAGGAACTAGCAATACAATAGATGAAAATAGTCAAGGAACAAGCAAGACAATAATCCCAAATAGTCAAAGAACATGCACTACAATAAACAGAGTCCCATAGTCACTTTCTAAGGGCTTATCAGGATGACCAAAATATTTGAGCCTACTTCCCTGTCCTAGCCCAAAGTTATTTTCATGCCTGAAGCCTACTTCTTTGTTCTAGCCTAGGACTTAGATTTCTGCCTGAAGATTCTGATATTAGGCTAGAACAACGAGCCTGGGCAAAGTTCTGTGTTCCCATTCCTGTACATAGACCTCCTCGCATATATGTAGCAGACATACAACTTGGTCTTCATGTGGGTCCTGAACAACTGGAATGGTGGTTGTCCCAGAAGCTGTTGCTTGTATGTGGGATATGCTCTTCTAGCCAAGCTGTTTCACCTGGCCTCAGTGGCACCCCACCCTAACGTTCTCTGTCCTGAGTGAAAGACACACGCACAGCCTTTATATCTTGATATCCCTTAATCAACTCAAAGGCTGGGTTACTTCATAATTTCCATGTGGTTAATCCACTTCCCGCCAATAATCCTGAGTTATTATTTACTAAATTCTATATTCTCCCTTGGCTGTCCTGAACCCAGATGGTTGCCTGGCTATGCCTCCCTGTCTTCCACTCTTCTTAGGCATGGCATCTCTCCTTTCCTCCTCTTCTTTTTCCTCTTCCTCCTCCTCCTCCTCTTCCTCCTCTTGTTCCTTCTGTTCCTTTTCTTTTTTTCTTCCTTCTCCTTTACCTTTCATGGCAGATCTCCTTCTCTTTTCTCCTCTCTCTGTACCAAGCATAGGAAATTCTCAAGTCCTTCATCTATCTGCCCTGCCCAGCCAGTGACAATTGAGGGTAGTGTCCCTCAGTGTCTTACATGGAGACACTTGTGTAAGCAGCTTGGGGGAACATAATTAGCATTTATAATACAAGAAGCTACAAAATTGATAATGTAAGTGATCAGAATGTTCCAAAGTGGAGGCCATACTGGAAATGTCCAGAAGTCACAAGCTCACCTTAAGGACTAAGTTGAGTTTTAGAAACCATGCTAAACAGAGTGTCTTCCAGAAAACACAGCCTTGGTGTGGTCAGTGAGCAGTATCTTCTCTGGTCTTCATTGATTGTAGAAAGAGAAGATACCATAGTCAACTCACACAAGGGTATTTGATCAGTAGATAATTTAGTACCCCTTTCACTTCACTAATGTTAGCTGTAATGATGGCTTCTGCTGATTGTCTCCACGACTTCCTCATATACCAAGGCTTTGGAAAAGAACCTTGTAGATTGAGTTTACTATCTTTCCTTATGGAGAAGGAATGAATAGCATGCTAAATATAGATCCTGCAGTCAAACACTCCTGCATTTTAATGAAATCAGGTTTACAATAGTGTAATTGTGGAGTTTGAACCCTAATGCTACCACAGCTTACCATTCATTAGCTGTATCAAATGATGAAGAGGATATAAAGAGGTATATCCCATTTATGTATAGGTCAGTCTCCCAAACATGCAACTGAGATGAATAGCTGTCCCATATGAGTGCTTCCAGTTATCATGTTTCTGTTCCTCCAGAGAGCCCTGGAACCAAAATTGTTTTAAGTTCAGTACCAGGAAGGAAGTTCCCACCAACATTTTTCTACATATACAACCTCAGATAATTTGTCTACCAGTCATTTCATTGACCAGATAAATAAGACAGTATTTGTAAACTACCAAATCTGTATCAAGGATATAGCAGGGATTCTGGGGATAGTTGCTATGTTGGCCTGAGAAGAAAAGGGAGATTTTATCGAGAAAAGGTTTCTAGTTTCCAAGAAGAATCCCCAATATACATGCTTCATCTGATGAATTTTCATGAACATGAATAATTCCACTTCTGCAACTAACAAGGTTGTAACTGCCTTAATTACTTTCTCCAGGATCATGTTTTGGAAGTGTATTTACTGGGTACAGCGGAAACTTATTACATAAACAGCTGATTTCAAAACCAGTGTGTATTTGGTGATGCAAGCCTGGGATAATAAAGTAGAACTTTGAGAATATCTTCAGTCTAGCATTCATGCAAGGCTAACCATCACAATCCAAACCTTTCCCAGGCCAGTCATTTTCTTAGGGTCTTAAGAAATCATACTACTACAAACTAGATAGCTGGAGTTTAAGCACCAGAAGTACAGAAGGTAAGCTTGTAATGCCAGTTCTCACTGAAATCTCCTCGTGCTTGGTTATACAACTCTACATTACAATCTTTTCTTCCCTGCATTTATTCTTAAAACCCCACAATACAGAGCATCAACTGATCAGAGTTCCAAAAGCTCTGCTCTGCTTAGAATCACTAGCGAAATTCTTCTGTGGAGCATTGTTCACATCTTCATCCAAGTGGGCCCAGATTGACGAGAAAAGCAGAAGGGTCTTCTTGTACCTATAGAGTTATGTACTGTAATCCAGATTTTGAAATATAAGCCTTGTAAGATGTTACAAAATGAACACCTCCCACAGATATTTTCTCTGTGTAAAGATTATATCTTGTTTTATGCAGTAATGTACATCTTATATATTAATGTTAGTTCTTCATAATTCATTAACACATTTGCTAAAGTTCCTAATGCCTGTTCATACTAATTCACTATAGCTGTTCATCTACAGAAAATATACCAAGTATTATTTTTTGGCTTAATCAGGCCACCACATGCACATACACACAATTATTGCAAAAAGTAAATATTAAAAATGGCTTATGTTTAGAAGCAAGTAAGAAAAAACTCACTATTGAAATTTGCATCATAAAATTTCTTGTCATCTCTAGCCTGTCTCTCATGAGGCTGCTATTGATCTTAGACTAGAAGAAAGGGATGGACAAGTGATTCCTAGGATCAAATAAAGTTATTGGAAAAGTTATGACCATTTCAATTATATCACACAAATGATTGTTGTGTATTCAAGAAGATATAGAATTGCCCAAGAGTGTATTTATTCAGTAGAAGAATAAGACTAGAAAGTTGGAAAGTGCTAGCACTAACAGGCATCAGGTAGAACATGTATCTGTGAAGATGACTGAAGGAGTAAGTAGGTTGTAGAAGTAAAATGCCATCTGTGCAACCATCTAGGATAAGGTGGCAAGAGGTTGTAGCTATTAGAATTTTACACTTTTCATTCAATGCCTCATCAAGAGTCACTTTCTCAAGGAACTAGAGACTTTCTGGATTGCCTAATGTCACTATGATGTGACATTTATTACATTCATAAATTATAAGATGTTTTACAGGGAACAAAACTATAAATTAAAATGAGAGCTGGTCTCAGCACAGGCAGCAGCTGTTATGTGTTCCTATGAGGTCATGTGACTTGCAAGAAAGAACTTTAATCCAATAGCTTTAGGAAATAATAATTTGGGTTTGACTTTTAAAGCTAAATAAAGACAGGTCAGTGAGTTCAGCAGTCATAATGGGCTGTTCTTCATGAGCTTTCAGAATTCTGCCAGAATCTCCCCTAGGAGCAAAACTCATGACTTCACGTCACCATGAAGTGCAGTCTTAAAATATGATTGCACACACACGCACACGCTCACGTATACACACACACACACACACACACACACACACACCACTATTCAGTGTTGTGTAGCTATTTCTTTGAATAAAATTTTGATAAATGATTCTCTTGGCTTTCTTAAGTGACTTTTTCCCTCTAAATTGTGGTTTAAAACCATAAACCATTACGTTTACTTATTTTATAAATTACCCAATCCTGCATTTACTGATCTAAACACTGACAGTGATCCTATCAGCTACAAAGTTAATTTCATCTTCTCCTGCCTAAGATGGATAGTCCAGGTAGGTTAGGAAAACAGCAACATCAGTAAAAACCAAAACATTAATTATAAGAAAATGTGAATTTAGATTGCTTTAATTTTTACAAATATTGTAGCAAGATTTCTTATTTGTTCATTTTTTAAAATTTTTTTTAAATTATAATGCTAAGTGTTAACATAAAGATAAGATACATTGCTCACAATGGTAATATTTTACAGTGTTGGTATAGTCATTTTCCTCTTAAAGCAAAAGTCTTAATGCAGACTGAATTGTTTTGAGGAGATATAATTCTTTTTAGACCTTTGAAGAGTAGTTTATCTCTGCCTCTCATTTCTAAGTTTTTTTTTCTAGACATCATCTATTTAGTCTGTTTAGTTTCTGTTTTAGAATTAACTTTAAATTTTTAATTCTTATAGTTTATACCCAAATGCCAGGTTGGGCAAAGTAATCTGTGTTGACAAGCTTCTTCTCATCACTGAAAGTTTCAGTCACCACAGCAGAGTGTCCACAGTATGTGATTACTTTCCAATTTTATTTCAAAATTCCAAGAAAAAAATAATGCTTTCATACAGAAAAACTCTTTCTAGATAACAAAAGAATTGTCTCCACAGTATCTGTGGGCTTTGAAAACAAGGCATACTTCTTTGCAGGACTTTTCCATGTGAAGAAGCCAAGACATGGAAAAGATATGATTACAGACATTTAACAATGTTTTTGACTCAGAGTTAGCAGCCACAGGCTAAAACCAGACAGGCTGGAGATTTACACTCAATAAAAATTAGATTGGAAAGTTGTTGGTTTCTTTTTTTTTTTAAGATGTATTTATCAGAGAGAGAGAGAGAGAGAGAGAGAGAGAGAGAGACAGAGACAGAGACAGAGAGACAGAGACAGAGATAGATACAGAGAGAGAGGCAGAGAGAGAGACAGAGAGAGAGAGAGAGAGACAGACAGACAGACAGACAGACATATCAATATGTGTGTGTGTGTGTGTGTGTGTGTGTGTCTCAGTGTATGAGGCCACAAAGGTCTGATGATGTGTTGAATATTCTGGAACTGGAGTTATGGGCATCTGTGAGCCAACCATGCAGGTGCTGGGATCTAAATGCTAGTCATTTGCAAGAGTAGCAAGCACTCTTAGTGAGCTGTCATTCTAGCTCTGATTGTTGGTCTTCCATGTTGGGGTGTCTCTGTATCTCCATGTCTCAGTGTTTCTCATAAGCAAAAGAAATAAAAGTATAACCTCAGGGAGCAAGAACTTGCCAAGAACTTGCTGAGTTAAGATGACAGAGTGGATGACTAAGACTATTTAGCATTGTTCTAACTACATGTCTTATTACTGAGATAAAAATACCTAACAAAAGTCACTTTATGACAGAATGGTTTGTTTTAGCTCAAAGTTTGCAAAGATATATCCATCATAGTGTGGAAGGCACGGCAGCAAGAGCTTGAGGCAGTTGGTCACATTGCATATATTGCATCTGTAATCAGGAATAAGAAAGAAATGAAGGCTGCTATTCTTTTCTCATTGATGTTCTCAAAGATTTATTTCCATGGCTATTTATAAATCAAGTCACATTAACAATCAACAGGAACCATCACAGAGAATTCTGACCAAGGAAAAGGGTTAAGAGCACCTGTGGCCTGGCACATCTGGCAAGGGTATGGAAGTAATGCTTGACAAGTTTGTGTGCAAACTGAGGAAACACTTGGAGCTTGAGATCTAGGTGGTGCTCACCAGAGCAGGAGACCACAAGGACCCCAGCAGAGATGAGTTCATGTGACTAAAGGATGTTATTACCTGTGTCTGTATTGTTCAACAAAGGGTGGCTTAGGGGACTCTGAAGACAGCAGTGGCTTGGCTCTGTGTAAACAGGGGGTTTATCTAACTCACAGCGAATAGCTATTTCAGGAGCTTTTGGAAATGTGCAAAATGCAAGAGCTACCAGTAGCTGGGACTCTTTTATTTTAAGTAGTATTTAAACCAATAAGTGGAGTCTGAAGAAAGAACAGCATTTAGAACCACTTGTTCCTCATGCAGAGACCAGAGTTCAAGTCCCAGAACCCACAATAAGAGACTGTCAACTTCATGCAACTGCAGCTCTAGGGAATCTGATCCCTCTTATGGCCTCTTCAGCAATTATTTAAAATTAATATAAAAATAGTCTATATACAAAGGTTGTGAGCTTAGTTACGTGTTGAAAAGTAACAGCAACATAGTGTGAAAAAGAGAATATCACAGGTCTCATCTACAGAGGCCACCTGGGCATCATTTATGTGATACCATTAACAGAACAAAAATAACAGGTGGGAGACCTAGCTTTGTTTTCCACTGCTAGGAGGTTTGCATGTGTATCTGCATACACATGGCCATCTACATGAATGTCTTATTTCACAAATGGACTGCATATCTTCTGGTAAAGACAAGATAATAGCCAGATTCAATAAGCAACACAGCACAAAAATGAGGCAAACTTTATATATATATATATGAAAATTCTATATGTATATTCATATATATATATGAGAATTATATATAATTATAATTATATATATATATATATATTCAGAGTCCAAAGCTGGAGATGGCTCATGATAATCTTTAATCTATTTATAAAAACAAAACATATTTATTAATCTAAATGCTAAGTGCTTTTGTGCCTGTGTGCATGTTGAACATCTCAGTTATACCATTTCTGACTCATTAGTAGAGACTGATGCAGAAGCTATTTGCCTACAGCTCCAGAGCTCCAGAGAAGAAATTCATGCCAGTGGATCCAGTGTTGTCAGGTGGAGTCAGCAAGATATATTCTTTTCTTTTAGGATGAAATGTACTACAGATAGATGCTAAATACATTTGGTTCATAACTTCTCTTAATTTCACTGTGTCTCTGTTTAGTTTCTGTTTCCATAATCTGACCATTGATAAGAGTGGGGTGTTGGAATATATGTCATTAGTATGTGAGAACTGGATTTGATTAAATAAATCAATCACCTGCTCAAACAGCTCCAACAAAATATTTAACAAACCAACGCTGCTACCTTAAAAGTCTATGTACTTAGAAATCCTGTTGAATAGCAGCAGATATGTTAATGACTGTCTTAGTAATTCAAGACATCATTTGGTATACTAAGGGTTCATTAAAGATTTGTCTAGCAAAAAAAATAGAAACAACAACAAAAAAGAAAACCAACCAACCAACCAAACAAACAAACACCAAAGTGGTTGTGTGGAGTAGAGTTGAGGTCCTCTTCCTAGCATCCACTTCACCAAAACTACTGTGGAAAACAGTGTCACTTATCTCTCATACAGTTAATATTAATTGCAAGTCCAAACATTTCAAGCTAACTATTATCAAAAATCATTTTGGAAATTATAGAAAAATTGAAAACAAGAGCCAACTACTGAGGAGAATCTTTTCAAAATACCAGAAAATTTTGTACATGCTATTTGGCTATTCAGTGTCTTAAGGGTACTTAGGACTCTGTTGTTACGTTTAAAATCTTGAGCACTGATAAGTAGCATGCTTCACCAGCAACAGTAGTCTTGGTCCCTATTTCAGCACATGTCTAAAGGGAACTACTTTTGAAAAATAGGCTTAAATTTTTTTTCCAATTTAGTAACATCCAATTTTGAGGTCATTAATCATCTCTTTCTAAAATGTCAAATATCTCTCCATTTTAATATCTTTTCCTGAAAGTTCTGGAAGTTGTTTAGGGTCCTTTTTCATCATTTTATTTTTGACATGCAGCTTCATGCTGTGAGGGTCTCTGAGCCTAACTCATCCAAGCATGGCTTTTCAATAACTTGAAGACATCCCCAGGACTTCCATATGTCTTCCCTTATATTCCCCCTTGTCGAATAAAAATGGTACCAGAATGGGCATAATATTTATTTTCTAAAAATAATCTGGTTTTTCCTTAGGAACAATAAGTCAATCTGCTTCTGGTTTCATATTTTATTCACTTAGGATTGCAGCAAATTGTTTTCATAGTGGAAAAAGAGAATCAGGTTTATAGCACAATGTGATGTAATAAGATTTCATTTCTGAAGAGTCTGCAAAATGCTAGACAAGGTCAGTGGGTTCCAGAATGATTTTGAGTTACAGCACAGAAGATAAAATATCCGTTTTAAAAAATCCCATGCCTGTGGAACATTAGTATTTTCAGAACCCGAAAAGGAGACACAACAGTAGAAATAATAATGATGATGGTTATGGCTGCCCCAAAGCTTTACACATTTAATTCAGTAACCTTGGAGAAGCAGAGATAGGGGACAGTTTTTAATGGCCATCAAAGAATAATTTGCTTCTAATTGTTGCATGATGTTACCACCTCATAAACAGTAGTTGTCTTATTATTTCAGAAACACTGGTAACTTGCTTGTTTCTTATGCTAATATGTAAGGTTCCTTTGGATCCCTAGCTAACAGTGTCTCTTGGCTGCTTCTGAGGGTTTTTTTTTTTTTTTTTTTGTGTGTGTGTGTGTGTGTTAATTTCCATGTTACTTGAGATTGCATTTATGCTAATAATATTCCAAATCTAATAACCGTATGTTTCCTGTGTAGCAAGGCTGAATACAATGTGAGTTAATAGTATAATACAATGCTCTAGAAATTTGCTGACACTATATAAAACATCAGCATGCTATAATTTCCCAAAACTCCTTAGGACTACATTAAGACCCACATGCTGACATGAGCAAAGCCAAGGAGAACTGCATCTCTTGATTTCATTATTTGTTTTTGTTTCATGTCTCAGTTTATTCATCTTAAAACCTGGGATAGTATCCCCTACATTAACTGTCACTGCCATATGTTCTTACAGCCTGTGTCCAAATTGTTTTAAGACTATGTGTTTGTGCAGGCAAATGTGTTAAGGTGTGGCTTTGACTCTTTTTTCTGAGAGTATTTGATAATGTTATCATGGATTGGGAATCATTATCCCCTCTAATCATTACACAGAAGAAAACTAGAAATATCTGTTTCTCATCACACACTAGAGTCCAAAGCAGTAGTAGTTTGAAGGTCCCAATAGAGTATAACAGCAGGCTCTTCATTTGAGGAGTTCAAGACTTTCTGTAGCCAGGTGAGAAATCATTCTCAGCAAGTCCTTTTATAAGAATATTAAACAGTAGAAGGACTACAAGTAACAGAGGACATTCAGAGTTTGCTAAAGAACAAGAGAATTCTTTAAAATTTTTAAATGACATCAATTATTTACTGTGTGTGTATACTCAGATATTCCTATAAGCTAACTTGTGGGATCCGGCTTTTTTCTTCTACCATGTGGGTCCCAGAATTGTCAGTCTTGGCTCTCAGACTTGGTGGCAATTACCTTTACCAACTGATCCATGTCATCAGCCCAGAAGAATCTTGATCATCAGATATTTAAGTTGTCTTTCAATGAATCCCAGAATTCATAATAAAAAGAAGATGGTATTCTAAGCTATGTGAAAACATTCTTTCTCAGAGTAGCTTGAGAATGCTTTGGCTAGGTGTCAGAGCACAGAAAGAATAAGGTTGGCTTCACATGGTCACAGTTTATTTTGAATGTAATTGAAAGCTGCACATGGGTATTCCTACCTAGGAATGATATTAAGAAGTATAAAATCACGATTACTGATGATAATAGAAAAAACTAAGATGGGGAAGGTGGATAACTGGAAAAAAATTAGAAGTCTGTCAGCTTTATTAGATACACCTTGCATCAGAGCACAGTGCTGAGGGGATAGAAAACTACAGTGCCATCTTTATTTTCCATTTGTTCTCTCATGCAACATCCTCTCATCCCTCCCACCCCCCTTGTTCCCTTTCCCATTGCCCCCCTACACTCAATGCAGTCCTCCTCTGTTTCCTTTCAAAAAAGAGCAGACCTTCCAGTGATGTCAACTGAGCATGGCATAACACAATGCACTAAGACTACATTCAAACCCTCATATCAAGGCTGCATGAGTCAGTCAATTGCAATTGAATGCTAGGATGGTCTGAGTAAAGAACAAGCACAGACATTCATTACAAAGTTAAATCAGTAATTTAGTGCACAGAGAAAATTATCCAAAGATTTGTGGCAATGTAACTTATTTTCTAAAAGTCCAAGGTTAGTGCTTTTGAGTACTGATAACAAATACAGGCATGCCTGTGCACAGGGAAGTCTCTTCATATGTGCTCTGGAATGCAAACAGCTGCTGGATAGCATCCTGATAAAAAAGAACCACGTGAGACCATATGTTTATTGTGCCATAAATAGTGCAAATAAAATGTGATGTTGACATAAACATTTTGTAATTTGGAGGCTTGTCCACAGTAGAGTTTGGGCAGTTTAGCTGAATATTGTATAACCATGATATTACGAGTTTCCCATGAGGTTACCCAGCAAAGATTTCATGACCTGTAACAGAATGTTTCATTCTCTTGGCTTTCCAGGGGAAAGAAACATAGGAAGAGTAATATGAAGGCATGCTATCTACAGCTGACCATTGTTGTACATGTCATTATTCACCCTACATTAGGGCTATTTTATAGCCATAATACCCTCCATTCCTTCTCCAGAGCTGGATGAAACCACCCTCAGATTCTTTTTTTTTTTTTTTTTTAACTGTTACAGGGCTCAATTATTTTATTATTATGGGCATTCCTGGTCAGTCCATGAAACCTGTCTTAAGACAAAAACTTTCCCCATGCATTCTTCAGTAAAGAAAGAATGTCTGGCAACTGCCATTCTGGTTCCCATACACATGCTGAAAAGGACTTTTTCTGATACCAGATCACATATGAACTTGAGAACTGGCAAAATACCTCCAGGCCTGAAGAATGAACCCTTCAATCTTAGGTGACCTGAATTTAAAAAAAAAAAAAAAGTTTTAAATTCTGTTCTTAACCTGTCCTTTATGAATGTTTTAGAACAGTTCATCCATGAACCAAAAAAAGTTTGAGCATGGTAATTTGTTCAGATGATCTCCACATTTTTATATCTGTAGGTCTCTTAGTTATCAGCCCCCCCCCCCCCCAAGGTTTAGTTACCGTAGCAAAGACTATTTGCACCATTATTTTTATGATTTATTTTATATTTTATTCCATGTATGTCTGCCTGTGTTAGAAGCAGTGCACACTAGTGCAACTACCTGCTGTGGCAAACAGAGGGCAATGGGTCCACTAGAGGTGTAATCACAGGAGGTGGGACTTTCTCAATATGGGCTCAGAGAAGGGAATTTTCTACTCAGCTGTAACAGTCTATGTTGGTAACCACAGATCTATTTTTCTAGCCAGCCTGGCCTTTTCATTCTGTGAACTCTGACAACTATGTGGTTCTGTCCCTTGAAACTGCTTCCCCTGTCACAAGCACAATGTTCTGTTAGCTTTCAATGTGCCCTGATGAACACTATTCAATAACATGAACTACATAAATGGCCGTGGGCTAAGAAACCCACTGCACACCTGAGGAGACTGTATAGACAAGGGGTGACCCAGAATGCTTTTGTTGGTTAAATCCTGCATAAGTGAAAGAAAAGCCTAACTAAGGACAGAACCTTAGCTGACTCACAAGAGATATACTCTGAACTCTTATACTGTGTTGTAAGAGTTTGCTTGTATGCCTAAGGCCATGTGCCACAATATAACAGTGAAACCAGATAGTGTATTCTAATGGTGTAATTTCTAGAGACTGACTATTTTTACTGTGGAGGTCAGGCACAGTGTTACTTCATGCATATATGTGCTCAAGCCTGGAAAAATGTGGAATGCAAGACTTGGTTGATCTACTCTTCTTAGATACACTGATTTCTCAGAATTAATTATATCTCATGCAATGTCACAGGAGAAGAGGCATTTCCCACTACTGGAGCAGGAGCTGAGGGTTTTACATACATTTTGATTCAACTGCAGCCATGAGAGGATTGTCTCCTAGGCAGCTAGGGAAAGATCTCAAAGCCTACCCCCAGAGTACACTTCCTCCAACAAGGCCACACCTCCCTAGGCCAAGCATATTCAAATCACCACATTCCACTCCCATGCCCCATAGCCTTGTCCAAACACATGAGCCTATGGAGGCCATACCTAACCTAGCCATAGAAAAATCAAAGTATGTTTAGTCCAAATTCAAAAGTTCCAGAGTGTGGCAAAATTAGAGAGGAACTAGATGAAGATGGGAAAAAAAAAGGAGAGAGGAAGTGGGTAGAAAAGGAGGAGGGTGTGCTAGGCAGGAGAAACCACAAGCACACTGTGGTGGGTCTTCCCCTTTCTTTGTAACACTTTATCAGATTATGATTCTATCCTTATGATTCATGTTATCTTGTTGTATTGCTAAGAGCCCTATTTCCAGAAGCAAAGCCTTGTCCTTTTCTTGTATCTATCCCATAGAAGCTAGATAAGGATAGAATAGTCAACTAAATTATTCCTCATTTATTTGCAGAACTTAGCAGTATTTTAAAGTAGAAGTTGAGAAATGCCTACTTATTGTAGGAACTAATGAAGAGTCAGAAGAAAATACAAGGGAATAATATGTCCTTAAAATTCATGTAGAAACTCAATGTCTCATTCTGAAGTCAATTTGTGATTCATTATTCTATATCATCAGACAAGTTTGAAACAAAATTTAAAATAATAAAATCTCAGAAAAAGTATGCAAAATGTTTTAATATAAAGTAAAATTTATATTTTTATTTAGTAGAATCTCAGTATAATTGAGGATCAAAGCTTAATAGTTAAGGCGCATGAAGGTAATATGGATTTGTCTTAAAATGCTGGTCATATAAATAGGGAACTTAGAAGAAATTTCTTCAGTAATGACTGATATCTGTTAGTAGTAGTATTTTAAACAATATGACCTAAATTAATGTATTTTTTGAAAATACTAATATACATTGTTCCTGTGTATAGCATTTGTTAATTCATTTAAATAGGCATCTATATATTCCTAATTTTAACTTATCAAACAAAGGAGTAACAGACGTGTTAAAATCACAAGCCAAGTTTACAGTGCTAAAAGGTGATAGTGTTGAGATTCGAACGGAGAAAATCTGGCATTCTCAATCTCAATCCCATACCAAGGATGAAAACAGGAAACAGTCCCAATATCAACCCTTGTAGTATATGGGTTGATTTGATAATCCTATACTTAGAATGGCTTAGCCACACTGTAATGTTGTTGATATTCTTTCTAAAGCCTATACATCATTACTGTATTCCTAAGCTTTTGAATCAGAACCCAGAGGGAAGAAACAAAATCAAGAATTAGCACAAGGCGAAAACTGTTGTTGGGACATACCATGATATACGACCCAAGGCTGAGGCTTGGGAAGTGTTTTCATGGGGGATTTCCTTCATGGAATTTAAAGGCTTGTTGTCTGCCAAATGTATTTACAGCATCATTTTAGTTTTTAAGTCTGTTTACAAACATTTGTCTTATAATGGAAATTTTAAATAGAGATCACCTTGTATGCCTCGTAAATCTAATGGTCTGGAATTGCTTTGTGAAATGTAATGATTTATCTAATTAGTTAAGGACTGCTCCTGGAGCTGGGCAAAGATTTATTGAGTTTTGCTGCTTGAGATATTCACGGAAAAGCCTTCAAAAATACCTATTTGTAAACATTTTAATCAAAGCATTTGTGCTACCACTCAGTGGTGGGCTGTGGGAGGAATATTAAGACGCTGAATTCTACATCATCCTTAATAGCTAAAAAGCACATTTAGCTTTTACATTCAGAAGCAATTTTCTTTCACAATATTGGCAGGAAGAGGGCAACCACAGGAGGAAAGGCTTGGCAGAGTATGTTGAGCTGGGCTAACCTTATGAAATGGCTTTAAAATAATGTCATAGGTTTAAGGCACTAAGTACACACACACACACCCACACACACACAAAGTAAGAAAGTTGAGTCATCTGTCTCTGGTTTTAGAAAATTCAGTTTCTCCAATCCATTATTATTAAAATATCAACCCGGATGTTAAGGGAAAGTTTGTTCAGTTTCTCCTCTACCCCTTGGGTACAATATAAAGTTTACAGAAAGATAGACATGATTGGCTGGTCATATGATTAGAGAGATATAAATGAAATGATGTCAATTATGAAGAGATCATTTTAAATAAGAGTCATGACTGTAAGAGCTGTAGTGGAGAAAAATGCAAAACTCAACACTAAAGATGTTTCTGAGCAACACAAACTTGCTAAGAGTAAGTTGGGTATATAAACTTGGAAACCATCTGACTACAGAAGAGCAGGGTTTACAGTTTTACTAACGGTATTGTGATACTCAGAAAGAAGGGGAGCTTTTAAAAACGACAGTGTGGTTTCTGAATTTAACAAATGCTAAAATATAGGCAAAGAATGTATTTGAGGAAACAGTGTAAGTTAAATCTAACACTTGTTAATTAGCAACAACTTTTAAAAAAATCTGCAGGATAGGATTAGTGCAGAAAATAATACTGTTACATATATAGAGATAAAATAGATAGACAGAGACAGGAACAGGGACAGAAAAAGAGATAGAGAAAGAGATAAAGACAGAGATAGGTATGTGTTTGCATGTGTGGGCATCTGTGCATGTACATGTAAAATCTTATTGGACTATGGATGTAATGGAGTGTCAGAGTACTTCCCTCACATGGATGATACCATAGTTTTGACACTACTGCTCAAAAAACCAAGAGTATTTTATTAGAGAAGGTGGGGCAGATGGTACACAAGAAAAATAAGCATTTTTTTTCTTTAGAAAATGTGGTCAACAAAATATTTGTTTAGGAACAATACATTAAGTATTTTATTAAAACTTAAAACTTTTCTCTAAAATGCTTCAGATATTTCATCTGTGCTATAGAAATGGTCCTGGATATTGTGGTAGAAGAAATACATAAGTAAATATATTAAATATATTGGAAGCCAATTTATCAATACCTGGAAATGTATACACTGACCCTTCAATGTCTGAATGTCTGAATAAATTCACACACACACACACACACACACACACACACACACACACACAAATGTATGAAAAACTGACAAGGAAAACATTCTTATGAATCACAATTAACCTTTCTTGTACCAGATCCTGAGAAAGTAATCAAGGAATGATAAGCTGAGCTGAGAGGCAGGAGAAGAATTTCCTACCTCCCATTTTAAGGAAAACTTAGCTTCAAAATTAGTAACAATGAAAATGGTGAGGTGATCAAGTAGACAGAGTAGTGGTGTCCATAGTACACAAAAGGAAATTTAAAAACAAAATGTTTTTAAAATGCTGTATGGAACTGACCAGAAAATTTTCAAAAGAAAGGCAAATGGCCAAGAAACACTTTAAAAGGTTCTCAACATCCTCAGCCAGGAGGAAACTAAAAATCAAAACTGTTTTAAGGTTCACTCTCAACCTATTCAAAATAGCCTTCATCAGAATACAAATTGTGATAAACTCTAGTTGAAATGTGCCAAAGAGGAACATTCTCAGGCTGTTGGAAGGAATGGAAACTGGTGTAATGACTTTGGAAATCAATCTGTAGGTTTCACACACACACACACACACACACACACACACACACACACACACAGACAGATAGATAAAATGGATGTACCAGGTGATCCAGCTATACTAATCGTAGGCATACTCCCACAGACTTCATACAGGACTTCAGAGATACTGAGCCATTCATATTCATTGTCACCCTACTCATACTAGGTAGAAAATGGAATCTACCTAGACATCCATCCACAGATGAATGAATAAGAAGAGTGCTGTTTGTATATATAATAGAGTATTACTCAATAATAAAGTAAAATAAAATCATACAATTTGCAGTTACATAGATGGAACTGGAAGAAAATACTGAATGAATAACACAGACCCAGGACAAATGCCACATGCTCTCCTTAATGTGGGGGTCCTACTTCCAAATCCTGTTGTGTGCTTTTGCGGGTTTAATTTCCTTCTGGAAGTCAGGGGAGTAGAAACCCACAGACAGTGGGGAACATCAAGTGATGGGTGACAGTAGATTAAAGGAGAAATGAAAATAGGTGAGATAATGAAATGAAATGAAAATAGGGTGGGAAGGCTTAAGCAGGGGTAGCACAGAAGAGTGAAGCAGATGAAAGAGTGAAGCAGAGGGCTCTGTTTAAGCCTACGTTCTCACAACTGAATTTTAAAACTTGGAGTATTTGTAGAATGTATGTAAAATAAAGGGAAAGAGATAAAACAGAGAAGCAGATGGAAAGATGAGACAAGGAGGGTACTGGAGAAGCTAACTGAAATTCAGATCGAAGAAGACTTATGCAAACCCATTAATTAGTAATATAAGTTCAAATACAAGTTTAAGTCACAAGAAATCATTTAAAAGTGTTCCAATGGAATTATTATCCATGGATGCACAATGCATCTCACAGATAATATACTAGTTAAATGAAAATTCCCATTGCAAGGCATGACACCTCTCTGAGAGTTATTGGACTAGGAAGCCCTTAGGTCTCTAAAGCAACATGAGCCATTGCCATTGTCCTTGGTTGTCCGATGCACTTACATAGTAAGATTCTTTAAGTGAAGGCATTACATATCTTGTTGCAGGGCATAGATGAACCAATTTCAAACTAACCTGGAAACTTTCTCCCTTGTTGTTGGCTAGGTTTCATAGTACTGGATTGTGTTCTGTACGCTCCAAAGAAAAGACATCAATGTTTTGACCCAGGGCTGGATCTCTTATGTTGTAACACCAACCTGCCATACAAGATGTACCCTCTAGTGCAGTAGTAGAGTGATTATGATGGAGTAACTAAGCATTTTCTGATTGGACTTGAGGCTTGCTCCATGGGATGGAATTTCATAACAATGTGTACTGTAGTGTTAGTTCAAGACTCTTTGTTGGAAAGGTCATAGGCTCTAGGATGGAACTTGCTTGACTAAATGGTCATATTGTCATAGTACTGTTTGAATATGTATATTTACACTTCTAGAATTGGTCTTTTTTCAATTTTGGCTAGAGAAGTTTCTTTTTGCAGTAGGAGGAAGTCAATACAGACATGCATGACTGGATACAAGCAAAGAATAGGAAAAGAGTGCTTAATCCTGAGCAGGAAAGTGATACTAATACCTCCCTCCCACCAAAGCTAAGGGACTATCTGAATTGACTCACAAAGGATGTGTTTACCTGCCCGAGTCCTGCACAAAATAAAGTCAGACAAAACTCTGAAAAAGATTGGATATAGAATGTCAAAAAACCCACCCCTTACTGAGGAGTTATTGCCCCAAAGAGCTGCTGGGTGTAGAAAATCACTCTCTTTATAGCTACTGGTGATATCCCCATGCTTCTGGAGATAGCTCCATGCTTTTGGAAATATAGGCAGCAGTAACTGGACTTAGTAGTTATCAAAAAGAAAGACAGAAACAATAAATGAAAACTACATGAAATTGGGAAAGGGACAAGTTGGAAAAATAAGGGGAATTTGGAGGGAGATGTCTGTGTCAATACAGTCATATTTCTTTATGCATTTGTATGAAATTCTCAAAAACAAGAAAACATTCAGGTAATTAGTAATGAATTAGTAACAACTTTAATGAATTAATAGGGACATTAACAATCATCCTCAGCATTAAATTGAATAGAAAGAGAGTTCATACATTTCTAAGTCAATAGATACGAAGACAGGTGCTATACTCTGCTCTGCAGAAGGTAAAGAAATGGAATATGTGGGGCTATGAAATTCCACCAACTCATGACTATCATTCCAGGAACTGGGCAAAAATTAACAATCAGTGCAAAAACTGGTGGATGCAAGCTTAATGTAGAAAAAAAGATGTTTTCTAAGTGTCAAAAAACTCATATTTAATTCATATTAACTTCATATTAACATGTAACAATTAATCATTTACTTTGTATTAAGGAAAACCCAGAAATCATTGTAAGAAAGTGAAGACATTTTATCTACAAAAGAACCAGAGAATACCCTGCTGTCCAGATGCAAGAGAGAAATGCCCAAGATGCACCCACCATCAGTAAACTTCAAAAACACCCAAAATAGGAAGTGGCTGTAAAGAAAAGGACACACATTAATTAAATTTTCAAGGTAACAAACAAAAATTTAAAATATAATGAATGTCTAAAGATTAAAGGAGACTAAAACCATATGATAACTAAATATTCATTTATGGATATTTAGTGTGAATCCAGAAAGAAAACTAGTAAAACAACAGGTAAAATTCAAAAGGAGTTCATGGATTTGGTAGTAAAATTGATGTTCCACATTTCCTTTGTATGTTAAATGGGACAGACAAGACATTTCATTTAGAAAATAAAAGAAAGCATCAAAAGATGAAATGGCAACATATTTATAACTCACTTGCAAATTATTCAAAATAAAGTGTATTTGTATATATTGAATGAAAAGAACAGAGACTTTACAATCATTCACACACACACACACACACACACACACACACAAAATTGCAGACAAGAATACAAGTCCATTTCTTAGCACAAGCTGTGAGGGAGGGTGCTTACTGATTCATCAACCAGTTTGACCTTACAAACTATTTTACTGAAATTTTAAGCATCTTATAATCTCACACGTTACAATCATGTAGGTTTTAAATGCCTATCAAAGGTTGTATGTGCCAAAGGGTCAGCCTATGAGAATACGTGTAGATGGCAAAAGTTTAAGTAGCTCTTTATGGAAGGCAGTTAAGTAATAGAAATTATTCCTTTGAGAGCCCCTTTTTACACCAACCACTTTGCTCTCTGCCTTCGTTTCCTCGCTGTCATAGTATGGACAGTCTTCCTACTTCAGGCAGTGTTGCTAATATTGATGGTGGCTCCAAAGACCAAAAGTGACCAGGTCAAGCAAGCACAAATTGAAATCTCTGAAACTAGAGAGGTAAATGAACACTTCCCCCTTTCAAGTTGATAGCTTTGGGCACTTTGTCACAGTAGGGGAAAACTGACTAGACACTCACTGGTTAAAATGTGTAGACTTTTGTAGCAAGGATGTAGAGACATTAACTACTGCATAATCCTGTTCATGCTGACATCCCTACATCATTCCTACTAACATACCAAGGTATCTCATTGCTACAGAAGGAGAAATTTTTTTACTTTGGTTGAAAGTGTTTGGTGTTCTTTTTCTACATGGTTTAATATATTTTCGAGCTTTCTTTTTTCCTTGCACATTGAGAATGAGGTTGTTGAGGTCTACAACAATTCCTGCTGAGGTTTTGACATGAAGTAAACATATAGGTCAGTTCAAGAAGCCTCCAATCTTAACTCTATGCTGTTTTCCAATTCATGAGCACACAATGCCTTTCTATTTACTTAGATGTTGTATTTCTTTCATCAGCATTTTCTACTTTTAGTGTGAATATCTAGGGCACCATTTCCTTAAACATATAGCTAAGTCTATACATATTGTAAAGTCAATTTTAAATGGCGGTGATATTTTTAAAGTTCAGTTTCTATTTCTTTATGTTAATACAGGTGGCTCCTTGACTTACAGTGGAGTTGCATGTTTAAAAAAAAAAAAAAAAAAAAAACCTATCAGGAGTTGAAATTATCATCTACTGTGAAGTGTATATATTCATCCTAACCACAAGACATCACATTTCTACAAAACAGAAAGCCACAGAGCAATGGCCATTTGCTTCATGACCTTGTGGGTTACTGGAAGCTGTGGCTTCAACTATCACCCATCACTTGAAAAAGCCCTGTACTGCCTATTGCAAACTATGGGAAAACCACAATTTAAGGTATTGTTTTCATACCAGTATATGACTAGTAATCCATGTCTATAGTTTTATATATGGAATTGTGGCACCGAACACTTAGGCCGTATTCAAAGAATGTCCTTTCTAGAGGCATGTGTATGATGGTAAATAATGATTTGAACTTATTTTCCTTTTTTTTCTTTTTTTTTAAAGTGAGTTTAGCATGTATTCTTTAATATGCCTCTGTTATCAGTGATCTGAAGTAATCCTTACTCCTGAAGCAAACCTGCCATGAGTACCTAATTTAAAATGTGAATACATTAACGTTCATTGATAATTGTAAACTATCAGATTTAATGAACTGCTCATCTGCACATTTTGTTCCTGAGGTAGTCAGAAGTATCGTGGCATTCGTGTTAAATAGCTTGCTGACAGCAGAGAAGGTTATTTCCTGATTTTATCTTTGTATTGTGATGGGAAGCTAATATGGAATGAGCCAGAATTTATTGCCACAGACCTTCCTCAGAGACAACCAATAAAAGAGGGATGATACTGCTCTAATGAAATAAGCCTCACGAGTGATTATTTCTAACCAACGGTTGAGCTTCAGATAAAAGACAGATGGAAATGATAGATTTTGTCTTGCCAAACAGTGGAAATGCTTCCTGCCAGATGTTGAACAATAGTGAATATTTAATTCCAAGACTAAAAGTTTTGCTCTTTTTTCATATGAGACAAATGGCTTGCCTGTTTTTATTTTTTTCTGGAAGCTGACAGCTACAATGCTGGTTTTAGAACAGACAATGTCTTTGAGACAAGCTCAAAGGCTGTGAATAGTCATTGCTTAAAAACAGATGACTAGGCAAAACCAGTCTCCATCCAAACAGAGCTAACACCACCACTATGTTACAACAGAGAATCTCATATTGGTGACGTCGTGGTCCCAGGGAAGGGATGACTTCAAATTGCATGAGGGAAACATGCGTCACTGTTGCATGACTGGGCTGGCCCCTGCTAAGTCATGACTGGGCTGGCCCCTGCTAAGTCATGACTGGGCTGGCCCCTGCTAAGTCATGACTGGGCTGGCCCCTGCTAAGTCATGACTGGGCTGGCCCCTGCTAAGTCATGACTGGGCTGGCCCCTGCTAAGTCATGACTGGGCTGGCCCCTGCTAAGTCATGACTGGGCTGGCCCCTGCTAAGTCATGACTGGGCTGGCCCCTGCTAAATCTCAGTGTACATACTAGCAAACATAGCAGGGATATATAACTAATTCAGTGAGCTAGAAACATATACATTGTTACCAAAACCTCTAGAAATGCCTCATATAAGTGACTGTGTGGATGCATTTAATTCATTGTAGATAATCAAAATGAAATGTGTGCTGGCATGCCATATACTATTAGAAAAAAATACAAGCTTATAATGTTTCAGTTGGTCATGAGGCATTCTGTTACTGTATGATGCACGCAGATAAAATTCTGACTGATTAGAGACTTTTCATTTATACTTGCAGGTTTGATCTTTATTTGATCCCTATACATTTTTTTTTTAATAAATAATCTAAAAATGCATTTTTAGCATTTTGTTACAGTAAACTACCAGATAGTCTATTACTTGGGATATATTTTATTTTATTAGAAATGTTGATATTATATAGAAATAAGTGACTAAAATTATGTATGATATGCCATGTCATTTGAATGCATAATGATGTCTCTGATTATACAGGATAACAAATCGTTTTAATTTATGATGTATGAATATGAATATATTTGTATTATGGCAATTGAAACAGTTACATATACTATCAAATATTAGTATGTAGCAGTGCTACTTCACCTTCAGATCTTTAGAGAAACAACTGCTAATGCTTTTTGCTGATACCTTTTTACCGAGAAGACTTTTATTTGCAAGACTCATGAGAATTTGCTATTATTAGGAACATCAGACTTCCTTTTAGTTTCTCTTTGTCACTTTTGATCTTTGACTTAATGATGTTACTGCCATTTCACCACCTTCTGTAGAGAATTAAAGTATTTATTGAGTACAACCTGCTACATCGCACACTTTGGAAACAGCATTTGATAATGCAGTTGAAAAAAAACCTACGTTCAATTATATCTGATTATGCTTGTAATTATATTTAAATATGTCAGTAGTTTTAGATTCAGTTTGAATCTGTTTTGTAGAGAGAAATGTGATTAGGAGTTATCTCCTAATCTGTGATTTTAGTTATCTCCGTAGAATTTGAGAATAGTTTTCTCATTCCCCTTGTGTTTAAGGGACAATAATCAGATGGGTGGTTCTCACTCACAGAAAGAAACTCAAGTTTTGTTTTGTTTTGTTTTGTTTTGTTTTGTTTTGTTTTGTTTTAATGGTTACTTCAGAGGCCTCCTAAGCATTGCAGAATGTCACAGTTTTTTCATCCAAGAAATGATGCAGTAAAAGAAGAGCAGGTGTGGAGATAGCATTGGAGGTAGCACTTATGTGAGACTGGGTGGGGCCAGGAGGTAAGATGAGAAGCAGGTACTGACTGAAAAAGTCAGTCCCTCCTCCACTAGGGCAACAGGGAATGGGGCTCACCTTCCAGCCAGTGCCTGGGTTTAGATCATGCAATCACCATTTCAGACTTTTAGTCACTAGAATTCAAGGATTGTTGAGATTTTGTCTTTTGCTATGTGTTATAATGCTAAATACTGGCCCCCATGGACTGGTTGCCCCAGGAATGAGAGAATCTGCACATATGTAAAAAAAAAGTCACATATGTGACTTTGTCTTTAATTTAAAACTATTGGTTGAGAACAGATGCTAACAGCTTATAGCTGGGCAGAAGAGAGGTAGGTGGGGTTTCAGGTCCCAGGCTAGTGTTCTGAGGAAGACCACTAGGAAAAAGAAAAGAAGGTGGAGAGAGGTGAAGACTTCATGGGATAGGTGAGTCATGAGAACATGGCCATGAGGGCTGGCCAGTGGAGTTAAGAGTTGCCCAAATGGAACATGGCAAGTTACAACTCAGAAACATTGAAGGGGAAGTAGATGCTAATAGCTTAAAAGGTTGATATCTGCCCAGCTCTAATGCATTAAAGGATTATTATAAATATAAATGTTGTGTGTCATTTATCTGGAAACTGAATGATCAAAGATTGGGGTAGCAAAAAGGGTAATATTATTTTTCTTTAAATCATTGTTTATGACAAATTCTTTATAAGCAATGAAATGAAGAAAATTATAGTCTTCCTAATGAAAACAGCCACGAGAATGAATAAAAACCTCAGCAAGAGAAAAAAATTACAGCGAGATCAAAAATCTTATCAAGAGTGATAAATATGACAAATAGACATCAAAATTATACAAAAGAAATATTAAAATGTTTTCAACAAATCTACATCCTTACATTGGACAAGATAAAGTGAGCATGGTCCTGGGGAGCTCATTGTAACAAAAATAACATGAATATTGCAAATTGAAATTTTTCTGTCTTAAAATCAAATTTCTAATTAAAATATGCAAACCTTCTGACACAACATCACCACAAGTAATAAAACAATCCTTCTGATACTTTTCTCTTTCACAAAAGGTAACAATCAGCATCAACTGACACATCAGGGAGGTAAAAATTTTAGGAATTGAAGAGTTTAGACAAGAAGAACAGGCAGATGTTGGTAAGCATGCTGACACTTCTGTTGTTTCTATCCTTTGATTATGACTCCAGCAGGAATTCTAGTAACAATAGTCCAGACAGTTCATCACAACAGAACAGAGAGAAGGCTGGAACTCTTTGAAACACTTATTTCCAGGCACCACTGCTATGCATCCTGTCTTGTAGTTCCCTGGAGCATTCACATAAAGGATTTATTTCAAATCACCCCAATTTTCTTTCTAGTTAGAGCCCACCATTGGGGGCCATTTGTAAATGTTTTCAGTGCCATATCAACCTAATGTGGTAGAATGGGATTAGATTAAGTTAACTAACATAAGTCCTATTTAGTTTTCATTGTGAATTAGATTCACCTGAGAAAAAAACTTAACTGAAGGACTGCCAGATCAGAATAGCTTGTAGAGACATTTGTGGGGGATTAATCTTCATTTTTAATTGAGGTAGGAGGGCTTTGCTTATTGTGGGCGGCACCATCCCTAGGCAAGTAGCTGTGAGTTGTATATGAAAGTTAGCCAAACATGAGACTGTGAGAAAGCCAAAAACTGATCCAATAAAGAGCATTTCTCCAAGGTTCTTGCCTCCAGTTTCCAGTCCAAGCTCCAATGATGGGATGTGAACCAGAAGTATGAACCAAAACAAAAACAAAAACAAAAACAAACAAAAAAAATCCCCAAAATAACCAAAACAAAGAAAAGAACAAAAACCAAAACAACAACAAAAGACAATTTCTTTTCTTCCCCCAAGTTCTGATTGGTCCTAGTGTTTTATTGCAGAAACAGAATGAAACTAAAACACCATTTAACAATCTCCAAAGAAAAGGAGGAGTGGGTTGTCCATAAAGAGCCCTGAAGTAGCTATATTTTCATTTGATTATAAGGGCATATTCATTCCCTAACTTGGTACATTGGTCAGAAGAACTCAAGCTCTGACCTCTGGTTAGACATTCTCATCCTGGCAAGAAGCATATAGGCATGGATGGCACTTGGAGTATATTCTGAGGTCTTCATATTCTGATCTATAGACAGCAGGTTTTGAGAGACCTAGACTGGGCCTTTGAAGTCTCAAACCCATCCCTCAAGAGACACACCTTCAAAAAGTCTATACCTACTCCAACAAGGCCATGATTCCTAATCCTTCACAAACAATTCTACCAGCTTCAGACGATTCTTCGTCTGAACATATGAGAATTCAACATATGAGAATATTGGGGTCTTCCTTACCCAAACCACCAGAGAACCCTTAGAACTCATGTGAATGTTGGGAATTTAATGTAGATTCATTAGAAGAGCAACACCATCGAGCAATCTCTCCAATCCACAGTACCTTCAGTTTGATTGCACAGCATTAGCAGGATTTTCCCTACTCCATCTTTATGCATTTTAAAGTCAAGACTAATCTTGATCACCTATAAAGGTTGATTATTCACTCAATGAGCAATGCTTGAGAAAGCAAGATGGCTGGATGGTTGCATATATAAGGACTGACTAAGGTTTTCTGGCAGTTAAGACTAGAAAGGAAGTCAGCGTCCCCACATGTGGGCCAAGACTTGTACACTTTTAATATCCAAATACCCATGTAACAGCAGAGGAGGCCATGCACAGTTTATCATTTAAGCAATAGGCATAGAAGACTTGTGAAGCCTGGAGGTTTTCAGAAATTCAATGCCTGATTAAGCAAAATGCAGAGGAGGTAACTGTAGCCATTGGAGACATATGGCCTCTGAGCCAGGCTTTGAGTCTTTTTTCCTATTATTTCCTTCTTGAGAAAATAAAACAGATGAACTATTTGCTTTGGGAAGTTTTGATTCTTCCTAAGGTTCCTTCTCAAAAACTAGTTATGGTGTTTGATACTTAGATGACTCTGATGGACAGATTTGTGTCAACTTGACATAAGCTATAGTCATTTGACAGGAGAGAGCCTAAATTGAGAAAATGCCTCCATAAGACTGGGCTAGAAGCAAAAGCCTATAGATAGTTTTTAAATTATTTATTAATGAAAGAGGGCCCAGCCCACTCTGGGTGATGCCATCTCTGGGCTTTGGTCCTAGGGTTTATAAGAAAGCAAGCTGAATAAGCCATGAGGAGCAAGGCAGTAAAAGCACCTTTCAATGGCCTCTGAATCAGCTCCTGCCTCCAGGTTCCTGTCCTGTTTAAGTTCCTGTTTTGGCTTTCTTCTTTCAACAATGAACTACAACATGGACTGTAAACCAAATAAACATTTCTGTCCCAACATGCATTCAATTATGGTGTTTCATCACGGCAATAAAAATCCTAAGTAGGACTATGGCGTCTGAAATTTGAGCCTATGTTCCTTAGGTATGACAACGCTACAAATCCTTTCGCTGTCTTCTCCATCTGAAAAAAAATCTAATGTGATCTGCTTGGTGTGGCTTTCACAAAAAGGAAGAAAAGAACAATGTCTTCATGATCTTCAAGTCATGTGACTCAGCCTCCTAGGAGATGAAGAAATATCACAGGACCAGCAGCCTGGATGGAAGCAGGAATATCAGATAATAGATCTGTAGCTCATTGATTTTCCTTCCACAGTATGTTACAGGGCACTAAAATATCAGACCACACACTCAGTAAATGAATCTCATTCTCATCTGTATGGTATAGAATATATCCCCTTATTGCTCAGAATTCTTCCATGTACATACAACTTGAGAATAGGAATTTTCACCAAAGCTCTTAAGACCATTATCAGTCATGAAATCCCATATGGTCTCAAATACTAATTCATGGATCCAGAGCCAAGATACCTGGCTCTTTCTTTCTGAATACCTTCTAACATTTCCATGTCAGTATGATGCTAATTCTACCCATTGAGCTTATCTTATATTTGAATTCCTTGTGTTATTACCCTGTGGAAATGAATGGAAAATAGAAACATAGAAGACATTGACAAATGACAAAGATAAAAATCTTAATGTTATTGTGGTAGGAGTAATTGCTTGTAACTTGTGTGTATATGGGGGAGGTCATTGTTTATAATTGATGGGTCTCAGATGTTTCAAATAGAAGCCTTCTCTGTGCTTCTTTCTTTTACATTGTTTCTTTTAATTCTCTCCTCCTTCTTTATTTTTATTAAACCTCCATAGTCACAGTATCTATGGTAAAATGCAGTGAAATATAGTTTTAGATGTAGTTAGTAGTAAAACAAGTAGTAAAACACTTGCTAACATGCTCAAGAACTTGGGCTGATTTTATCTCTAACTCTACAAAAAACAATAGCTACAGAAGCAAATAAGAGAAAGGGAGGAAAGGCAGTTGGAATGAAAAGATAGAGAGAAAGAGAGAGAGAGAGAGAGAGAGAGAGAGAGAGAGAGAGAGAGAGAGAGAGAGAGAGAGGAGAATTGATGAAATGTAGCTTCTCATTTTGCTGGAGGGAATATCTGATTCTCTTGTGCCACATAATTTCTTGACACCTGGTGGCCTTGGGACAGAACTTTCCATAAAACCTCACAGGTGGTTTGACTGGATGGCTCCTGAAAATCCATAAAAAATATAAAGAAGTAGCTGCCACACGTTAATTATGTTGAAAAATAATTCAGTATAAAACAAGTTTTATTCTCTTCTTCTAGTTCATTCCTGATACTTTATGTTGGGTTATTTTGATTGTCCCATAAGTAATATCTGACTATCCCAAATAAGAGAGCAAAAGAAGCTTTTATAGACTACATCACTAAGAAAACAATCATTTTTTGTTAATCTCTAAAAAAGTTACAAAAGTATTATGCACTCTGTCAGTGTTTAAAGGATTTTTATTCTTCCCTACTTTGTAAAAATGTTCCAAAATTATGGCTTCCATCTGTCAATCAACCTGCTTGTATCTGTCCTCTTTCACTTGATTACTGTGTTTCCAGAGAATGCTGAGGACAGCTTAGTTATACAAGTGTACATGGAAAGGCACAGAAAATGAGTTTGATTTCTGAAAATATATCAATTTGCCTTGAAAAGAACTGCTCCTTTACTTTTCTGAGTACATTCTGAAATTGAACAGACCTAGAGAGACATGATGTCATCAACATATTTTTATCACTTTTCTTGGATGATGGTCTCACTCCTATACACAAAGTGTTGTGGCTTCACAAACCCCACCAAAATAAATGACAGTAACCATTATTTTCTATACTATCACCCACTAGAATACAAACATCAAAATAATAATATATCACGCCAGCAGAAAAAAGACAAGAAAGTACCCTGCACACATCAAGTAGAAAAACAAGACCAGATTCCCACACTCAAAAAAACAAACTACTTGATTGACTGCTGTATGTTCACAACAGGATTATAGACATGAAGTCATTAATGTGATTTATTTTGCATGCTCTCTGTATGCAGGGAAGAATAAATGTTTTGTTGTGCCCTTGAGACAGAGCTAGATGCATTGCTACTAGTGATGATTTGGTTTTAATTAGTTATTGTGATGCCTGATCTACACAGACCAAGTCAAATAGTCCTCCCCTTTACTGCAGGCCTAGGATTTGGTGTCTGTGACTTACACTCATGAACGTTGGTTCAGGTTATGGAGGCTCTAGATATGCTCCTGACTCTGAGTGAGACATGTAGCTTATCTGAAATCCTGGGTGAAATGAAAATGAAGAAACAGGCCTTGGAAGGATAAGGTACATAGTGTGACATGAAGCTTATAGGGACAAATGGTTGTGGTTTGTTTGCAAGCCTCAAAAGACCACCAGAGAGCTGACTCTGATGCAATGATGCAATCGCACTAGGGTGTCTTTTATTTAAGCTTAAGTGTAGGCTCAGTCACCAACAACCCTGACAGATAAGAAATGGTGAGAAATCAAGGGGAGTTTCCAGCCTGGCAAACAGCTAATTGAATGACTACTGTAAGCTGACAGGTGGGTGCTCTGAAGCAAAACCAGACAAACAGTCTGAAAATACATCTCAAACAATCAGAATAATCTTGATTGGATGTTGCTAAGGAGGTACCTAGGGAGGAGCATTGGATATGAGCCAATGACAAACCATAGGGTGCTTCCTGGTACTTGGGTATAGTTTGGGTTCAGCTGCAGGTCAAGATCTCAGGCTCTTTTTCTTTTAAGAGAGAGGCCAGTTCCAAGATGGAGTAGGTTTGGCCTCTCAATAACTCTTTTGGCAAGAGATAGATTTTCACATAGCATCTACACTGCTCAACATATGTAGTAGTGACAGATAGGTAGTTTCTGAGGCAAATAGAATCACAACAACATGGGGCTTCATAGTTTTCTTTGTGTTGCTGTCATAAACATCATGACCAAAAGCAACCTTAAAAAAGGATTTAGTTCAGCTTATAGGTTACAGTTTATTATTGAGGAAATTTACGGTAAGAACTCAGGGTAGGAACTTGAAGTAGGAATTGAAGCAGAAACTATAAAAAAAATTTAAGTTTTCTCACTTGCTTTCAGACTCAGATTCAGCTACCTTTTTATACAGCCCAGGCCTACCTGTCTAAGGATAGAACCTCCCACAGTGGACTGAGCCATTTATATGTCAATGAGAAATAAAAATAAAAATGCCTCACAGCCAAGCCCATAAAGGAACCTACTAAAGACAATTCTTTGATTGAAGTTTCCCATTCCTATGTGTGTCAAGTTGACAACCAAGATAAGCTATCCCATTGAAGCAGCAGAAAAGAAACAGGCTTACCTTGTGACCCTGCACATTGGCATCTAGGCACTTAAACACTTATTAGATAAATTACAAAGAATACACAAAACATTTACCAACACATCTCAAGTATATGTCCACCACTTACAGTGTGCCCCATACTCTATGAAAAAAGTGCTGGCCAAAGGTATGACTTGGAGGCATGATTGAGTGTCCTCTACCCTGCAGAAGTCTATTGTATACAGGCTGCATAAACCAGTTGCCTGTCTATAATAAACTCTCAGTCTACACAGAATCCCACATGAGGCATAAATGAAAGAAAAAGGCATGTTATCTATTTAATAAGATCGTAGTTTTAGTTCAAAATTTTCAAGAAAAATATTTGAAGGTGGGGAGAGACATACAAATGGTCATACTTAGTATTTGCTAAATAAAAAGAAGTCAAATTTGTGAGGCAGCACTGAGCAGGGCCGTAATTGGATATCCCATCATGGGTCACTGGTTTTCTGCTGGGAATATGGAGGACATAAATACTTTTAGGGTGAGATAGAGGTTTGGTTGTCTTTTCAAAGTCATCTGTGTTTCCCAAATCCAGTTCCGGATTGAGTCTTTTCTCAATGCCATCTATGCTGACACTCATGGGATATTTGTATACTTACTAATATCCCCTTTATTTAGTTTTGGAAAGTGTTACTTTAGACACACACATACACAAATACAGGCATGCACATACACATATGCACACACACATATGCACACACACATATGCACATACACATATGCACACACACATATGCACACACACATATGCACACACACATATGCACATACACATATGCACACACACATATGCACACACACATATGCACACACACATATGCACATACACATATGCACACACTGGCACACAGACACATCCCACAAATGCATCTCTCCTTTGTCTACTTTTCTCACATCTCCATGTCCTTTGCTGGGTTCACCTTTCTGTCAGTTGCAAACTTTTAAGGTTCAGCACACAAATCGTCACTCTTACAGACTTCTTCCTTGACTTTCGTAGGTGCTTATTTCTAGCAAGCTGCGAAACACGATGGCCCACAGCTTGTTACATTTTCCCAGAAAATTATGCTATTTTGCTTCATAATGTTGTGATTTGTGCCTTCTTATTTCATGGACTAGAGAGCAGTCATTTAGCAGCAAGAACTTGTTCATCGTCTGTGAATGGCCTTTTGCATTAGAGAATACAGCAATAACATATTTATGTTCTATATAATATTCTAAGAAAAGACATGCAAAATTGAAGTAGGAAAAATTGAAAGCTTGATGTCTTATCTATTATTTAGTGCTCAGACACCACTATTTGAAAGTGTTCACCTTTTCTCTTTACTTTCTTTTTCTTTTTGTCCTTGACCCCTCACAAACACACACCTACATTTTCTATATGTATTTAAAGAGTCTGATTCCAATGACAAATCTGAAGCTGGCTTATTTGTTTACATGGCATACATCATCCATGTGGTATTAAAATTGGGCACCTTGGAAACAGCAGCACTTCACAGTACAATTAATATGTTTTGATCATTACACTGAAGTGTGAGAAATTGACTTTCACTTCAGTTATTTTTCTAGACTGACATCTGCCAGCTAACAAATTCTTCTCTAAAAGAATTCTGTTCAGACAGGAGCCAGTAAGGCAAAATGTCTCACTGCTAAAAGGGAAAATGTTGTAGTCCTTCATTTTGTAAATACATTGTAATGGTTAAATGTTGAAATAGAAAAAAAAACTATGGAGTAGCAATTTTTTAAAGTGTATTTAGTAAAAGAAGAATTTTGACAGTTTAGAAATGTCTGAGATTTGATGCTGGAAGAGTAGAAACATAGAGGAGATAAACTTAGGTTAGTATTCTCAATCAGATCAATTGCTAAATTCCAATTGGCTTATAAGTAAAGACTTGATTAAAATCTCCACTCTGAAGCTCAAGGTTGTATATGGATTTACATTTTCATGCATGTAGAGTTTTGCTTGTTGAATATGTTGAGGGTTATGTATAAGATTAAATAATGCTGTTAAACCACATACCACTTTCTTTTTAAAAATTATTTCCTTTATTATTGTGATTATAACATAATTATATACTTTTTCCTTTTCTTTTCTCCCTTAAAATCCTCCTATATATCCTTCCTTGCTCTCCTTAAAATTTATGGCTCTCTTTTATTAATTGGACTTACATATATATATATATATATATATATATATATATATATATATTTTACATGTGCATATATATTCCTAAATATAATCTGCTCAGTCTATATATGTATTTTTTGATGCTGAGGGTTTAGTATTGGATAATCAGTCAAATTACTTTTCCCTGAAGAAGACTGTTTTTTTCCAGTGTCCATATTCATTTAAAACTCTCATTTAAAAAGTTTACTAGTCCAAAGTCTCTAATCTTAGACATGTTTAATAGGGGCTAGGAGAAAATGAACTACTCAAGAAGCACCTTTTTTTATATTAATGCTAGCACTTTATATAAAATAAAGTATGTCTAATTTTTCAACTCTTACATTCTTTTTCTATAAGATAAAAGGCTATATGGTATAAGATCTAAGTTACTTGTAAACTGTATAATTCTCAGTTCAATAGTCAACAATTAATTTTTTCCTATTTTTTGTTACAAATGTCACTGCTGACTTTCAGCTCAGCTTCACTCTTTCTTTTTTATATTGCATACTTTATTTTTTCAATATTTTTCATTAAAATTAAGATTACAATGCTATAATATATACTTTGAAAAGTGTGGCATAGTTTACACATATTATTTTATAGATGGTAGATTAAGCTTTAGGAAAGGCTTTCCTTTTTCATTTTTTATTGGATATTTTATTTATTTACATTTCAGAAGCTATCTCCTTACCGATTTACCCTCCATAGAAAACCCCTATTCTATCCCCCCTCCTCCTTTTTGCTTTTATACCATTTTAATTCCTTGCAGGTATTAAGGTCAGTTCTAGGTTGAGGTACTAGCAATACAATAGATGCAAATAGTCAAGGAACAAGCAGGACAATAAACATAAAAAGTCAAAAAACAAGCAAGGCAATAAACAAAGTTATGTGAACACTCCCATGATCACTGTTTCTATGGGCTTATCATGATGGCCAAAATATCTGAGCCTACTTATTTGTCCTAGCCCAAAGTTATTTTCATGTCTGAAGCCTAGTTCCTTGTTCTAGCCTAACATGCTAGTGAGCCAAAAATGTGTAAGATTCTGCACAGTGCCTTACCAACCTAAAACAGAAGTGTATTGTTTTTGATAATGCATATTCAATGACAGGTAAGGAAGGCATTCTTGGCAGAATGACCTAAGACAGGCTCAGTCTTGTTTATAAAATAAAAAAGGAGGAGAGGCAGAAAGCTTTGGGGGCTGCTTAGCAAGAATCTGACATGAGCCAAGGACAAGGAAATGGCCTACTTGGCAGGAATACGACAATGGCCAAGGACAAGGAAGTGTGTTTCAGGCAGGAATCTGACATTTGTAGAACAAAGAAGTAATTTTAGGCAGGAATCTAAATTTTAAGCTTCACTCTTTCAAGGCACCATGCTATCTGATGGCAAACGAACTAGGAATGTACCTTATAATTGTGCCAGTAATGAGGCTAGTGAGATGTCTTAGCTGTCAAGAGAACTGCCTGCTCTTTAGGAGGTCATGATTTCAAATCCCAGCAACCACATGGTAGCTCATAACCATCTGTAATGAGATCTGATGTCCTCATATGGGTGTGTGAAGATAGCTACAATGTACTTGGGGTCAGATCAAGTGGTGGCCAAAGCAAGCTGGAGGCTAACAAAAATATCTATTACTGTAGTTGTCTTCACTTCTAGATAAATCAGACACATCAAAGTTGTTCCTGAACTAGGCTTGTCTATAAATATCAATCAGTGGTTCCGATCCTTGGCACTAATTCATATTTAAATTGGGTAATTATGTCATATGCAACCACCAGACTCAAGTAGCATCCCAGTCCTTTGGTCATATATAAACTATCTCCTGACTTTCTCTAATTTATCCCAAGCAGTCATCACTACTTTCAATACAATCATCAGTACGAATGAAGTATTGCCAGAGAGAGAGGGGAGAGGGAGGGAGGAAGAGAGAGAGAATTTCTCTCATTCAAGTATTTGTGATCTTTTGTCACTAATTTTATATATATATATATATATATATATATATATATATATATATATATATTAAACTCCTGTACCTGAATCATAGAGACCATTATAGAAATAGGTATAGAAAGATTGTAAAATCTAAAGCATTGAGGTATTTTCTGTGAAATTGCATTTTCCTGTAATGTCAGAATGTATGCCCATAAATCTCACCAACATAACGACCTAAGCTTGAGCTGAACAAGGACAACAAGACACACACAAAATAGATGGGATAATGACTAAGAAACTTCAAGCCTACACATAGAACTAAAGGCAACTAAGAATTGCTGAGAGTGGGCAAAATAATATTCTCCAGTTAAGAGCACATCAGTTGATTTCCCAATGCTTAATGCCCAGCCTCCAAAACATACACGCTTGTAAGATTATACAGACTGGCTAGGTCATACTTAGAAATATTACACGCATGTGCTCATAATTCATTTGAACAACAAATACTTTTTTCTTATATAGATAAAGGCTCCTCATATTGGGACCCCATAAGGAAGCAGTTTGTAGTTGATTATACTCAAGAAGCACCATTTTTACATAAAAGGAGATAGCTTTTTTTGTTCTCCACTTTTCATTTTATAAGCAAGCCTGGCCTAATTCATCCCCTTCTGCTTATATCCTTTGATCTGATGGATGATTGTGACAGCCACTTGGATTTTTTTGGCTCTCCTTTACAAAAATAAAACTTAGGCATCTTATACAAACTAATGTCAATACTAATTTCTTCTGACATAGCCCTGGAGAGCAAGTGAGAAAGACACATACTGGCTTCCACCACAACTTATACAATCATAAATGTAAAACTTTTCTTAAGAAAAGCTCAGATTCCCCATAAACAACTTGCCACCACGCAGAGCCACTGTCGTTTACATCCACTCCTCTTTCTGAAGACACTAGGACAGCTTTGCCCCTGCCTTGTTAGTATGCTTACTTTTGCATGCAGACAGCTCTTCTGATGAGACTGTTGATTAATAATATCTGTTGGTATAAAAAGCATGCTGTGATTTGAGTGAAATGTGCCCCATAAGCTCACCTATTGAACACCTGGGCCCTACAGTGGGTCAGGTGTTGGAGTGGTGTTCAGTTGAAGGAGATGGGCCAGAGGAGGGTGAGATTTCTCAGGCCTATCCTATTTGTTTCAGTCTCTTTCCCTGACAGCAGCCATAGTGTGACCAGTTGCAGCATCATACTCCTGATGCCAGTCCTTTTCTGTTGTGATGAATTTTGTCCCTTCAAACTATGAGCCAGCATAAAAATCTATAAATTCTGTCTTCTTCAATTTCTTTCCTGTCAGGCACTTGATCACAACAACAGAAGCAACAACAAAAATAACTAGTCACATACTGAACAAATGAAAGGAAAGCATGTGTCAGAAAGTAAGACTCATCCTTTTCCCTTAGCCTTGCAGTTCTCTCTGAGTACCAGCTCACCATACTACCAAATGAGCATCTTACTTTGCTCAGTGTTTATCTAGAGTAAAACAAAACAAGAAGTCTATCTTTCAGAAAGGAAGTATAGCACAGGACAAGAATAATAATGTAAAGGAGATCCAACACATGCATTCAGAGATATCCTTAAAGGCAAGTATGTTCATATATGATACAGAAGTTGGACAATGACAAATTCCAAACAAAATGCCAATGGGACAATGTCAAAAGAAAGAAGAGTACATGTGCAGGTTGACCAGGGAAGTGGAAATATTGGAGGGCTGGGGATATAGTTGCAATGGTGAAGAGCATATGCTGTTCTTTTAGAGGATCCAAATTCAGTTCCAATTATCCATGTCATTCATAACCCTCTGCAATTCCATCTCTAGTAGATCTCTATCACACCTCTGTTGTCTGCAGGCACCTGCACAAACCTGAACATATAAAAAAGCAACACACACACAATTTAAAATAAATATATATAAACTTGGCATAGTGTATGAATTAAAATTAAGGACATGAGTTTTTGAAAAATGATAATTTTGTTAAAGATGGGCCGTAATTCAAGAACTCAGGCATAATCATGGCTATCATCAAGAGTTCAGTTGGAGTTGAATAAGGTTGTAATCATAGAGCATCTCTTAGGAGCTAGCCCCTGCCATTCACTAATGGAAGATAAGAGATTGTGAAAGAATCGCTCTATGTATGTAAACCTGTATGGCCCCAAGGCCAACAGAGCTATGTAATTAGGGATGACCTTTTTGCTCTCATCAAACCTTTTACCACTGAGGTCTGCAGTCACAGCCAAGGCTGATGATATAGTGAAACATTTTCTCATCCTTAGACAGTGAGGTCAAAAGACACAGGACAGGAACAGATAGTAGACAGTAACGTGGAAATTAGTGAGTAAATAATTTCCTGTTGAACACCTTAGAAGATGTATGTCTCCCTAAGCAAATCTTTCACCTTCTGAAGCTTTCTCCCTCAAGAAGTGAGCTGCCCAACCCTGTGAAACAATATTATTTGTGGGGAGGAAAGAAGTGTTGTAAGGTTGCCTTTGTAAAGAGAAGTTTTTAAATGTGTCCAAAGACACTAGAAATCATTGATGTGTTCTTTCCCCTCCACCTACTTCACACAGAGCTTTACAGCATGGGCAGAATTTTACAAAAAGCCTTCTCATAAATGACTACACATTTATGTCTGCAGAACAAGAACATTATCTCATTGTTTGTGTAATACTAATAAATGTAAATAACTCAGAACTAATTTGTATGCTGATTCACATGGGGTTTATGCTACTTCTCATTCTCTTAACTCGTCTACTTTGTGTGATTCACTGTCTCCCCATTAGAAACGGTTTTCTCATCCTCCATGGCAGGAAGTGGAAGCTCACTCCTACTCTGTAGCTGGCTTTTTAAAGACCTTGTGCTTTCTGACAAATTGCCCTGATGTTGTATCCAAAGGAGCTCTCTTTGACATTGGCTCTGAAATAAGTAATAAGAATATCATTATTTCTGGAAAGTCGTAACAATGGGAGGAAATTAATGTTGGCAACTGCCAAGTAAGGAGATTTACTAATCTTAAATACTGACAGGCAGAAGGAAAAATGGTGCCGATATTGTTTTGCTTTGGATTCTATTCTCAACTCATAGGCCTGTCAGAGAAGGAGAGTGTGAAAGAGCACAAAGAATTTCCTCAAAGACAATTCAATGTAGTAGACACAAGAGCCAGATGTGATAGATGATTTACTCACATAGATGTATCATACTTCACTTTATCCTGGTCATTAGGGAAATTCCTTTGAGAAATATTATTAAAATTATAATAAATTTAGTTTTGTAGATTTCAATTAGATTTAATTTATGAACCTAGAATACTGCAGAAGTCAGGACCAGAAATGTCTCAGAATGCCTTGATTCCATCACATGGGTTGGTAGTATTTATGACAAGAGAAAGAAAGGAGTGGCCAAGATAATGGGTAGCAAATGTCATGGTGGGCTGAGGCAACCTGAATGGATGCATCTGGTGTCTGTCTAACTTGAACATAGTTTGAACAGTCCCTGTTTGAGATTGGCTGGAACTTACATATTTGTCACACATGTAAGTTACATGCAGTTGGTTTGTATTTCAAGTTAGATTACAATCCAGCTCCTATAGAGAAACCATTAAGCCAAACTTAAAATGTAAGTGACCAGCTTCAGACAAAATGTAAATGCAAAGAAATCTCATGTCAAATGTTTATTTTGAACATACTGAATTCAAATAAGAAACACCACCCCAAAAATTTCCCCCTACACTCATACACACAACAACAACCACATGTTTCAAAACAATAAAACCAAAACCAAAGGATACCTGTACATAATATCCAGATGCCAATTCTCTGGAAATTTTGAAATAATCAGTAGTTTTATGGGTCAGTGTGGTTAGCTATCAGGTAGTAATTTCATGTTTATCCATCTAGAGAAGTCTGATATGCTGTCACAGATTGTCTTTGCGTATATAATCCACAGCACTGACTGACTGTATCACATGATAGTACCTCCAGTGTACTTGTGTCTCATCTTTCCATTGAGTAAAGGACACAAGAGAACCCTATGCTCTGTGCTTGAAAGCCCTGTGCTCTGTGCTATGGATTTCATAAATATTTGATATCAGAAACCTCATAGTACTAATTACAATAAGAAACTGGGAGCAAACAGAGGGCTGGCACCAAAGCTGACTGAGGAGGGAATGAGAAGAAGAATCTTTAACTTTCCTGTAACATTCCTTTTAGGAAAGAATTGGGTGACATGTTTACACCTATTCTTTCCTTGATGTGTGAATGTTCTTCTACAAACTATGAGGCAAATATTTTATTTAGACAATTCTTGAACAGCTTGTGCTATGACAAATGAGAAGTGTAGCCTCTCAGAATATCTCTTTCCCCAAGTTGGAAGTAAAATCCTGTTTGCCAGAATTTTATCTCTTTCTCAGTACAAACGATCTACTATTCTAAAACAGGAGTGCATAACCTTTCACCTGGAACCTTCCAATGTTGGTGTAGTCACACTGTATTCCAGAAACTGCTAAGCCTGTAGCTTTAAGGCAAAAAAAGAAATCTTAACACCACTTATGAATGAAGAATCTGAAATGTATATAGAATTAGAAAGTTAGACAAGGTCACAAAATTATTATCGGAGCTCAGACCTCTCACCTGTAAAAGTCTCTGAGCTTAGTGGCCAATAATGTTGTTAAGGGATTGTCCGATAATATTTTAGCACTTCAGTTTCTTTAAATTCTCCAGTTTTTCCATCTGTAAAGAGGAATTGCTTAAGATAGAAACTAAGCATCTTGGAGTAAAACATTAATTCTGTATATCAATCACTTCCCTGAGTGCCAGTCTGCTCTGGGCTGGATGGGCTTTGGCAATTGGCTAAGGGTATAAGCCCTTGTGCCATGGCAAGGAAATACTGTAGAGTAGTGGTTTCGCCACAGAATCCGGAAGGCAGACTACTACTAAACTGTTTGGAGGCTCATGTTGAAATTCCCATGGACATATAAGTATGGGTTTCATGAAGTAGAATGTCAAGCAGATGGAGAAATGGCATTAGGGGCCAAGAGCCTGATCAGATTCCACTGGTATGGATATGGCATGGCCTGCTGTGTGAACACATGGGAGCATTCCAAGGCCTTTGTAACCAAATCACATGCAGCTACTCTCTGGCAAAACAGTGAGGAGCCAAGTTACCCAGTATGGTATAGAAATCCACCCGAGTGTCTCAAAAGACACTAGAATAAGGATATTTTGTAGCCAAAGAATTCTTCCCCTTTGTACTCTGCCATGCGGTATGTTTCCTGCATGATGATGTCAGCACAGTACTCCCTTAGCACAAGCCAAGAAAGTAAGTGCTTAAGTCTCTGGACATGAAAATTTGCTATTCTTCATTGGCAAGTCTACTGGAATTTTTTTACTGTTATCATTTTGACATAACATAGGGTCTTCTGGGAAGAGGAATTGGCTCTATCAAATTGTTCTATGAGCCTATCTGTGGATAACTTCCTCCATTTCTAACTGATTAGGAAAGTGCAGCCCCCTTTGCTAATACCATTTCTAAGCAGATGAACTTTTCTGTAGATAAAACTTAGATGAACATGGGTCTGGGAGCAAGCTAGTCAGTGGTACTCCTGTTCTTTAAACTCCTGTCTTGAAAAGCTTCCATTGCTCCCCTAGATAATGGACCTAGAATCTGAATTAAACCTTTTTCATGCCAACTTAATTTTAGTCACATCTTATCTTAAAAAAAAAAAAAGATGAACAGGAAGGAAGACTATGACCTATTTCCCCTACCTCTCTCATAGCTCCTGCTGCCATCTTTGGGGATACTTGGGTGCAGTAGGTCTGCTATCATGTAAAAGATTCCATAGAGTCCCCACTGCTTTTTCTCTGCCCAGGGACAATCATTTGCCTCCTGCCCATCCTTTCACTTGTACACATAATACCATGCAATCTCATTGGGTCTCTACTATGGAGACTGCTAAAGTAAGTCCCAATTAAAATATAAATATTCCACTTGTTTTTTTTTTTCTGCTTTAGAGTTTTCAACCATTATTATATGGCATCAGCAATCACAGTGACTATACTTTTCACAGGATCATTTGAATTACATACATTTGCTTCTCAGCAGACCGTGGGTTGTGTCCAGGCAAATCCATTATAATTTGAAGGCATCATATCAAAACTGCACTAAACGTACCTAATACATTTCACACCATAGGATAAGGATAAGTATACTCTGATGATCATACATTAATTTCTTCATAACCATGTGTCTCACTTGTAGCTGTGATTGTCTGTCTTCAGGTAGCTGTGAGGAGCTACTTTGGAACCAGTAGAGGTGAATTTATAGGAAGTGTACACTTTCAGGATTGAGGAGTGGATGCAGTAGACCTGCTTCTAGTACAGAGAAGACCAAGATTCATTGTAGTCTGTCACATCTGGTACTTGATTCTTTTCTTTTTAATTAGCAGAAATGTGTTAATATGTATGCACAGGGAAGTAGCTACATTCCTGATACTACACTTTTCCTTTATCATTATAGTTAATACTGAATGCATTTTAGCAGGGGTTGATGTTACTCACCCTTCCCTTTTTTCTTCCTTTCTTGATATTTCAGAGCTGTAAACCTGGCAGCATAGATACATTTGTTTATTTATAAATAATTAAATACAAAATGCTTGCATAGTTCAAATGTTGATGGCTATTACATTTTGTCTTTCTCCAACTGACTTCGCCAGTCTGTTTTCTACAAGAAATCATTGCTTTTGATGCCCTGTATCTTGGTCTCCACAGCAGAACTGTCCTGAGTAAGTCCTCAAAGCTTCCATGAAAGGAAAATAGTGTCAGTGGTCTCCTGAAATCCCTAATCACTACTACCATTTCCTCACAAATAACTAAGATACACGCCTTGAGGTACATAAAAGATCTGTGATTATTTTCATTATGTCACCTTGATTCTATACTCGTGGTCAGCTGAAGATTTGTAAGATGCATGTAATTAGTCATTTTGAAAGTATGTGTTTTATATAGTATATAACTATAAAGAAATAAAAACAGTATATTCTATACTTAGATCTTATACTTAGTATGGCCTAGACAAAAAAGAGGAGTAGAAATTACATAGAAAAAGTGAGAAATATGCAGCATACATAGACCTTCACACTCATTCTTCAATTTCCTATACGCACATGTAATATAAGCTATATAACTGTACAGAAAGTACATAAATCAATTAAATGTCTGAAATGTGATTAGTATGATGATTACTATAGTCTTGTTATAAAATCCCAGAGATACTTTTTCTAAGCTATTTGATAGTTTAGTGTAGTGTTTGAAGGAGCCTAATTTAAGTAAACCATTTCGCCCTATTTTTGGAAGACTGTAGAATAGAATTTTCACAGCTAACAGGAAAGGTCTGATAACAAAGATATCATTGGCTTGAAACCAGTAGAGAATAGTGGAGCAATCAGGCCTGGACAGCTCATTCTCTGGAGAACAGAGCAGCTGAGCCAGGCAGCACAATGAAATGGCTTCTGGACTGCTCACTTCCCAGGGGGGCTGTGTTGATCCTGAGCTTCGAGTATGTGCCAAAGGTCCTGTGCAGGCTACAGAAACAAAGAATTCAGAAAAGATTTTGTATACCTGTGATAACAGCAGGACATAAGCATCTGCATTATATTTATTTATCTTTTTTTTCTGGGATGGCATGGCATAAAGAGATGAAAATCAACATAAAGTCACTGAAAAGGGAATCATCTTTCTCAGAAATGTCAAGAAACAAATATTAAAGGCCCTGACCCTCCAGGAGCAACAATAGAAAACTAATATTGCCTATAATTGTATTTTAGAGCCAAGAAAATTAGATGACAGAATACAACAAAGTTGCAGTGTGTAAAGTTCAGGCTACCAAAACCAGACTACACTTCCTGTACTCTGGTTACTATACCCACAGCCACTTTCCATTCAGGCTCTATAGTGAACTGGTGACAGATATTTCTGTGACCCACACAATGGCAGTCATTCTCACCATGGAAGTTACACAGTACACTACAGTTCAAGGACTGATAAACTACAGTGTAAGGATTAATACAGTACAGGAATTGATAAATAAAAAATAGTTATAGTGAAGTGATGGTGTCCAAAGGAATCCAAAAGTCCTAGAAATGGAAAACTTGAAAACTCATCATCGTGGATCTAGGTCAATATCTTTTACTGCAAAATAAGTTCATTTTAATTCATCAGCAACACAGGGAAGGTAGGTAGAAGTTACAAAATATTATTAAATGTAGATAGAAAATATGAAGTACCTAAGAATGACTCTAAAGAGACACATAGAAATGCCATGCAATAACATTGTAAACCAGCATGCAGAAAATTTAAGCCAAAAGAATAATTGTATGATATATACAAACACCAGATACTCTTCCTATTATACAGATACCAAGTTGTTCCCTAAAGCAGCTGTAGAGAGTCAGAGTCATTCAGTGAGAGCTCTTGTTTGTTTTGTGGCACTGAAGATGGAGCCGATGACCTCCAGCTAAGCACCAACTCCACCAGTGTGTAGCATGACAAGCTTCAGTAGAGTACTTTTTGATTTGATTTTAAAATCCTTTAAGCATCTGAAAGTTGTATAGAAAGAAAAGGTTTAAAATCATTGATGCACATTTGTATCCATCGATGACTAGAATATGATGGAGGAGCAAGAGGGATGGAAGAGCAAAGCTGGGGCAGGGACTCAGAAATCCAGGCAAAAATTACAAAGCAAGTTCACAGGTATTGTGATGTTCATATGGCAATTGACAAACTAATCAGAAGTAAGTACAGCCCAAAGCCAGCCCAACATACACGTGGTTACCAGGCATTTGTACATATTGACCATCACCGAAAAATAACGGTGCCTTAGATTCCTTTCCTTCTCCGTGATAAACATTCTAACAAGAGAAACTCAAGAGAGTAGTTTGTTCTGACTTACAATGTGAAGATACAGTGAAGATCACAGTGGTGGAGTTAAGAACACAGGAGCTTGAATATAGCTGGTCTCATAACATCCACCATCGGGAGCAAAGAACAGACATTACAACCACCACCAGGACTTAGACATGAGACATCATACCCACCATCAGGACCAGACAGCAGTCATCATATTTAATATCAAGACAAGACAGCCAACATCACAATTACCATTTGGAGCAGACAGCAAGTAAGTGTTGCTGCTCAGGTCCTTGTTGCCTACCATGTTAGAGAGTCCAGGATCCCACCCAAAGCAATGCTACCTGCAGTGTGTAAATCTCATTTTTGGTTAATAAAATCAAGATAATCCCTCAAAGGCAAACACAGAGGTCATTCCTGGAAGTGATTCAGATTCTATCAAAATAAGAGCCAATACCCTTACACAGGTTTTTGGTGTCAGGAAAGATAGCAGTTCCAGCAATAATAACAGAAACGACTATGTAGACAAACTTCTAAACAGTAAATGAAGTTGCCAGCAAGACATGAAAGTAAGGAAGTGAGAGGAAAGCCTTTTCCTTTACCTATATTTATCTCGGCTGCCATTGGAAGGTACCACCCGTGTTTAGAATAGGTTTCTTTCTTTACTTCAGTTAACTTGATCAGGAAAATTCCTAGAGGCTTGTCTCTTAGTTTATATCAGAGACAATCAAGTTGATAAGATTTTCACAGATGGTTCTTTCAGTATATTGCGCTGGAAAATTGAACATCTACACACTGACCCAACCTCTGTTTCATACCATATGTGAAAAAAATTATTTAAGGATATCTATTTGGAAGATATAGATAACATTTATCACAAATCATGGGTGGAAATATGTTTTTTTTCAAGATTGGAAAATAATATATGGCTTAGGCTAGATTTACACTCTAGGATTCAGCCTGGTACAAATGCATAGACCTATAACCCTGGGCCACTGTGGTTTAAAAGAGGATTAAAACCTGGAAGCCATTCTTGTTCTATAGGATTGAGATTTGGAAGTCATTCTGGTCTATATGCTAAGAACATCTTTTAAAAGATTTTAAAATCCTCTCATTCTCAAATAATCTTCTCACATCTTCAACTCCAAAACTCATGCCAAGGTATCTGGCTTAAGGTGAAAAATTCTTAGAAACTCACTTTAAAGTGCATCTATAAACTTAATATTGCTACAGCTCATTATCAAATGAAGCTTCTAATTCTAGATTTGCTACAGTTCTCAGTATCTCTGTTCTGTTCAATTCTTGAAAAATGCTATGAGGAGAATTATATTGAGAATTTTGACACATTACTATGCATTAACTAAAATGATTAAATTTTCATATTAACCAGAGCTAACAAGACTCCTTCACCCACATGCATAATTAATTTTTATTCAAATATTTACCATTTAGCTCAAACATCAATTAGAAATATTATCTGGAAACAGAATGCTCTACAAAGAGTAACAGCTTGGTAGCTCAGAGAAGCCTGTTACCTATCTGGTCTGTATTACTGAAGAGAACCAATGACTTCAAATGGGTTAGGTGAACTCATTAAAGACTGCTATAAGAAATAAGTAAGATGTATATGTGTGTTAGTGTTGAGTACACATACAAGGGTGTATTAGATTCATAACTAACTGAATTAATTCCAACTCTTCAACATCCTTTCTGAATGTCAGCTCTGGGCTACTAAATGATTATTTAGACTGCTAGCTGCTTCCATCTCAATGCAGATGCTATAGTTCAAATTTAGCAACTGAAACTGAACTCAAATATACTTTCCCACATAATATTCTACTGCCCAAGTTCTATTTTCTTTTTTTCTTTCTTTCCATCATTTTTCTCTTTTCTTTTTGAGGCACAGCTGTTTGGTTCTGGCTGGTTTCAATTCACAACCTTCTAACTTCAACCTCCTGAGTGGGTCACTATACCTGGAGAGAATATCACATTCTGTTATTGACAAATGCCTTCAACTGTCCCATCACCCATAACTTAAACTCTAATTCAGCAGTATTCTTTTATCTGAATAGGATACAATAAATACACATAGTGGATGGCAGAAACTAAAAGCAGTAGTAGCAGTAATTTATATACACATGTATAGAGTTGTATACATATGTACCCTATATTAACCTAAGTGTAAATGTTAGTTCCTCAGACATACTAAGCAAACAGTAGCTGCAATAGAATGATTTTTAATGTATTGTAATGAAAATTAAAGTTACATACTTTCTTTCTTTTGAGAGTCATAACAAGCATTTTATTTTGTCTTTTTATTTTTCTTTTTATTAGCATGCAAAGCACTGTCTCCTCTTGATATTTTTATCCATACTTAGTTTTGGTAGACATTCCCCCTTTATTTTTTTTCCTTTATTAGATACTTTATTTACACTTCAGATGCTATCCCCTTTCCCCATTCCCCCCCCTTAGAAAACCCCTATCCCATGCCCCCTTTTCCTTTTTGCATTTATACATTTTTTTAAAAATGTTAATCATAAGCTTTATAAGTTTGGTATTGTTCAATCAGAGGTGTAACCCATTACCCAACCTAGATATAACAACTATCTTTGACTGGTGGAGATACATGAACATCTGCCTCCCTGTCTCCCCCCTCTTTCTCTCTTTCATCGCCTAGCTTCTCCTCTCCTTCTTCTTCTCCTCTTGTTACTCCTTTTCTTCCTCTCAGTACTCCTCTTACCTTAGCTCCTCCTACTCATCACCCTTCCTGTTAAAATGAAACTTTTCTCTCAAAATACAATTAGAGCATAATTATGTCAATTTGTACCAGTGAGGTACAAGATAGTCCTAATACCCAGTCCATCTTTTTGTTGACTAACAAGCACCTCTGTCATCTATCCTGACTAAAACATTTAGTTCTGAACCTGGCTTTAGGATGAAGACATTCCCCCTTCAACTCCATTCTTTGCTTGTAGCTTTCTCCTTCTGGTGTCCTATTTCCTTTCCACATTCATGTTATATTTTCTTTGTAATTCCTTTACAGAACTTCATTACAGTTTTTTTCTCCTATGGACCCCTTTCTAAGTTCATACTCTCTATCCTCACCTATTACCACAAATACACATACATCAAATTAACACACACATACAAGAGAGGCTATGTAGTGTCTGTTTCCCTGAGTCTCTGTCACCTGGATTAATGTAAAATTTTCATTGTCAACTTGGAGGGTAGAAAAAGATTCCATGGATAAAATAAGATATTGTTTGATTCTGCAACTTCTTGTCCCATGGAAGCCTTAAAATTGACTCTCAGGTTCAGGAATAGATGTGATTAAAGAGAGTAAGGAAAAGTGCTCTGTCCTCCTAGATGGAAAAAATACTATCTTGAAAGACTGCAATTTCCACCCTAACAAATAACCTGTGGATATGACACATGCACAGGAAAGTAGTGATAACCATCGAATGACAAGGAATGATGACAGAAAAACATAAAAGCTGGGGAGTGCGACAGGTGCAGAGCAGTATCAACTGCTATACATTGGGTTTCATGCTCTTCTATGTCAGGACCCTTTACTCTATTATAATTTATTGATCACAAAAAACTTTTTATATTTATAAACTAATTCTAATATTGACTATGTTACTTTTAATTGATTCATTACAGACATATATTTCATGCAGACTATAGTTTCTAAAGGCTATATTTTCTCACACCAGAATAAAAAAGGTGAGAAGCATGGTCATGACCTTTGCACATTGTTGGTCTCTGGCTTACGGGAAATTACCTGATTCTCACTTCTGCACCCAAAGTCTATTATGATAACATGTTTTAAGCCACCTATGGAAGACTTTTCCACACATTAAATAGAGGGAAGTAGTCAAGAACTATGGGGAAGAAATCTCGTGGGCGGGGGGAGGGAGTCCGGCGGCAGGGTCCCAGGGCGGTCCAGCAACAGGGTCCCGGGTGGGCTTCCCACATCTCCAGCGGAGGGTCCCACATTCACGCAGTTGTCGGTGGGTGGGCCGGCGGCTGCATCGGCAAGGTTCTAGGGTTCCAAAAGCTGGGAATCAGGCGGAGAGACCATGCGACACTTGGAGTCCGGTTTTCTAAAGCTTTATTGTTCATGACATGGTTAATGGATGTAAGTGGTACGCGCTTCCCCTCCACCCCCAAAAGCCAGGGGAGACCAATCTTATAGAGAAGGGAGAAAGGGGAGGGAATAACTTAATTAGCTACGCCCCTGGCCTCTTGATAATTCATTAATATTTAAATCTCTGGAGGTGGAGACTTGTTAATCAAGCCCTCTACCTGTGTCCTACGTGACTAAAGGTGGCAGGTTAAATGAAGTTACCTTGTCCAAGGCCCAACAAAGAACATCTCATAATGCTGCTGTAAAATTTCCTTGACCTTTCCGATACTGAAAGTCCTGAGGACACCTGTGGGGCTGACTGCTATCATAAAAATAGCACAATAACAATGGAAAAAGGGCGACCGTTTGTTCTACCATCTATCACTTATGATAGTAATAAAGATGCTGTGTTACATTGGTGTGTGGGACAGGGCACAGTTTCAAATGACTTTACATTATGGATGTAAAATAACAATTTAGGATAAAGATGGTGTCAACGTAGTGTCATTTGACAGAGAAATAGTAAAACCCTTCTAAGGAGCTTTAAGGTTTGGCTCCTTGCCAAAAAAGAGCTGGAGCGTGGAGGGCACAAACAATCAGTGAGGTGACTTAATCAGAGTTTCATCCCTAGAGTGGTGGAGCCTTATTTAACCATGGGACAGTTATATAAAGTCAACAAATAAAAGTTGAATAAAAACTGAAATCTTTGATGATATCACAAAATTACTAAATTAAATAAGTTGCCATGCAGCAGCACTTATTTTCATAAGCAAAGAATTTTCTTCAAACTTGCCAAAAGAGGAGTGTGTGTTTGTGTGTACATATGTGTGAGTATGTGTGTGTAATGTCCTAAGCTATTAAGAGTTCTATTAGTCAGAAGATCCCATTACAAAGACTCTGATCTCATCTAACTCTAAGTAAACTAGCACTTAGGAAGTTAAAGCAGGAGGATTATCATGAGTCCAATAGCAACCTGAGAGGCACAGTAGTTCAACAGCAGCCTGGCCTGTACAATGAAATCCTGACTCCACAACAGAAAAATTCTTATTTAAAAAAAAAAAAAAATCACATTAAGATAGTGAAAGAAAGTTCAGGGCTGGTTTTGAGATTGAATCTGAAAGTGTGATTAGCTCTTGTTAATCATGTTGCTTTTGCTCTTTAAAGCCATTTTTTAAAAAGCTTAGCTTGTATGTCACTGTGTGTGTGTCTGTGCAATATATTGTGCTTATAATCTCAATTTTAAAGGTCACTCATATTTCTATTTTATGTGACTCTGTAGAGGCCCAGTCACAGAACAATGTCATACCTTGGTTCCTTACCTTTTCAGTTTGGCTCTGTGCTGGTTAGTTTTTATTATCAACTTGTTACCACCTTGAGACATCTGGGAAGGGCCCAGCCAAGTGTGGGATGCATCATTTATGGGTAGGTGGCTAGGGCTGTGGAAGAATACTGAGTATTGGCCTGGTTGTGAGCCCTCCAACAGACCTTCTTCGTGGTGTTTGCTCCAGTTCTTGCTCTGACTTATTTCAATGAGAGAAGATAAAATAAAATCAACCCTTTCTTGCCCTCTACCATTTTCTTCTGGGGAGTCATTTCATCATAGCTGCGGCAAAGCAAACTAAATGCATAGCTGCTCACACCGTGTTGCATGGCTCCTTGAACTGTCTATCTGTTCTCCATCACTGTATGGGGCTGCAACTTGTTTAATCTCATTTAGAAATCTGTGTCAAAATACTGTATCAAAACTCTCACCACTATGTGCACAGATGTAAATGTTTACGAAAGTACTATTACTGTTGCCTACTTAAATTACAAGTAAACTTTTAGTAGACAAATGTCCAAACATATTGTTAGTAATGATGACTCCCTACGTTTATATTCAGAAAAGGAATTATCTTTAAAATATGTAAAGAATTCCTCCAAATCAATAAACTAAACAAATTAAACTCCGGTGGAAATGCTTTATATCAGCACTTTGTTAAGTCAGTATCAAATTCTTTAATCAGCATACAGCTTCTCAGTTTCATTAGTGCTCAGGAAAATGCTACCTACAACCACAGAACAGATCTTGTGATCTGAAAGTGGCACTTTGCTTGGTAAAATGACAGAGTTTATCCTTGTTGAATATGTTCACAGTCTATGTTCCAGATGCTGCACCCCAACCTGTACATGGATGTGCTTACCCACATGAATGTGGTCATATGATTGAAAATCATCAAAGAATGTCTCCGCCGAAAGATACAAAGCCTGTAGTTTGTTTGCTCTGTGTAATACTAAGACAACAAGAATAAAAAATGCAGTTTCATCCATTAACACACACCAAACTCAGAAAGATTTGAATGAAAGAACAACTCAGAGATGTGTTTGGTGCAGGATCCATTCACACAAAATTCAAAGCCAGATAGACCCATGGCTGGTGATAAAAACCCTTTGGCTGGTAGGGGTGAATTACTTTCTGTGAGAAAAAAACCTTCTTTGGCATGAACAGTGTCATGATTTAGTTTTGTGGCACAGTCAGATGTAGCATGCATGATTCGGCATTATATGGATTCCCACCAGTGTTTGGATGTCTGATATGTGTATACATAATGTGAGTATTACATGATACACAAAAAAAAAATTATTGTGACAAACAGAGCTTCATGCCTCACAGAGAACAGTTTTTTGTTGTTGTTGTTTTTGGGTTGTTTTTTGTTTGTTTGTTTGAAGGTTTTTGTTCTTGGTGGTGGTGGTGGTGGTTTTTATTGGTTTTTGGTTTTGGGTTTGGGGGGGTTGTTTTTCTAGATTTGTTTGTTTGTTTGTTTGTTTGTTGGTCTATAACAGTTACAAGCTCCATTCTAAGAATTAGAATTACTCTAACTACACATAAAACAGTTGCATGACTTAATGACACCAATTGTTGGGGCTAATTTCTTATAATTCAATGAAGTTACAAGCTCCAGTCTAAGAATTAGAATTACTCTAACTACACATAAAACAATTGCATGACTCAATGACACCAATTATTGGGGCTAGTTGCTTATAACTCAATGAAGTTACAAGCTCCAGTTTAAGAATTAGAGTTACTCTAACTACACATGAAACAATTGCATGGCTCAATGACACCAAGTAAACTTTAATATGCTCTGTGCTTTCCAGAGAGTGTTCCTTAAAATGGGAATTTTAACAGATATTTTAGAATCTTAATCACCTCATGTTTATTGAAGCAATTCAGGAGTACAGAATCCAGTAAAAATAACATATTTTAAATGCAGATAAATGGGACTCATCTGTGAAGAAAGATGAAAAGAACGAAAATATATGGAAACTTCACCTAGATTTCAAACATTATCGTTAATTGCAAAGCCTAGCAAAATTCCAATGGTTCAAAAACAGTTATTCATGTGATCTTTGGACTCTCAAGATAATATAGAAATGATCATTATGCTATTAAAATATCTTTCTTTTAAGGAAAATACAAAAAGAGCACAGATAAATTTCATAAGCAAAATGAAGTGTTTGGAGGTTTTTTAAATTAAAAATAATGGAATATTTAATGATTGTTGTAATGATAATTATATATGAAATGAGCTACAAATTTTTCCTCAGCCTACAAAAAAGTAATGATTACATGTGATTTATTTTAATGTAGGAAGATAAATGTTCTGTCATTGCACTGGGAAGATAGCCTCATAAAGCATTTCTGAGATCTCCATCACTGTGTCAAGAAACTAGAAGCATCTCTTATATTACAAATGTGATCCATGGAGCTGTGACTTTTCATCATTGGCCAAAAATTCATTTCAATTTTATCTAACATTGTATATGTCCATATATTATAGCACCACATATTTTATATAATTTTGTTCACTGATCTTTTTTCTTTCAAAATCTTGAAAAAAAAAACTTGAAAATATGTTCTTTTTTTCTTTTGTATATTCATGCCTTAGTTTGACAAACATTTCCCTAAGTGATCTTTTTTTAGAAAGAAAATATTACATTTTTAATAACTTGGATGTTCTCAGTCATGATAATTGAAACAATAACATTATATAGACTAGGCAAGAGTGCTATAACTGAAACTCATTCTAGCTTTTGATTAGCCCCCAAAATTAAAGGTAGTTTGTTATGTTATATGACATAGTTCCCGCAATAAACAAATGATGTTCTTGACTCTAAAGGCTTTCAATAGAATACATTTCCTGATTAATTTTCTCATAACAATAAAACATAAACAAAACAGAAAGCCATGTGTATCTGGAAGTCTTTTATCTATACCCTCTATGGTGGCAATGAGCATTTACTTAGCTCTATATTCATCAAACTGTACCCATTGAATTTACATAGTGATTTGTAACTTCATTGCAACAAAAGAACTACTCATAAAGAGGTCAGAAGGTGACCTCGTTTGAACAGAAGACAATTTATATATTAATATTTTGGTGAGGCTGTTCATCAGAAGAAAAAAATCAACCTCATACATCTGTTGGAATTGAAAAGAGAAACCGAGAAACACAGAGAGGTGAGGCAAGAGTACCAGGCAAAGGAGGCCAAGATGGGTGCTCACAGAAGACAGCAGGAGAGCGGCAGCAAGTGGAGAAAGCAATATGCACAGGCCACTTAGACAGATGATGGACAGACAGATGGACAAAAGAGCAGACAAAACAATGCTAGATGGCTTCTATTCCTTGGCTGTTGGGGGCCGACTTTTAGCAGAAAGCGGCTATCAGCTTTGCAGCCATCTTGAGCCATATACCCTAACATGAGACTTGAATTACAATAGCCTACAACAGCTGAGAACACTCTGATAATCTTGGCTTAGATACCTTGAGATTAAAGGTGTGTGAGATTAAAGGTGTGACTTAGAAGTATAGAGATCAGAGTTAGAGACAAGACCTAAGGGCATGATTAAAGGTGTAACTTAGAGGCATGGCTTAAAATCAGACTATAGAAGACAGAGCGAGAAGACAGACTATAGAAGACAGAACCAGGGAGACTATAGAGGGAGAATCAGACAGGAGACACTTAGAGGAAGAGAGACTGAAGAATAAACGGGATTGAATCACACCGTCTGGTCTCCATTCTTTGAGTCTGCCCTCACCCTCGCTCTTGCTGAACTCCGACCCGCGGACCTGAGCGGCAGTTTGGGCCGGGATACAGTGGCCGCCCAAACGTGGGTTGGCCCGGGCCTCAACATTTTGCCTGGGCTGCAACATTTATTTTGGCCTCCCCAACGTGGGGCTAGTGTGGACCCTAACATTTATTTTGATGCCCGAACAGGGACTCGAGCTTGGGCCTCAACACTTGGCTATTGTGAAGAGCACTGTAATACACAAATCTGCAAGTAACATTACAATATGCTAAGAAACCTAGTATAACCCCAGGAAGAGTATAAGTGAGTCATTTTGTAGTTCTCATCTTACTTTTCAGGAAATTCCATACCGACTTTAACAGCAGGTAGACTAAGTTACATTCCCATTATTAATATACAAGGGTTCCATTTACCCAGGATCCTCATCAGCATTTGTTAGTATATATTTTACTTATGAATCTTATAGTCTTGATTTTATTTTCCTAAAGACTAGTAATGTTGACCATTTTAAGGTTGAGTGGTCAGTTGTACTAATCACACACACACACACACACACACACACACACAAATACAATTTGATCAGTCCATTTAGTGTTACTTTCATGTATATGATTTGGTATCAGATATCAAAATAGGAGGCAGATTCCCAAGGAAGACTACTCCTCTCCCTACACCCCAAGCCCCCATTCTCAGCATCAGGATTACTTACTTGCTTATGGTTCTTTGTCTATGAGGGGGTTCTCATAAGATTTCCTCCCTCTATGTTAGCATGTACTTATTTGTTCGGGTCTTGTTTAGATAAGCCATATTGTTGAGACATCATAGATCATGTCCATGTCTTTTTTAGGAGACACAATTTCACAGCACATTTCCTAGTTCTCTGGCTTTTATAATCTTTCTGTTCCCTCTTCAGAGATATTACCTTACCCTTAAGTGCTGAAGTTGTATTATAGGCATATCAGTTGACACTAGGCATGCCCAATCAGTTGTACTCTGAATTTTGACTAGTTGTAATTTTCTGTAATGGTCCCCTCTCATTCTTCTGCAAAAATACTTTCTTGATGAAGAGTGAGAACTACACTTATATATGAGCATAGAATAAATGTTTAGAATTCAGTTTAGAAGAATGCTAGTTTAATACGGTGGTGGTAGTAGGTGTTCCTCTAAGAGCCATGATCACATTAGCCACATGCAGTTGCCTAGGATGGAAACATCAGAGATGATTTCCATCCTGTTGAGTAGTCTCATGATGGTTTGAATGAGGTACCCCCCTCCTTTAGTCTTGAACATTTTAATTTTGGTCTCCAGTTGGGAGGTTGAGGAGGGGGTAGCCTTGCTGAAGAATGACCTCACTGAAGGCAGGTTTTAAGATTTCATGCTTCCAATCTAGCACCATGTATGCCTGCCTATTGCCATGTTGCCCTCCATAATAAGGATAGACTCATCCCTCTGAAAACATAAACTCCCAAATGAAGCCTTTCTTCTATAAATGCTTTAGTAATGGTGTCTTATTACAGTTATAAACAGTAAACTACTATAGGGACTTATGTGCCAAAATACAGTTGTTGGTTACTGTCAAGAGAAGTGAGTCACCACTAAATGCTTTGGAACCTCTTACCATACTGGTCCTCCCTCCTTTTCTGTACTGATTTCCCTGGAGTTAAAGACCTCCTTCCGCTTTCCGACTTTCCCCTTCAGACCAATTGTATGCTGCTGATCTCCTCTCTAGGATTTTACATGTTAAAAACACTCTATACATTTCACTTGCTGAGCAACCACACAGGCACATGCACACTCACACGCGCGTGCACACACACACAGACACACACACACACACACACACACACACACACACATACACACACACACACACACACACACACACACACACACACCCCTGAACCCTTCTGCCCACCACAGCCAACCAGCTGACTGGCTCTGTTCAGTAATCACATGTTCCACAGGAACAGCTTCTCCACACACTCCAATACCTCATAGATGGAGTAGGTATTAGGGGTGACTGTCTGAAAGCACTACATCTGGGCTAGGGTGGTGCTGATTAGTCAAACCAGGCCTTCTGCCAGGGAGCAGGGGCTCTTAGGCCTTTACCTGCCCCTTATTCAATTTTTTATTCTTGTGTTATCACTAACAAGAGTGGCTTCAATAACTAGTTTTACAAACAGAAGAGAGAGTGACCATCCTGGTCTCTTTGTTGGTATTTGTTTTGTTTATTTTCTGTCCTGTTTTATATTGCATTGTGTTGTTATTGTGAGAATAAATGGTTTTGTTCTGCTAAGTAGCATGTTGGTGGAAGGTTTATTAAATGTAGCCTTTCTTATTTTGAGGCATGTTTATTCTAGGTTCAAATTTTTAGTGTTTTTATGATGAGTTTCATATTCAAAGGCCCTGTTTTTGAATGTATTGTTTTTCATTGTTGTGTCTATGATATTACATGCATTTCATTTGGAACGCTGGACCATCCTCAAATCCCTGGGACAAAGGCAACTTCATCATGGATAAGGATAGTTTTAAAATTCTGTTGAATTAAAAATTCCAATATTTTACTAATTTTGGCATCCATATCCAGTCATTAATGGGAATTGGCTTATAATTTACAGTTTCTCTTTTGTCTTTATCTTGTTTTTAAATGACAGAGAATTCATTTTGTGGTTTAAGATCTGAAAATTCATCAGTAATAGTAAATACCAGTGAAAGGTGTGATTGAATGGAAAGCTTTATGTATAGAGACAATATACATTTAGATGGCACAGTCGTTATATAACTTTTTCTAAGAATGCCTCCTAACAGTAAAAAATGTAGGCATAGCTCATTTGTTCTCCATTCTTGACATGACTTCAAGTCTATGGGAGCCTCCAACAGAGAATGAGACATCCTGGGGAGTGAGATTACCTCTAGAGAACTAATCTAATAGCTTTATTATTTTCCTAAAACAGTTTTAGAGAGAAAAATGTTTTAAAACAATTTTGACAAGAAAGGTTGTACTAGTAAATGCCCATATAACAAAAGAAGACTTTGGAGAAGCAAATCAATAGTATATCTCAAAGAACATGGAAAACAAGAATGATCAAATCCACAAATTACTCAGAGGTTAAAAGGTGCTTATTGACAGGTCTGATGAACTCAGCTCTATCCTCTGAATTTACATGGTGTAAGGATAAAAATTAAATCCTGTGATATGTCTTCTGATCTATACAGCCATGGATTGTACAAGTGCATATGTGCATACATGTGTATGTGTGCACTCACACACACATGTGCACATGTGCATGAGAGGAGCACACACATACATTTAAACGCTAAATAAATAAACTGTAATTTATGTTTTAATGCCTCTTATAAACTATAAACTTTTTATAAATTCCTCCAAATATCTGAGCATCAGTTCCTTAATATGTAAACCTGGTTCTTTCTGAAAATGTATAGTTTATGAAGTAAACAAAATGCCACATGTCTCAAGCTATTCACTGTAGGCACCCTAACCATTTTTTTGTAGCCACAAATAGGGTACATAGAAAATACTCTTGCTACCTTGGGAAAAGTATCATCACCAGATTTAAAAAGACCTAACAAGCTATCCACTGTATCTTAACAATAATATACCCTCTATGTTGTAATTAAATCAATCAACTAGGTTTTCAGTAATAATAAAATTACTATGACATTAATAAAAACAATTAAGTATATAAAGTACACTGCTTATTATCACCATTAATAAATCATAAGACAAGTAAGTATTCTCTGTGATAAATATCAAAATGATATCAGTCAATAAAATGATGACTTTCTAATAATCTTAAAAATTAGTGCTCTGTGATCAGAAAAAAATGACTTCTTTTGTATTAAATGTGTTTACATTATATGATGTATACATCAGAGTGGGGATAATGGTTTAGTTGATCTTGTAAATGTGGGAAGAGAAAGATGATGAGAACTTGTCTACTGTTGAGGTAGCTCTGTTCAGTGCAAGGAATCCAGTATATGACAACAGTTGACAGAGGCTCCCAGAGAAGCAGCCCTAGAAGGAGGGAGTGAGTCTTCAGGGAGCAAGAGTTATGTACCAGATATTTCTGGACATTTTTTCAATCATGCTATATGTCACCATTGCCAAGGTTTCCTTGTTTAGGGGATGTCATTGGCTCCATGATAAATTTTGAGATTGTGTTAGAGGTACTTATGGAAATTGTGGGGTGTCTTATAGCAGTCATTATGTGGAGATGTTTTAGGAGTAAATTAAATGAATCAATACCTGAACTGTGATTGGTGAGAATAAGAAGTTCAAAGTAATATTTGGTTACACACTATATCAGAGGCTAGCCTGGACTACTTCACACCCAAGCTCAAACATATGTGTGAGTTCGCGCGCGCGCGCACACACACACACACACACACACACACACACACACACACACAGGAGTGTCTACGGAGCCTGATACTCTAATATTTTAGCAGGACACTTCCAAAATAGACTTTTTCAAACAGATAAACATAAAAACAAAAACTAAAAAATACCATAAAAAAATTCTCTCTCTCCCTCCCTCCCTCCCCTAACTTTTCTCTCTTTGTTCAATTATAGGGATTTAACTTAGGTTCTTAATCATGCTAGGCAAATGCTAATTGAGCTGCATTCTCAGCTCCCAGGAGATGATTTTACCTTCATGGGATTTTATTTTTAGTCAAAGTATTAAAGGGATGAAAATATTTATTTTACTACTATTTTCAGTTTATTTCCAGGATAAAATAAACTTATACACATTCATGTCTAGTTTGTGATCTATGACTACCTGTACGGATGCATAAGAATGAAGAAGAGTCGATGCTTTGGGAGGAAAAAGTGAAGCTATTCTAGAAAGTTTGGTTTCTTGTCTGTGATGACTAATCTTAGTTATCAATTTGACTCCCAGGCAAAGAGGCTGTATCAAATCAATAGGAGAATTTCCTGTAGCTGATTGGTCAGTGAACACATCTGTCTTTATTAATAATTGACATTTGCAAGTCCAGCCTATAGTAAACCTTTTCAATTCTAGGCAAATGGCCTTGGGTATATATGAAAGGTAGTGGAATGTGAGCATGGAAGCAAACAAGAAGGCAGTGTTTCTCCTTTGTCTCTGCTTCAGGTTCTCCTAGTCCCCCTCCCCTTCCTTCCCCCCTCCCACCACCTGGTTGTTGCCTTTGGTGACTGCCTTGTCTTCCCTCAGCCATAGGGTAACCTATAAGACAGGTAAATGCTTCCCTCCCTCCTTCAATTTGCTTTTGGTCAACATTTAATCACAATAAGAGAAAAGCAAATCAAGACACATTCTAATTTTCTAATGGCTGAATATACTGACGTAGCAACATACAACTTTAACAACAAAGTAAAAGCACAGAAAGTACATGTAGTTCAAAAGCGTCTAAAGCATGATGTGGTCCTGACCTCCCTCCCATACTCCAGAGTCAGTGGGACCTAAATAATATGCCATAAATACGGTCCCTGTTGCAATGATTCTCACAGTCCTGGGGGCTATAACAGAGATTTTTCTAGTAATATTTAACAGCTCAAGAAGCAGCTGATATTTATTCAGAAGCTTAGATGGCCAACTTAAGAGGTCATTGACTGCATGTTTACAGAAGAGATGCTATATGAGCTGAGGTGAAGACATTGCTAAATGAGAGGCGTGGCTAAAATACAGATCTTTCCAGCAGGAACAATAGCCAGTTAGGATATGCTAGCATCAAGTAATTTATTTCACTTGATTTTTAATAAGGCATATATTATTTAAATTAAAAGTATTTTTTCTCATTATACAGAGTAGTGTTATTTATGCTACTTATTATGCAGGTAAATGTGGAGGTATGGTGCTTTGTCCAAAAATGTTGAAATTGGTCTAACCCTATGGAAATGAATGTACTTCATATCTAGAATGGTAATAAAATTAATAGTATGATGAATCTGGGATCACCGGGAATCTTAGTCATTCTTGCTCTTTTCATCTTGATGAGAGATTAAAAACCAATTAAAAGCTTGAGGTTGGCAGAGGTATCTTTGTAATGGCACACACTGTACTAATTCTAAATGAAATGTAGCAATTCAGATTTGATAGAATTAAAAACTACTGGCTGTCTTGTAAAAAAGATGAGAATTTCAGGTACAGGCTGGAAAAAAAGTACTTGGCATATGTAACATAAGATAAAGTGTTAGATCAAAAATAACAAAACTTAAAGTAGTAAGAGAAATAATGTAGGGCTGGAGAATTGGCTCAGCAGTTAAACAAAAGCACATGCTATACTTCCAGAGTCCCTGAGGTCAGTTCCCAACACACAGGACAGGTAGCTCACAGCCACGTACAGCACCATAACTGTAGCTCCAGGGAATGTAACACCTCTGGCATCTGCTGGCACCAGCACTCATTCACAAATAAAAACTTATAAAAATCACTAAAAATAAAAATGTTGTAAAAGAGAGGTTACAACCCAGAGAAGAAGCTCCCTTTTAAATGAGGACAATTCATAGGCCTAGAAAAAAATGAGCAAAAAAATCACAAATACGCCTCCGAAGACTCAAAAGCCTCGAATAGGAAATATGAACTGTTAATCAGTCATCATGTTGCCTTAATTAAATCGCCCCACATGTTTGCAGGAAGAGTGAAAGTAGAAAGGCTGGGGGAGTATCAGTTCTGATGAGGCTGTAGAGCAAATGAACTCTAATCTGTTACTATTGCTTACAGGAAATCTGTAACTATTTTGAGGAATGACTCAAATGTCAGCTCCAATCTTAGGTAGTCATCCTCCCATAAAAGAGTTTCCTGTGGGCTCTATTTGCAGATCTACAAAGACAATTACATGTAGATTTTCATAGCAGCTTTACATGTAATAATCAAAGTTGGAAACAGCTTTAAATGACCTATAACTGAATGGATCAAAGAATTACAGAAAATTAGTAAAATATTGAGAAACGTAGCCAGCTTTTCCCAAAAGTGAATGGGTGAAAATTAAAATACTATAAATAAATGAAATCTGACACGAAGTTGTAAAAAAATTATTAACCCATAGAACTGACTATCTTGAGCTGACAAGATGATTACTAAGTGGCAAGATTTATCTCAGTTCTCCTGAGAGGGGAGTGGGAACATTGACTAGTAAGGGGCATGTGGTGGTGGAAGTGTTCTGCAGCTAGATTAAAGTGATATATTCTTAAGTATCCGTGTGAAAAACATCAAATATCCACCTCTAGTGGCTGGCTGTTTTGTAAGATTAAAGGGAAATAAAGAAGTGCTGCATCCATGAGCAGGTAAATAGCCTGTCCTGAGAGTACCTTCTGTTCAAGGCAGAAGTTGCTTTGCAACAAAAATGTAAATGCATAGCAATGATGTTTTCAGAAGTGTGAATGGGTAAAGACGCCATCACATCCTTTCTAGAGAGTGATGGACACCTTCAATCAGATTTATAAGATGAAGGAAAGAGGAAAATGGCTCTTTTTATTCAAGTCTATGGGAGTCATTCAGAGCCAGAAGAAGAAAATAGCCATAGGGCAGGCCAAAGGTGAAGAAAGGACATAACAGAAGAGTATGAAACCACAAGCCTTTCAGACAGAGTATCCCCAAGACCAGTCATGTGACAATCCTATGTAGGTGGTCACAGGGAACTAGCAGGAAGATAGCAGTTTACAGGAGAGGAAGACACATTTACTTTAGTGTGTGGGTCCTGGGAAGGTGCACATGTTCCTATAACTGAATTCCTTCCATTGATCCTCTAAACAAACAATGTGATGAAACTCAGTGTCATAGACACACAAACAACACACAAATACACACACATGCACACACACATGTGTACACATACATACATGTACACAAACATGTATGCACAGGTGTTTGCACACATACAAACACACCCAGGCACACACATGCACACACATATGTGCAAGCATACTACACACACACAGACATACGAAGAGAGGAAAGCTGGAAAGAGGAGGATAAGCAGATGAGGATTGAGAAAAGGACTTCCCTGAGGAGGATGACTATGAGTGAAACACATTATGCTCATGTGTAAAATTATCAAAATAAAACATATTATTATGTGTGATCCACATAATATGGTATCCACATATGCTAAAAGAAAATATTAAAGTAAGTAGAAAAAAATTCAACAAGATAAAAGAAAACCATTGGGCTACCCTGGTACACCATTTCTCCATTCCAATGAAAATAAGATGTGCTTGTACTGTTGTAGTAATTATTTTTAAAAAAACGGCCACCAGTCAAACAGACTGTCTAGGCTGCAGCATCTCTGCCTAGATCAGACACCATGTTCAGAGGCCATGAGGTCATGTGCCCACTGCAGCTAGAAACAGCCAGCCAGAAACACAGCCCTGCCACCCATGAGACACCAGCCACCAGCGTGGGAGATGGCTTTGCCAATCTTCCACACTGTCTCTACAAGGCTGGGCATTGCCCAGACCATCCCACCATCCATGCTGGCCCAGGAGGAAGATGAGACTCTAATGCTTAAATTATCTCAAGGCTTTATATATTTGGTAATGATCAATAATAAGATGCTCATACAATCAAAGGTGTAACCCAATACCCAACCTAGATATACCAACTACCTTTGACCGCTACAGACAAGCAAACATCAGCCTCCATGTTCCCCTCTCTCGTTCTCCTCACCCTCCTAGCTTCTCCTCTTCCTTTTCTTCCTCCTCCTCTTCCTTTCTTTATTCCTCCCACCTTAGCTCCTCTTACATTGCACATATATTAGGTATGTACACTGTGAAAGTCTGACAGGTCCATATCCATTTTATGTACAATATTTGCACAGAACAGTAGAAAGACAGATTTTAAAACTCATAGTATTATTGTAAATTTATCTTTTATTTTTTTTAAAAGATAGGAAACAGAAACCCAAGATAGTAAATTGAGATGGAGATAAAAAGAAAAAAAAAAAAAAAAACAAAAGCCTTTGTGTCCTTAGTATCCCTAAAATAACTGTCTTTCTGTTATTTGAACAGTGTTCTTCATAATCTATTTTGCAAAGAGTAACAGATATTTATTGTCTCCATCTTTACTTACAAACTAAGGCTTTCTGATTGTGTTCTGATACTCTCTACTGAACATCAGGATGTTGTGTGTGGCTTCTTGCTCCTCTCTAGGCTGTAATAACATGCCATATAATGACATGAAATGTCTGCCTTCTTCAGTAACTGCAGAAAGGAAAGAATGAGATCACTTTACATTTTAGGATAGTTACCTCTTGGTCAAGTGAACTTTAACAAAGCAAACAGGAAGGAAGGAAACAAAACACAGAAGATAAATTCCATGATGAGCCTTTCTTCTAAAGTCTAAGTCAAGAAGCAATTTACCCTTTGAATAGATATGAGTACATCCATGGTCCAGTGGAGTTTTCTGCCAAGAGCTTAGTTATGTTATTTTATAAATTATGGTAAGCTAGTGAGCAGCCCAAAAATATAGCAGGGTGTAGTGACGTGTGTCCTTCCCTTTCAAACATGTTTTTTCTGACCCTGTGATTATGAATAATCATCAACACATAGTTGGCTACAGTGGTTTATTAAGAACATCAGCTAAGGCAAGATTATATCTGTAGGTCAGATTATCAAGAAAATCCTTTCTTTTTGGATTTTTGTCTGTTTGGCAATACCTAGGCACCATTAGGTGGTTGTAGAAAAAAAATCAACTCCGAAATACAGGGACTTCACATTTCTTAAGGTTTTAATCTATGGTTAATTGAAATGCAAAAGAAGCAGAAAGCAAGGGGTTTAAAAATTAGAAAAAATCCCCTTTGGGCTAAGTATGCAGTGGTATTATGACCACTGTAAAAAGATGACTGGTTTGATTTTTATCATTTTTATAGAGATCTAAACTGACAAAGTAGGGCAAGTTCTAAGAACCCAACTGCCTCTCTATGGCCACTGTAAAGAAAGTCATTCATCTTACTACACTTAAAGCATATTAATAATTTTTAAATTAGAGTACTACAAAAACGACCAACAGTATTGTGTGGTGAGGAAAAGTAGGAACCCAGAAAGAATGTCTTTTCTTCCTTGGAATGTGACTTCTACCTGAACCAAGTACCTCTGTAAGACACTTTTTTTTTTTTTTTTTTTTTTTTTTTTTTTTTTCCTTTCATGGCCAAGAGACAGGTAAGATTTAGCAGGAATAATGGAGTAAAACTTTCTCCAAAACACATACATAGGAAATAATGGTAGATGTGCCTAATCTCTACCAATGAGAAATGGAAGAACTCATAAGTGAATACTTCTGAAGGTTTTCAGACAGGAGAGTAGAAAAATTAGTTCAGAAAGAATTTGAAATGAAACACGGTAACATGTCATTACTGGAATTCACTATCTGGACGGACACACACACATACAGAGAGAGAGAGAGAGAGAGAGAGAGAGAGAGAGAGAGAGAAGTGATTCGGCTAATTTTCTGATGTGCTCCTTCAAAGTGTGAGCATAAAGCTGTCTACCATGAATGGAAGTGCAGTGTTCCAACACAGCTCCCCATTTATACAGTACTACAAAGACTTAGCTAGAGTCAGTGAATCCATTACAGTTGAAAAACTGATGTACAAATACAGACTTAAGGACTAGTTGGTTATTTTCTCTGTAAAGTTCTGACGTACATAAAAAGACCAAAATGTCTCCCAGTGCTAGGAAGACAAATTACTGTGTCTTCATCAATGTAAATATAGTAACAATAACTAAAAATACAATAGGAAAAAGATGTCAGCCATCACAATAGATAATGTCAAAGCCTTGTACAACCTGCATATATAAGTCAGGTAAAACATTAACAGATGAAAGTTACTGGATAAGAGAGTTTAGATCCTCTTTCCTAAGCTCCGGTAACATTTCAATGTGTCCTGTAATTACTCCTCTCATCCTTTCTCCAAAGGTACTTATGGCCATTTGCCAACTGAGTGCAGAGAAATACTTCTTAACATTCAGATTAATGGTGGGATTTGAGCTTAGACTTATATTTGATGGTGTGAAACTTCATGGTTATCTTCATGATATGCTGTGCATTAGTAGAAGCCAGTGCTAAATGGTTTCATATTTGTTTGTGAGTTTGTTCTTGCTGTTGATATTTTAAGAGGGTTTATTTAGTTCAGATTTTGAGGCTGATGGAGCCCACCAATGACAGAGACCTTTGGCCAAAAATTCTTTCTCAGCAGATAGATCTGTTATTTTGTTGTTGTTGTTTTGTTTTGTTTTGTTTTTCTGTTAATGCACCCTGTGGGCATCACTAGTCCTCATATGGTAATCTAGAAAGGTATTCTTTATAGCTGGTGTATTCTGTGGTATATGTGTTACAAAGATCAAGGCAGGTTCTGGAATAACTACTGCACTACTGTATAGTAAATCATCAGTTACACTACATGGCCAGAAGGATTACAATGGTTTATACCATCATAGAAATTTTTGAAGTAAAAATTCAAAAATTTTTACTTGCCCTCCTTATATCCCTACTCAATACTTCTAGTATTAAATAAAGTAAATATTTTATTCTTCAGAAACCAAATAAAAAAGGTCTACCACTAACTTAGTTAGGTGGTAGCATGTACAGAGTCCATCATCAAATACATGAGTTTAAAATTGTGTTTAGTAAATTTTTGCAGCTTGGTATTGATCAGTAGTGGGAAAAATAGAAGTTCAACCATTTGTGGACAGAGAAAACATCCCCATTACCATTGTGATCCAAATTCTCCTAATCTTGGAGCCATCTTTTCAGCCCAGCATCAACTGATCTGCATCTTGATGAGGTGGCATTTTTTTAGTTTTCAGAATCCTGTTATGTTAACCAGGTGAGCTTCTAATTCGACCTTTTCCTGCTTTAGCCTTCTCCTGGCAGAAACAATGTGAGGCTGTAGCCTACTTTGTTAGCATGTTTTATTTACATCCATAAAAATATACTGTAGAAAACTTCCACAGAGTACTGGAATGCTTCAGCTTTTGTAATTCATGATTTTGGAGATAGGGGATTGAATGGGGGTGCAATCATGCTTAGGCGTTCTGTACCACTCAACTAAACTTGGCCATGATGTCTGTGGGATTCTATCATTTCACTGACTGTGGGTGCCCTTCAGTTTGCTCTTGTATCATCTCCTACCATTTAGCAAGGCATATCTACTGAAGTGGAACAGATACAAAGGGCATGCTTCTCTTGTTTAGAGCTTAATGGGTTTCTACTCTATAACTTACGGTCTTCAGAACACTCTAAAGCCACAGATAACTTTTGCTTGTTTTTGAAAGTTAGATCAAGATGACATTTAATCTTTTCAACTGACTTTTTACCCCCTAATTTCCTGCTTATTCATCTTAATTTTGTGAGTATATCACAATTTCTGTGCACATTGTTCTGTTGGTAAATGCCATATCACAAATGCTAGTCTCACCAGTTTCAGACCTAGAGAAATAATTCTAGACATTCTTATTCATGGTTTTTGTTTCCTCAAATTATGGTCTTCAGGTAGAAATGTAAGCCTATTCCTGTTAGTGGTTCTTGCCTGTTGTTGAAGGTTCTTTTGCCTCAAGAAGGCTTAGAAAAGTCATTAGAGCAGAGATAAGTTCTTTGGTATCTCCCCCCGCCCACCCCAATACTGAGATATAAATTTGTTTAACAGCCAACCTAGTTGTTCTTCAAAGAATGATATTCCTCTATGGTGGTAAGTGTATGAACTATTTTCAACCCTGTGTGATACTGCCATTGCTCTAGACAATCTTTGGTGGTTCTTTTTTTTTTTTTTTTTTTTTTTTTTTTGCCCCGCCCTTTGATTGCCCTTTCTGAATCATGTGCCCACAAGTGATAATGTTTGCTGAGTAATTAAAGAACAGCTTGCCAGGCTCCAAAGAGCTTAGGTGGTACTCTACAAAGCACCACTACCTTAGCCTCATGACCTCCAGCTCCACCATTCTCTTCAAGATAATCTCCTGACTCTCATTGGGTTCCTTTGTGCAGAACTGCTGCTGACACTTTCTCCAAGCAGCAGTGAAGGCAGCAATGAATGAAGGTACCACCTCCACTCTCTTGGGCACAGCTCTGCACAAGTTAATGACCAGTATCAGAAAACTCTCACATGCTTTTCTTGATAACAACAGAGAGTGAGTGTGGACCCATGTACTTCTTCCTGGACAATTACAGCAGTTTACAAGGTTTTATTTTTAAGTAGTAGCATATATTAAACTTATAACCAAAACCTGGTTGATATTGCTAAATAGATATATTAAACCATTTATAGAACCTTTTGAGGTTTTATTAAGAGGTTATTTTTTTAGATATTTTAGATTTTTAATGCATTTCTTTCATTTATATTGTATGCATTGCCTTCATCTTTTGTTACTGAATTTCGTCCTATTCAATATTCAATTATTTTCAGACAAAATGAATTGTTTTCCTTTCCTATATGTTCTTAGTTTCTTTTTATTTTAATTTCTATTAATATTTATTGTATGTAGAATGAAAAGTTTTATACTGCATTATATTTATGTATTGTATATAAATTTATATATTTTTAATTTATGTAATTTACATAATTTATTTTTCTTTTTTTGAGAGTCTTACTATATACCTCAGGCTAGCCTTGAACTCTCTATGTATCCTGGGCTTGTCTTTATGCCTCAACATTCTAAGAGGTTTATAGAGTTCTATTGTTTAAGAATATTAAGTTATTTTCTGTTTTTCCACTACTCTACTCTTTTTGTCTTAATATTGTTACAATCCATTGAAATAAGGAATCCTTATATTTTTGTGGTTATTAATATGATGTAATTTCAGTTCAGCTCATCAACTTGACAAAATTCTTTTATTATTCCTGCAACAGTCTTGGATATTGTATCAAATGTTATTTTTACATAATTTTCATTGATTTTTCCATCTAATAATTTATTTATCTTTCATATGTTTAAACTTTAATTTTATATCTTCAGTTCTTTAAACTTAAGTATGAGTATATGTTTTGAATAAAACCAGATGTATGTCTCATCAATCTCCTTGCTGACTCTTATCTCAATCAACTTGACAACATTAATCATCACAACTAATAAACAGAAAGTAGAACATCAAAGAGATTATACACTACAATCAAGGGCTGTTTATCCAAGAAGCCCAAGAGTGCTATAATACAGAGAAATCAATGCCTATAATACAGATCAATAGATACCTGAAATACAAAAATCTATAGACACTTTAAGTAAACCTTTAAAAAGCGTTTGAAAAAGTTTAACATCCATTTCTGTTGAAACATGTCACAGTAGAAATGTGTCTTAAGAAGGTACAGGATGTTTATATCACAAGGCAAACACCATACTAAGGGAAAAGCTAAAACTGCTCCTTATCAACTCTAGAATTAAACAAAAAATGTGTACTTTCAAGACATCAACATAATAGCAGTCATAGGGATAGTAGGGAAATTAGAGAAACAAATACACAGTGTCCATATTAAAAGAGAGGGTGTCAAATTATCCATTTGCAAATGATCTGATGTTACATGTGAAAAACTCCAATGTTTCACCAGAGAAAGTCCTGTTGTAATTGATAAACGACTTAAGTAAAGTTGTAAGATATGAAAGTCACATACACACAAAAACAACATGGCATGTTCTAGTAAGAACTAGACGAGAAAATGAAAAGGAAAGACCATTTTCAATAACCACAGGGGAGAGCAGAAATACACTTAAACCAAAGAATAAATAATCTCAACAAAAAATATTTTAAAATATTGATATGCATAAGAAACTGGAAAAAAGACCCAATGGACATAGATTGAAAAGATTAATAGTGTTCAAATGCCCATGCTACCAAAAGCCATCTACAGCATCAGTGTAATGGCAGCCACAGCATTCTTTGCAGAAAAAAATAATCATAAAAATTTTTATGAAATCACAAAGACAAAAAGCAGGGGGAACAGGCAAACTATACAGAGCAAACATAGATAAATGCTTCAAAACACTTGAATTCCAAAGTTGTAGAATACTATAACAATGGCATAGAAATTCACACATGGAAAAATAAAACCAGTGAGCTAGTCTATATTCATCTGATCCTTTCAACATCAATAGGAGGATATCTTAGAGGAAGTATACCAGTGAAAGGTGGATTTATGTATCCAGAAAAATGACAGTTAAACACAACTTACTATGTATAAAGATTAACAGTAAAATGATTCACAAAATACAAAAACAAATAAAAAAGAACATACACATAGTTGACAATCCCCCCTCAAAGTGAAAACGTAACAGAATCCCATCTAACCCCATTTCACATAGCTATGGTTACAAATATAAAGAAATAAATGCTGGAATGAATAGTTAAGAGATAGGTGAAATCACACTCTGTGGTTAAGGATGTGAATTAGCATAGTCATGATAGAAAACATGAGACTTCATAAGCAGGTACAAACAGTCAAAAATCTAAATGCTAAAACCTGAGCAAATGTGTGATCTGACAATTTAACAACTGGCTTTGTATGTACAAAAAAAAGTGTTCTAACTTAAAATGTCTGAATGTTCATGTTCATTGTAACACTATTTATATAAGTTATATAAATAATCAACTGAGATGCTTGTGAATAGATTGATGGCTTAAAAATATAGTATAATGCCAGGCATGGTGGCACAGGTTTGCACTCCCAGCACTATGGAGAATAAGGTAGGATGACTGGGAATGTGGGAGAGCTGACTGTCTATCTTTTATGGGATGCAGCACTCAGGAGAGGACAGAGAAGGTAGTAGACATCTGGATGAGCTGGTCCTGAGGTCATGAAAGCAGGAGAGCTGGCCCCTTTCCCTTTTCTGCCTGTAAGTGTCTTGGGTGGCAAAGAGACGTATCTCCTTCCCACAGGGGCACCTGTAGTTTTTGAGAATATCTGGCCTTACCCCTCACCAGCTGTACCATTTGGCAGAGGCTAACCCCTCACCTTGCCTGGGAAGCACAGTAAAGCTGGTCTTGGTAGGGTGAACACAGAAGAGCCAACCTCCCCTCCCAAGGGCATGAAAGTGAAAGAGCTGCTCCTGCCCCTTGACTGGAAAGGCTAGAAAGCTGGTCCTGTGGCACAAGTGCAGGAGAGCTGGCGGGACTGCCAATTCAGCTTCCATTTCCAAGTGCAGTTGTTTGGGCAAAAGAGTAAATTGTGTGATACACCAGGACACACTTCAGTTTTCTTGGTGAGATTTTCTTATTTCGTGGGTTTCGGTTTTGTTGGTTTTTATTTCTTGTTTCCTTTTGGGAAGGTGGCAAGGACAGAGGGCAGATATGAAGAAATGACTGGGATTGGGATGCATGATGTGAAGTTCACAAAGAATCAATTAAAAAGGTTTTTTAATGTTCATTATTGTGAATTGGTTAACATTCTACACATGTGTAATATTTCCTACTCTGTTGAAGCAAAAACTTACAGATTCTTTGAAAAACACGTTGTGGCAGATGGTGTTTTGCTGGGGCAAACACATGAAGGAACATTTTGCTGAAGCAGACAAAGCTGAAAGGTTAAGGCAGACTCATGAAGGAACATTTCACTGAAGCAAACACAGGTGAAAGTAAGCACATCAGAGGACATGTCTGCACATTCTGGTCTACCTTACTTTTCATAGTTGAGTTCCATTTGTCAGGACCATAGAGAGAAATGCACAAAGATCTCCTGGTGGTGTGCTGAGGCTTCTTGCCACCTTCATGGACTCAGGCTGACTGTCGGTGTGATGTCATCTGAGACAGATTCACTTGGAGTTTTGCTCAGTCAGACTCACATACTTAGGCCAGACACATCATAAGAAAAAAAACATGGAAGACATGTGATGTTTGGAGGGAGTATACATAGGATCCCCATGGACAGTGATGGAGCCTAGGCTAGACTTGCTTATAGATCTAGCTGTGCAAACCTTGTTGGTGTTGAGTCTTTATTGATCTTTGTTTTGCTGAGAGAGGCACATCCAGAAACTTCTCCTGCTGTTCCTGCTGGTCCCTCCTGCTGACTCTTGCAAAGGCTGAGGTCTGGATGTCTCTGTTAGATAATGCCACTGCTGCTGATTCATGTTTGTTGTCCTGATTCTACTGAACTGGACTGCTGGTGTATCCATGAAGTGTTTGCGAGTGGATAGAGCTGCCTCTACTGACCTGTGGACAGAACTGCCATTTTCCTGACAACACAGATGGGGGTTGCTTCAAGGAACCTTTTCTAAACAGTTATGGTTTTCCTGTGTCCTTTTTTTTTTCTACTACCTCTCCTGGGTGGTGGACTAGAAGGGAGATTAAAGCATTTAAGAAGCATTATTTAAAAATGGGCTTTGAAAAAATAAAATTTACAGTCGGTTGTATAATGGGTGTAATAAAGGATATCACCAATCATTTAAAATTAATGTAACTTAAATAAAGTCTTCTGTGAGCATCAAGAAAAGAAAAACATATTTACTATATAACCCTTATATTCTGTTCCTACAGTTATGGCCAAGAACTGTAAAATGTGTACATGCGTGTGTGTGTGTGTGTGTGTGTGTGTGTGTGTGTGTATGTATGTTTCTGGCTTTACTCTGTGTTTGATAATTTCTTACATTTTACTGTTCACAATTTTTTAAAAAATTATTTTAGCCATTAGAAAAACTTTTTTCAACACTGACTTTTACTTCTTTACCTAGGGTTCTTTTCTTAATGATATTAACTATTGTTCTAGCTTATATTATATATCCTACATCACCCGTCATCCTCTTTTCCATGCAGAGTTTCAGACAATATTATACCAACTACAGAGTCCTGTGCTTTGAAAATTTCAATGAGTTCTTCTAGTGATGAGCTCACACCAAAGATCCATCTTATCCCTTCTTGCAGGAGCAGAAGATAAGATTGTATGTACCGCTCTACCCCTAAAGACATCCACAGCTTTGGACATTTTGTGTACTTCTATTTCTTGCTATTACAGGTAAAACTGTACCATGAAATTCTTCCCTTGGACAATAGATGTGCAAAATTTTCTAAAAGTAATAGTAAGGAAACATATATGCAGATGTGTGCTTGAAAATCCTAGAACTTCCGGTAGATATCTTCTTCTACTACTTTCTCTGTTGCTTTGTTGAGACATGGTCTCTCACTGAACTCTGAGCCATCTCGTAACCCCTCAAACACATTTTATTTGCATTTTTATGTTATAATTTAGTTGCTTATCTCCCCTTTCTCCCTCCACATCCTCACATATTCATTCCCCCCCTTCTTCAAATTAATGGACTGTTTTCATTCATTGTTATTGCATACATATATGTATCCATATATAAATGTATGTTTCTAAATATAGCCTGTTGCAACCATACAAGTCTACCTCTGTGTTGGCTAATATCCAATTATCAGTGCGTGCATACCATGTGTATTCTTTTGTGATTGGGTTACCTCACTCAGGATGATATTTTCTAGTTCCATCCATTTACCTAAGAATTTCTCGAAATCATTGTTTTTAATAGCTGAGTAATACTCCATTGTGTAAATGTACCACATTTTTGTATCCATTCCTCTGTTGAAGGACATCTGGGTTCTTTCCACCTTCTGGTTATTATAAATAAGGCTTCTATAAACATAGTGGAGCATATGTCCTTGTTATATGTTGGAGCATTTTCTGGGTATATGCCCAGGAGTGGTATAGCTGGGTCCTCAGGTAATGCTATGTCCAATTTTCTGAGGAACCGCCAGACTGATTTCCAGAGTGGTTGTACCAGATTGCAATCCCACCAACAATGGAGGAGTCTTCCTCTTTCTCCACATCCTAGCCAGCATCTACTATCACCTGAGTTTTTGATCTTAGCCATTCTGATTGGTGTAAGGTGGACTACATGAAGCTCATGAAGAAGGAAGACCAAGTGTGGATGCCTCGGTCCTACTTAGAAGGAGTAACAAAATACTCAAGGGAGCAAATATGGAGACAAAGTGTGGGACAGAAACTGAAGAAGGGCCATCTGGAGATCATTCCACCTGGGTATCCATCCCATGTGCAGTCACCAAAGGTAGACACTGATGTGGATAACAAGAAGAGCATGCTGACTAGAGCCTGATATAGTTGTCTCCTTAGAGGTCTACCAGATTCTGACATATTCAGATGCAGATGTTCACAGCTAACCATTGATCTGATCAAGGGGTTCCCAATGGAGGAGTTATAGAGAAGAATGAAGTAGCTGTAAGGGTTTGTAGCCCCATGAGGAGAGCAAAAATACCAACCAACCAGAGCTCCACAGGGTCTAAACCACCAGCACATAGGGAGGGACCCATGGATCCAGCTGTATATCTAGGGAAGGATGGCCTTGTTGGGCATAGGTGGGAGAGGAGATCCTTGGTCCTATGAAGGCTGGACACCAAGGGAGGCGGGAATTCGAGGGTGGGGAGGTGGGAGTGGGGGATAGGTGGGGGCACATCCTCATAGAAGCAGGAGAAGGGGGAGATGGGATAGGGGGTTCCTGGGTGGTGGGGGGAATGGGGTAAACGAATAAAATTTGAAATGTAAATATAATATCCAGTAAAAAAAAAAAAAAAAAAAAAAAAAAAAAAAAAAAAAAAAAAAAAAAAACAGAAGTGAAGACTGTGAACGGCTGGGACACAGTGGTTAGAACTTTAAAGGAAACAAGGAAACAAGAGGCTCAGAGCAAAACTGGTAGGAAAAGGGATGTTTCTCTCTACTTGCTCATCTTATGATCACTAGAGTAAAGAAAAAATAAACCAAGATTCTAAAGGGGAAAAAAAAAAAAAAAAAAAAAAAAAAAAAAACCCTGGAATGGCAGACCTATACGTGTCTGAAGCAGATGGAAAATTACCCAGTCCTGTTGCCTCTGGATCTGCATTTTTGCCTCCCCACCGGGGAGTGTGAAAGCAGCTCGGGCAGACAAAATGAGAGGGTGCATAGCTACTACATTCCATGCTCACCACCATCAGGGTGCGGGGGGGGGGGGGGGGGGGGAAACCAGACTATGACTGGGGCTCCAGCTCGGTTAAGAAACAGAGCAAACTGAGGTCGAAGAGGCAGGGGTTCTCAAACTTCTGGACATCGCAGCTGGGAACCTAGCGGCGTCGGGAATGAGGAGGCTGTGTTATGTGGGCAGGAAATAAGCCCAGGGCCTGGAGAGAGGGATCTCTGTCTTAGCTCAGGGGTAAGTGTATATACGTCCGGAGGGCAGAGGAGCCTTCTGTGCTTTGAATGATGAGCGTTTCCCCCACGGTGATTCTTGATGAGACAGTCTTTGCTTGTCCAACTGTTTATTCATTGTTCATTGTGGGGAATGGATGCATATGACTTACTCAGGGTGGACCAGAGATAAAATACCTTTTGTAGGAGGTATGTCTGGGAAGGGAAGCTTATTGGCTAAGCCCTCGTGCTAAATATCTCCTTAGCTTGAAGAAGTCTGTATTGTGTGCTATGTGATGAGTGGTCATGATTTTCATGTGGTATGTTGTGTTCACATGCTTCAGGACTGAAACCTGGTTGGGAGAAGATGAAATACTTACCACGAGAATTTACTGGAGTTTACGAATCTGCTCAACTTTCCGAGGTTTGTCTGGTGACATGGTTCCACTTTTCCCACAATTGCCTTGCATTATCATATACTATACTGGGGCAAGAATGGTGCAGATTCCCAAAAGTCAAATCTGTGATTAAATTTCTGTGCACACAATACAGGACAGTTGACAGAGTGTTTCCCTGGCATTCAGACAAGATTCAGTTTGATGTACATTGATGGCTAGCACCAAGCTGGACGTAGAAGGATAATGGATCAGTAGTTTGAGTTGAGATCAGTATGTAAAGAGAAACAAAACCCGAGTGAAGAATTATATAAGTCACATCTCCAGACTCCAAAGCTGCACCTTTACTCATTAAGAATGTAAGACTGGAGAACAACACAATCTCAAGAACACTTGCTGACCCAATCTAACCTAAGCAAAAACTGCTGTGGCAGGCACCGTAGCCCTGAGGAAAGTATCCACTCAAAGACAAACAAACTATGGACCAGGCCACATCCAAGCCTTGATTCTTAGGGGGCAAGTTAAGTTTCCTATTAAACAGCTTAATCTCCACTCTACTAAGACTGTACATACTAACCAATCTGGTGAAGTAGTATTTAACAGGATTAACACATAATAAACAAGGAAAACCTCATACCACATATTGTAGCATCGGAATTACATCAGACTTCTTAATAGAAACTTATAGAAACTATGAAAGCCAGGGAGAGTCTCTCTCTCTCTCTCTCTCTCTCTCTCTCTATATATATATATATATATATATATATATACACACACATATGTGTATATGTATATGTGCACATATATACGTATATATGTGCACACATATATATGTATATATGTGTATATATACATATATATGTATATATACACACATATATGTGTGTGTGTGTATATCAGAGAAGCTATACACATTATGTCTCACCAACATGACTCAATTAAGGAGGATAACAATAGTCATGCCAATATGGAAAAATCATATGGCCTCAACTTTAGATAAAGAACTACAGGCAACTAAGGAATGTTAAACATCTTAACGGATATATTCATATATATACATGTATATATATATATATATATATATATATATATATATATATATGTATACACACACACACATTCTCCTAACTACATATACATGCCATGAAGTTGAGAGAGAAGAGCAGGGAAATTGGAGTACATGAGAAGATTTAGAAAGGGAAAATGATGTGTGTCATAATCTCAAAAAATTATTAAACAAGTATCCATGGCTATGATTAATTTTCAGCACATGCATTTGCATAGAAGAAGTAAGCAGTTTGCCTAACTGGCTATAAAAATATTTAAGCCAGATTATTTCTGATTTGCATACATCTTGTTGCGATTGAACTGCCTAGAAAGACTGGCTATCAAACACTTGCCTTTGATATCACAGGTTAATACTGAGATTGAATCTGGAAAATTCAAAAACCCTAGATGAGTGCTGGTGGGGCTAGAACACAGACTTTTAAGTTTTTTGTCTTTGATTTTTTGGATGGCCTTGTTATCTCATGTTCTCTGCATTAAGTTTCAAACATGCTTTGCACTACCCTCGAATCTTTACATTTAAATAGTGTTTAGAAGCACATGAACCTAGAGATCGGTGTGTCTTAGCACTGGCATATTGAATTTTCTTGGCTTGATTTTGAAAGAAAAAAAGCCTTTTTAACCAGAGGAGGCAGCATCTGATTTTTTCATTTGTAGAACTACTATAGACTGTCTGCAGAAGTCAGGTCATCTGTGAACTCCACCTCCATTTGTCTTTGAACCAGGTCAGTTTTCACTGACATCTTCACTCAGCATCTAGAGTAGTTGCTCTACTTTGAGATTTGAACCAAGTACAGTTTATGTATGTGCAGAAGGACATTTCCTATAAACTCTCCCTTTCCCTGAGGAGCTGTCTAACTTATTGAAACATATATTTCAGTTATCAACACTGCACTTTAAGTGTATAATGGAAAGTGTAAGATATTTTACATTGGATATTTTATATATCAAATCAAGAAGCTGGGAGCTATTCTTTATTATCTCTTCCAGAAACATTTTAATTGTGCTTCTTAGATCATTTTTTTTGTTCTAAGACTTGGCCTTTGTCTATAACTTGAAGAGTTCTTTTTTTCTGAAATGAACATAAAGTCACTTGTATTGACTACTAAGACAAGAATGGTTTCTCTGTTCCCTTCAGCTTATTAACAGGACTCTGCTGTGTGGTACTAACTGTAATTCATGCTGACTGTGCTGCTGTTTTCATGCTGATAAAGGCATCCAAATTATTAGCATCATTTTTATTTAGCATATTTAAATAGAAAAATTCCTTGATTTATAGAAATACCATCCTACAAGCAACACTAAATATCATTTAGGCTACATCAGTCAGTTAGTTCTTATGTACATAACTCAGGTTAAGACAATCTCTGTCATTAGGAGTGTGTGCTGACTATGTTTTGTCCACAAGCATATAAGTGGATGAGTGACTGGACATTCTATCTCCTAAGTCTACAGAAGTCTATGTCTAGTTCCAAAGATATACATGTCAAAAGTAACCTATCTCACATATGTTGATGGAGTAGATTAACCATGTGGAAATAGTTGATCCCATGGAATCCTTTAGCTCTAGGAAGAGAGCTGGAATATCTACATGGTGATAGTCCTTGGCACTATCCTACTTCCTTCTGGAATGTTCCAGATAGTTTCCCCACCAAGAGTGTAGAAATAAGCTATAGACCATGTTAACCTCCCCAGATGAGCTCCCTTGCTGATAGAAGCTAGAGAGCATGTTAATCCCTGCAAATGAACCATTTTCAGTTGAATACCAAATACAAGGTTAGAAGTGCAGAGGCCCTTCCCAGGGCTGTTACAGTTCTGTTAAAAGACTAGAACTTTACTCCTTGGTCCATTGACCAAGTGGTAACCACAGTGACCATTGCTTACATGTGAGTCTGTGCAGCCAATATAAAGTCTTTGTGGTATTTTGTGTCTGTGAGTGTTTCTACTGTTGCCTGTCATTGTTTTTTATTTTAAATGTTGTACCTGGAGTAAATTGTTATTCTAAATTAACTACTAACATAAATAGATGGGCTTGTTGGGCTAAACTTACCTTAATTTTTTAATCTACATTCAAGCTGATGACAAGTAATATAAAGAATAAGTAAGTTTACTCTAATTGTAATTAAAGGAATTTGAAAAGAAGAACACTGGGCCAAAGCTGGAAGGCTTTTAAAGTTGGATGTTTTCAATAGCTCTTTGGTCTGATGTATTTTATTGCATATAATACATAAAATCACAAAAACAGTAGCAGTTCTATTTAGAGTACTGCTAAAATATAAGATCCTTAAAAATGTGAAGATAACTTAATGTAGGAAAGTGAAAACCATTAGAAAATGTCTTTATTTCTTCAGGAAAAGGACTATGGTGATCCTCCCCATGTCACTGGATTTGTGTAGTTTGTGGCATCTTTGAAATGGAAATGCTGAACCAGAGGTATGGCATCATCACTGTCCAGTGCTTACATCACATCTCTTCAAAATTCATACAAAATCAGATGGGGAATATTCTAGTTTCATTCTTGCTGCTCTGATAAAACATTGTGGCGAAAATTGACTTGGGGAGAAAAGGGTTTATTTGGTTTACACTTTCAGGTCAGGGAGGGAAGTTGGACAGGAACTGAGAGCAGAAACCTGGAAACAGGGACTGTGGAAGAACATTGCTTGGTGGGTCATTCATCAGCCCATGCTTACTTATCTAGATTCTTTTACATCCCAAGACCACCTGCCTCAAGATTGTGTGACTCACAATGAACTAGGTTCTCCTGAATTAATTAATAATCAGGATAATCATGCACAACCTAACTTGATAAACACAGATACTGAATTAATAGTCTTTATCAGTGACTCTAGGCTGTGTCAAGCTGACAGTTAATGCTGACCAGGACATAGAGAAACAGAAAATCAGCCATGATGCAATAAAACAACACATTTGTTGTTTTATTCCATCACTATATTTGATACCATCACTACATTGGTTTGTTTGTTTATCTTAGTTGCATTGTTTACTTTGTTTTAACAATTATTTTATTAATTTATCTGTTAGTGTGTGTGTGTGTGTGTGTGTGTGCTTATGTGTGGATACAAATGTGTCAATTTTTTATCTGGAGCACAGGGACTCTGTGGATTAAGCTTGGTATGTGCCTTTACCACTGAGACATCTTGCCCTCACCATCAAAATATCTATGATCTAAGAATTTATAGATTTATGTCACATGGAATCATGATAAAGATACAGGTAGTTCTGAAATATCTGTAGATCAAGCTTGTCCTGAAGCTGTGAGTTTAGGTAGCTGGAACACAACCCACTCTGTCACTCTGAATGTCTTCACAAAGTTGAAGCTCTGATGTAGGAAGGAGAGTGATAAATGATGTGTTGCAAAGTAGTCAAATATTCACTAAATTATATGTTCTATTTAAAGAGGAAAGTGGGCTTTATATAAAGCAAAAACTAAAGAGGAAAGTGGATAGTTAAGGATTCACTAAAAACACTTTATCTCAGCTACAAATGACCTCAGACACCAAGAATAAGTAGTTGACAATTCTCCAGCTGAATATTCATTTCTCATATAAGGTAGTGTATGTTCATTTTGTCATCTTTGTACTATCTAAATAAATGGCATCAAAATAGTAAATTCAAGAACTGAAGTAAATTTGCCTGAAGGTAGTATGATTTCTGGCACAGTTACTGACTCGATGACTTCTATGTAATTCTGCTTCAAATATTTAGTTTTTTCAGAGAAGTGGGTTGGGGCATGTTTGTTTTCAGAATTGGGAAGGCAGAGCCTATTGACCACTGGATTGAGGGGCTGAAGTCTAGGACATCAGATGAGAACAGGGCTACCACATGGAGCACAATGCTAACTCAGGTTTCCATCTTTGCTGTCCATCTCTCACTTCCTCTCTCCCCTTCTTCCTGAGAACTGATCCGAGCAGATTTTGATCTCCCCACATCTGACACCTTGTAAACATGAAGTTTATCCTTTGTTAACTGTTTCCTTTTTTCCCTCCTCCCCAGTTCTTCATTTACAAACTCTTTTAACTCTTTAATAAATGCTGAGTTTGAGAGAGGTCCTTGCCCTAATAGATGTCCATGTTTTATTTGATACTATTATTAGTACACCATGAAAATAGCCATTCATCTCTCATTGCAAAAGTATCTTAGTTAACAATACCTATACACATATCCTTTATAAAACACTTCTGTGAAACCTTCACTTGAGGTATACATCAATTTAATTTCAATTTCCAATAGTCTTCTGTGAAACATAAAATTTTTAGAATGTCATATCAAGGAATGTGACATGATATCAGAGAAAATTTTCAAAATGAAGATTAAGAAACTGTCATTTGACTCCAAAAAAGGATTCTGATTTCTTGAACAAGACAGTGCACACTTTATGCAATATATTTGCCCATAAAATATACTTAGTTTTAACATCTTAGCCATGTTTACATGATGCTGAGTTATTTTCAGTTACTGTTCATTGAAATGGACTTTTATGTTAATTCACACTTAGTTGTCACAAACTTTAAGATAACTATCAACTATACAGATAAGTGTAAATTATGTGCCACATCTTTTTCTCAGTATAGAGATTCTTGTCACCTAGTACCACTGTCAGCATGAGCTGTCCTCACCACAGCACCACCTTACATCCTGTTTGTCCCTTTTTCTTTCCTCTGCCTGTGTTGGCTTCATCTATATTTCAGGTCTCTAAAATTGACTTCTCAGCCTAAATACTCTTGTATTCTGAATATTTGCTCTTTCTGGTCTTTTTCTGTGTCCTACCACAGACCTTGTAATTCTGGCTTTAATGATAACTAAATAAGTGACTTGCTGGTGGAGCAGTCATCTCCTGCTGATGTGGAGAAGATGGGCACCATTTCCTGAAGCTTTGGGCTGGTATATCAGGCACCCAATGGTTGATTCTGTCCTTCTTAGAAAGAGCAACATACTCACGGGAATACTCACGGGAGCAAATATGAGACAATGTGTGGGGCAGAAACTGGAAGAGAGACCATCCAGAGACTCCATCTGGAGATTTCTCCCAGATGCAATCACCATACGCAAACATTGTTGTGGATGTCCAGAAGTACATGCTGACTGGAGCCTGATATACCTGTCTCCTGAGAGGCACTGCCAGAGCATGACATATACAGAGGTGGATGCTCAGAGCTAACCATCAAACTGATCACAGGGTCCACAGTGGAGGAGTTAGAGAGAAGACTGATGAGTTGAAGGAGTTTGGGGCCCCATGGGGAGAGCAACAATACCAACCAACCAGAGCTCCCTGGGTCTAAACAGCTAGCCTGGGAACACACATGGAGGGACCTATGTCTCTAGCTGTATATGTAGAGGAGGATGGACTTGTTGGGCATCAGTGGGAGAGGAGGGCCTTGGTCTCCTGAAGCCTGGATACCCCAGAGAGGTGGAATTCAAGGGTGGGGACCTGGGAGAGGGTGGATGGGTGGGGGAACACACCCTCTTAAATATAAGAGGAGGAAGGAGGGGTTAAGGGGTCTCTGGGGGATGAGGAAAGGGGATAACATCTGAAATGTAGATAAATGAAGTACCCAATTAAAAGCAAAACAAATAAACAACAACAAAACCAGGTAATGGAATTGGCTATAGAATTAGAACATTTGAGACTTTTTAGCAGCAATTTAACATAAGCCATATTATGGGGATTCCTTTTAATTGTAAAGGATAAGAGACTGTGGAATGGGCCCATGGAACTTTAAAACAATGTCTTCATAAAATAAAAAAAGCAGGAGATATATCCCTGTACACCTCAAATTTATTTAAATCATGTTCTTTTTATTTTTTATTTTAATTTTTTTTCAAAAAAATTGTATGCCAAGGAACTTTTTGCTGAGTGTCTATGGCACTCTACAACTAGGCATACTTATGTACAGATGAAAGGGAAGTATCCACTTACTGGCATAAGGCATGATCCCGATCAGGTATTAATTATGACGAAGAGGGCATGTTTGTGTTTTTTCTGCAGGATGCTGTAGGAACATGGTAGCTGCCAGTGCAACAGGTGAGACATGCTATGATGACATCTTAAACATTGACATTCTGTGGTCCTTGAGGAATTTTTCACATAATAAAATAAAATCTGAGTTTGTGATCTCAAATTTATTTGAATTGTATCTGTCAATAATTTGCTCCAGATAACTAAGAACTTTAAAGAGATGTCTGGTCATTAAATTTTACATATCTACATGCCTTTTAAAGGAGTCTTCAGGTTTTATTTGCATGGGTGTCAGGCTCCTTCTCTCTGCTTTTATTTTCAGATCCTTTATGGAATTTTCACACTATCCATATCTGCAGCTTTACCATGGTCTCTCAAGTTACAAAAAAAAACTCATTCAAGTCACCTTCTTCCTCTCATTTCCAATCATTGAAGAGAAATACATTGCTGTAACGCAGTCAGTTTCCTGACCTTGTTTACCTTTGACTTGCTTGACTCTGCATTTACCATGTGCACAAAACACTTCAGTAACTGTTCGGTGAATATTATACTTTTTCTTTTAGTTTCTAGGAATCTTGTCTTGATTAAAAATGGGTTCCCACAATTTTGAATCTACTTTCTACAAAATTTCCCTTAAAATTCATTTAAAATACTTCTTTAAAATTACTAATGAAGATGGTTCTAATTTCTAAATTATGTTATATTTGTAAACAACGTTACAGAGTTCTTTAAAAGCATCCAAATTATTTCTGAAAGTTTGAGAGTTTCTGTTTTGTTATTTTAAACTAAATCAAGCAAGGCATGGAACACACATGCAGTGAGCAGGGATAGCTGATCCCACTAACGTAGCCCTGGATTAGTATGCCAGTTGAATTTTTCTCCCCCTTTATAAAATACAGTATTGCTATTATAAAAAATGCAAAGAATTCATTACTTTTCTGTAACAGTTTGTATGGATTTATTACTTAATTAGTTTTTACCTTTATTTGACAGGGGTTATTGAATGCACCTTACACTTCCATAAAGCCAGAACAAAAATCTAAGTAATCTTTTATAGAGTCTCCCATTAATAAAATGCAGTCTAGCCCAACACAAAAATGTATTTGCATACCTCAGAGAATTTTCAATTTGTCACATCTTTCAAGCAGTTGGGAAGATGTGTATTCAAGAAGTGATTTATTTCCTGTGAGGACACAAAACCACTCAACAAAAAATGTGAAATTAATTATTTCTACACGATTGTAAATGGTTGGCACCTACACAATGCTATGCTATATTGTCCCAAATCTGAAAGAGTTTTATGAGCAAGTCGAGAAGGAGAGGAGACATCGCTGGAGAAAGCAACATTAAACATAAAACAGACAGTATTTCAGATGACACGAAGAGAACATTCAAAGCAGATATGACATGGAGTGTGGAACTGTAATCTGTGATGCTAGGATCATTGTTGTGCTTATATTTATCTATATTGCATGCTAATGATCAAAAGGACAAGGACCTATTGTATAGTCAAGTTTGTCAATACAGACACAATACAATTATATCTAAGAAAAACAAAGATATTTAACAAATATAAGCATATACTAAAATATCCATATTTAGGTATCATAATGTGTATATATCATGTACATCAAAAACTTGACTTCCTTTATGTACCTTGAAATTCTCAAAGGCCAGAGTATATTATGCTTGCTATTTTCTGAGTGGTCTGGGTTTTTTTTTTTTTTTTTTTTTTTTTTTTTTTTTGACTGAGTTTTCTTAGGGATTTTGAGGTTCTATGTCTTTAGAGGCACCACATACTCATCTTACACTCTCTTCTTTCTTACACACAGTTCTGAAGGCATATGAATGTTATGAATATTAGCATTGTATCTTAATCTGATCATGACTGAATTCTAAGGAAGCACATTCTAAAAAGTTCTTGATGGAGAGAGGATACCAAAATCTTTGATCTTTTTCTCTTTAATGTGTTAAGTTTTTTGGAGAATTTCAGAGATTTGAAATCTATTCTGTACCTAGAAAAATTCCCCAGCCAGTAAAGGCACAGTAGAGCAGAACAGACTCTTACAACTTGTCTTCTCAATTCCACAAAAACTCTGTTCCACAGTATGCGTGTGCATACATTATGAATACATATGTAATAAATTTTAGATATTATTATGCCAAAATTATTTTAAATAGACAAAATTGAAATGAAATTTCCAGATGTGAGGAAATAAAATATATTCCTATGACATTTATGCAAACATAAATTATGATTTCAGGTCAAGAAAGCAAAACTAGAAGACTGGTACATTGGTAATGGTATAGTGTACATAAATGTGAGTTTATGAGGAAACAATAATATTTATCTGTAATGAAATTCTAATGTAACAGTAATGTTGAGGAAGGAGAATAGCCCTAAAACACCAATGAAAGTTTCCTCTGTAAGAAATGAGAAAAGTTACAAAGAGAAAATGGATGGGGAAGAAAAAATAACTAAGGTTAATATAGTCAATTTTATTCTCTAAAATAGCCAAATGAACAAATCTTTAGGGAGGAAAAAAGGAATGAATGGAGAAGGAGAGCAAACCAACAATAGGGGAGAAGGGAAGAGGAGGGAGAGAGAGAAACAGAGAAAGAGAAAGAGACAGAGGCACAGAGACACAGAAAGACAGAAGGACAGAGAGACAGAGACACAAGCAGAGACTGAGAGACAGAGATAGAAAGAGGTGTTATTAAATGAAAGGAGAAAATGATGTATAAAATCACAACTCTAACACAAATGAACTCTAACACTAGTGAACATCCTCTATAGTCACATAGCAGCATATTACGTAACCGAGATGAGACAAAGAAATGTCTAGGAATGTGAAGCAGAGGATCCAGAAGAAATAACCAATAAATCAAATGGATTTATTATAAATTAAATACTATATTGCTGATTAAAACAGTGATAACATAGGCAAGCCCATAATAACATGGGCCCACCTGTGAACTTTTCAAAATATTTAGAAAAGTGACATTAATAAATTTACAAATTATCCCAACTATTAGCCCTAAGGGACTACCTGACTCTTGGAGTTCAGAATTATCTAATCCAAAGCTCAATTATCACAAGGCAGCTGTGTACTAAATTCTTTCCATCTCTAATTTTAGTCTCAGTGTCTTACCCTAAGTCTGTTTTATCTCTAAAAGACTTTTTCTCTATTATTTTCAACAACAGTACAGAGGCAAGTTAATAGGAAAACAAACTTGTTTTTTTCCAACCAATGCTACTTGAATACACAATTGTGTATTTATATATAAATGGAAATTTTTGTTTGATATTTTCCTTATTTCACATTAAAATTAAAATTCAAATCAGATCTAAGAGCTAATGTAAGAGATGAGATTATGACTCTATGAAATGAAGGGAGCATATGATATTCATACCTCTAGTTAGGCAACGATTCCTTAAATGTATTATAGTAAACACCAGAATAAAAGGAAACAAATAGTGGTACCTTTACACAATGGAGTATTACTCAGCTATTAAAAACAATGAATTCGAGAAATTCTTAGGTAAATGGTTGGAACTAGAAAATATCCTTAGTGAGGTAACTCCATAACAAAAAAACACACATGGTATGCACTCACTGATAAGTAGTTATTAGCCCAGAAGCTTTTAATACCCAAGATTCAACTCAGAAACCACATTAAGCTCATGAAGAAAGAAGACCAAGTCTGGGTACTTCGGTACTTCTTAGAAAGAGTAACAAAATTCTCAAGGGAGTAAATATGAAGACAAAGTGTGGGACAGAAACTGAAGGAGGGGCCGTCTGGAGACCATTCCACCTGGGTATCCATCCCATGTACAGTCACCAAAAATAGACCCTGATGTGGATGCTCACAAGAAGTGCATGCTCACAGGAGCCTGATATAGCTGTCTCCTTAGAGGTCTGCCAGAGTCTGACATATTCAGAGGCAGATGCTCACAGCTAACCATTGAACTGATCACGGGGTTCCCAATGAAGGAATAATGTTGGGGCCCAAGCTCGAGTCCCTGTTCGGGCGCCAAAATAAATGTTGCAGCCCAGGCAAAATGTTGAGGCCCGGGCCGACCCACGTTTGGGCGGCCACTGTATCCCGGCCCAAGCTGCCGCTCCGGTCTGCAGGTCGGTTTTCAGCAAGAGCGAGGGTGAGGGCAGATTCTACCTAATGTCTGATGTGTATGAATCTCTCTCTCTAGTCTGATGTCTGGTTCTGTCTTCTATAGTCTCCCTAATGTCTGAATCCTACTGTCTGCCTCTGCATTTTATATGTCTTACTTCTAAGCCACGCCTCTAAGTTACACCTTTAATCATGCCCTTAGGTCTTGTCTCTAACTCTGATCTCTATACTTCTAAATCATACTCTTAAGTTACACACCTTTAATCTCACACACCTTTAATCTCACACACCTTTAATCTCAAGGTATCTATACCAAGATTATCGGAGTTTTCTCAGCTGTTGTAGGCTATTGTAATTCAAGTCTCATGTCAGGGTATATGGCTCAAGATGGCTGCGAAGCTGATAGCCACTTTCTGCTAAAAGTTGGCCCCCAACAGAATAAGAGAGAAGACAGAAGGAGCTGAAAGGGTTTGCAGCCCCATGAGGAGAGCAATAATACCATCCAACCAGAGCTTCCAGGGTCTAAACCACCAGCCTGGGAGCACATAGGGACAAACCCATGACTCCAGCTATATATGTAGGGGAGAATGGCTTTGTTGGCATAGGTGGGAAAGAAGATCCTTGGTCCCATGAAGGCTGAACGTCCAGTGTGTGTGGGGGGGGGAGGATTTGAGGGTAGGGAGATGGGAAATGGGGTGTAGGTGGAGACATATCCTCATGGAAGCAAGAGAAAGGGGATGAGATAGGGAGTTCCTGGGCTGGGGGCAAGGGGAAATGGGGTAAGGGGATAACATCTGAAATGTAAATAAGATATTCAATTAGAAAAAGAAAAGAAGTAGACAATTTAAAACTAAACAAAATTGAAAACTTATGTGCTTCAGAAATCATTATGAAAAAAGAATATCATCTATCAGAGAAGTGCACATATTTGTCAAAAGATGTTTCTGATAAGGATTGTATATATAAAAGTTTGTTATAAGTCCACACAAAGAACTCTTACCATTCAATGAGAAGATAACTCAATTAAAAATAAAGCAGTGTCATAGAGAGCTGCAGCTAACTTCTAACTGTCTCTGAAAATGTCCAGAACTAATCTTCCAAATAAAAATTGATATTTTTAATATTGGATTAATTTCTAGACCAGTCCATGATTGCGTCTGAAAAGCTGGTTACATTTAAGAAAAATACAAGACTTATTGTAACTTCTCTTTTAGATTCTCTTTTTGATTTAGTCCCACAAAGTCTAAAAACTTGAAGCAAGGCACCTTGTCCCATCTGGGATATGGGCAAGCAATGATGAATCAGGAACATATGTCTAATACAGCTTCCCAGTCACCATTGTCAGAGCACTCAGCAAGCTCACAGGTCAGCATCATTCTTTTTCCCAGCATCAGCATGTTACATCACTCTGGCAGCTAGCATACTCCTTCATCATCCTGCAGAAAAAAATGCAAACATCGCCTCTTCTCCATATTAAATACCTTATGCCTTTACCTAGGCATAAGTATGCCTAGTTGTAGGGTGCCATAGACACTCAGTAGAAAGTTCCTTGGCATCCAAATTTTTAAAAATTTAAAATAAAAAGAACATGATTAAAATAAATTTGTGGTATACAGGGATATACCTCCCCCTTCCTTATTTTATGAAGATATTGTTTTAAAGTTCCATGGGCTTGATCCACAGTACCTTGTCCTTGAGGATTATAAAGAATCCCAGTGATATAGATGATATTAAATTCCTGACAAAAAGTCTTAAAATCTTGACAAAAATGCTTGACTGCAATAGCCAGTTCTATTATCTGTCTTTTTCCCCCCAGGATCTGTGTTCAAACAATTGTTAGTGCATGTGTTAAGGCTCTTTTAATTGTCAAGTTAAAATTACTTTTGGTTTTTTATACAGTATTTAATATAAGTTGTATTGATTGTACACTTTCTAATTGTGTTGATGTGTTGAAAACTGGCATGTCTGTAATGAGGGTCTATCAACCAGTTTTTGTTTTATTGTCCTGAGTATTACAGGACATTGCTATTCTGAAAAAAGCTTGCAAGTACTGGAAGAAGTAAATCAGGCTTTAAGCAGAAGCAAGAGGGGAGTGGGCTTGATTATTGCTGGTATAATAGCTTTAATTACATTAATTTCTAGCACCACTGCTTCTGCTATTGCTTTGACACAAGAAGTTAAGACAGCTACCTTTGTTAATCATTTAATGAAAAATGTTACTAATGTGTTGAGTATACAAGAGAATTTAGATAGGCATGTGACAACAGATTTATATTCTTTATCCTATTCAAATTATTGGAATGAGGCTCAAAGTTTAAGAGTAAAGAACCATCTCAGATGCCATGCCAAATACCATCAGATTTGGGTTACTTCTAAAATTTACAGTGGTAGTCATTATAATTATAAAGAGTTTAAAGACACTTGCAGTGTATTTGGCATAATTCTAACATCTCTCAGAATGTTTTAACTTTACATAGTGTGCTTAAAAATATAAAGAGTGTTGTTCTGCTGAGCTTTGATGGTGCAGTTACCGCTGATAAAATTATCCATGGCCTGAGGTCAGTATTTTCATTTTGGTCAAGCTTCAATAATGGCATATATAGTTTGATCATGCTAGTCATTTTTGTCCTGGAAATACTTTTATTTCTGCTCATAGTGTTAAAACTTGTCTTTAACAGCATCAGCATGTTGGCAGCCAATGTACATGGCTTGAAACTGAAAATGGACCCCCAGACAGAGTTATTAAATTAACAGGCTGGCAAGCCAAGGAAAGATTCTGGACAGAGCCTTACCAACCTAAGACAGAAATGTATTACTTTTGACAATGCATATTCCACGATGGGTAAGGAAGGCATTCTTATCAGAATGACCTAAGACAGACTCAGTCTTGTTTATAAAATAAAAGAGGGGAGATGTGGAGAGCTTTTGGGACTTCTTGGCAGAAATCTGACATTGGTCAAGTACAAGGAAGTGGTCTTCAGGCAGAAATCTGACATTAGGATAGAACAAAGAAGTAATTTCAGACAGGCATCTAAATCTTAAGCTAGAACAAAGAAGTAGGTTTCAGGCATAAAAATGACTTTGGGAAGTAGGCTTGGATATTTTGGTCATCCTGATAAGCCCTTAGAAACAGTGATCACGGGAGTGATCATGGGACTTTTTTTATTGCCTAGCATGTTCTTCGACTATTTGTGTTTATTGTCTCATTTGTTCCTTGACTATTTGTATCTACTGTACTGCTAGTTCCCCAAATTAGAACTGACCTTAATACTTGCATGTAATTAAAATGGTATAAAAGCAGATTGGGAGTAAATAAATAAATAAATAAATAAAAGGCAATGTCTAGGTATCGTGACATTGGCCTGAAATCTAAAACTTTTGAGACCCAACGAGGAGATTTTCAAATTCACAGCATGGGAAATTTACTGAAAACATGTCTCAAAAATGGAGGACTAGATAAAAATAAAATGAGTTAAGACAAAAAATTCAAAGAGTATTCTCCAAAGAAGTCATGCAAAAGGCAAATAAATGCCTTTTGGCAAATGACAGGATTTTTAGATCATTAGCCAGGAAAAAATGAGAGGCAAACCAAAATGACAAAGTTGTGCACTTGCAAAAGATAAGTGGAAATGATCAGATGGTCAGATCGTTTTATCAAGTGAGACTGTGAATTGAGTGGCAGCCCTGGGTGCTACCAGTGGCTACAGTGCAGCCAGTCAAGAGAACAGCCTGGGAGGCCCTGCAGTACTTTATCAGTCAATTATCAGCTGTATCAGTCATTACTTGCATTATCTATATCTATGTATTCATACACATATTCAATTTAATGGTAAATGATAATGTATTTTTATGTTCCATTTGCATATAAGTAGCTACATTATATATATCATGCATATATATATATATATATATACTTTCAAGCTAGATCTTTGCGACAGGTCTGTATAATGTAAATTGAGCTAAGATTTATACTTTAGAAATACAAATAAATAAAATATCCAATAAAAAATACAAAAAAAATTTATATTGTAATCTCAAGGCGGTATTACATTTTCCTCAAGGAATCTTAGATGTTGCTTTTAAAGATTTTAACCAGCTAAATAAGCCTTAAGTACACAATATATAGTAGCTTCCTTTATTAAAAACAAATGATTGTAAAAATTAATCCACTCTACAGCACAGTTTCACAATCTCAAGACTGGCATTTGATTATGAACCGAGTACCATAAGTACAGTGACTTGCTCAAATCAACTATACTCTTTTTCAGAATATGTAAAACAGTACTGAAAACATGTCCATATAGAAACATACAATAAGATATGCAGAGCAGTACTATTCAGAATATGCAGAAGGTAAAGCAACATAAATGGCAATTAACGGTAGAAGAATGGATTGAATTTGTTGTATGCAAAATGAGCAATGTAAATTGGCAGGTAAAACAGCGAAATCAACTGCTCCTTCATGCATCAAGATAGACAACCTCTGACAGCATCAGCCTAAATCTAAAAAGCTAGTTATAAAAGTCACATGTTTTATTCTGTTGTTTTGAAATGCACAGGGCAAGTAAATCTAGAACAAGAAGACATAATTAACTTTTTCCCAAGGCTGCTGAAGTGTCAAAAAGTCAATGTGAAGAGAAAATGGGACTAAGTATGTTGGGTCACGCAGCTCCTCAAGTGGACTAAATGTACTGCATGAGGACTGTGAGGCATGTGTGTTCTGTGTCAGCAGAACTCCCCTGCCGATCGCACTTCACTCTCACCTGTCTCTCAGAGGTCCCTCCGAAGAACATTTCCTGTTATTCTGTGGACAATGATAAGGTGTGTTCTGTCTTCCCTGAAGTTTACAAGTGCCTCTCTACTCTAAGACAGCCTGCTAGATCCCTGGAACAAACAAGGTGTCATAAGTAAATCCACTGTTATGGAACCAAAGGCTGAATTATTTGTAAATCCTAAAATGAAACTTTATAATAAAAGTATATGTCATCTTTAAAGCAGCCAAGGCCCAGAACATGATATGCAAATAATGATAAGCCTTAACACATGTGATTATAAATACTTCCTAGAGACTTGAGGATATTTCCATATAAAATCCTTCCTCCAAATCTCCCTCATTTTAGAAAATGAACTGAGTATATAAAAAACATTTGATGTAAACTTTTTTTGACAATTTGAGCCTTAATTCTCTGTGGGAAGACATGGCAAGGCCTTACTCTTGGCAAACACTCCCTTGGCTTTCCTATCTACTATTCTTTCTGCTTACCTTCCATGATTCACTTGTCAGTTCTCAGAACTTCAAACAAGGCCTCACAGCAACCCACCTTAGTAACCCTTCCTCCTGATCTTTAGATTCAGCCAACATCCTGCTAGATAAATGTTTTTAGAACCCCTGGTTATGGAAAGGCTTTGTGAAAATAACTTAGTTATACCCCACAGCTGCAGCTAGCTTCCTCCACCTGCAAAGCCCTCTTTCCTTTCCTACCCCACCCCATATCCTGTTTTCAGAGTATATAACCTGTGTGAACAATAAAAAATTTTACCAGCTTGATCAGACTTCTTGACTTGCTGTGCCTCTTTATTTTCTCGTGCATCTCAGTCCTCTCCACAGGGTCTAAGGATCCCACTTGATTGTCCAGATGGCCTGGACAATTCTCCACAACACTGTATCTTCATTATAAAATACTTGAAAATTAAAGCTGTAAATATATGAACTGCATCCCCCATATAGCCATAGTTACTACTACTAATATGTTTGCTTATTGTCTTTCTTATTAAGACCACAAACACTAAATACCATTTAAGCATTCTAAGTGTCTAGTCCAGTGGCATGGTATATTGGCTTTATTTGTGGGGTATCTTTAAATGAGGTAGAGGCAATGTACACCTAATATATGTACCAGCACTCAGAAACCTAAGGATTCCTTGGGAAGAAAAATAGAAAAGATATTGAAGTTGAGAAGCTTTTTTGAGTGTATAATTTACTGTGTGGTGTGTTAAGAACAGTCTCCAGTAGTCCTGGTGCTCCCAAGAAGTTTATACATAACCAATAGGCCTCATGGCCTACATTCTCAGTGAGCCCAGTGAAAATGACTCTAAAAAGCAGGAGCTCTCCCTGCCGGCCAGGCAATGCCATGGTGTTAGGCGTGTCCTAGCCCACTCAGTGCCTTTGGGAGCCAAACACAAACACAGACAGCTGAACAGGCACCACTGTACCTGTGGAATAACAGGCTGATCTGTGTATGTTTGATACCATGAAAGAAACCCAATTTAAAGAATATTAGCAAAAATAGAAGGCATTTCATCTTCTCTAGTGATGTTATATTAGAGAAATAGAAGAAAAAAGTGGCTAAGTGAGCAAATTCTTAAGATTAATAAAGTCATTCAGTAAAAGAGTCTGAAACAAAGAAATAATAGATTAACTAATAGATTAACAGATCCCTACTTGTAAACAAATCCCTAGGTAAAACTTTAAACAGAACAACAAAATGCTTGCAGTATAATGAAATTTAAGAATTATTGAGATTTAAGATGGTTTATAAAATACAAGAGAGTCAAATTTATTAGGTTATTTTCAGGTTGACTAAATGTTTCAATGCACATTATAAAATATTACTTTTGTTTTATGTAGTGTTTTGTCAAATATATTATTTTGTTTTTACAGATATATGAAAAAACATACAATTTATGATGAAACAGATGATATTGCCCCCAAAAAGCTTGTCAAAAATCTCAAAAGTTAATCTAAAAGCAAAAAACAAACAAACAGAACAGACAAAATACCTAATTGCTTAAATCTACTAGGGATTATAAAAAAACAGATTCATATAAAATAAGTTTATCTTAATTTTAAAATATCCATGTTCAAAAAATTAAGTGATCTCTGAGTGGAGAGAAACATGACCTTTGCAAAATTTTCGGTGAGAATGCATGTTAGAGAAGCTATTGAAACGACAATGTATGGTCTACAGAGCTGGTTCAGCAGTTAAATGCACTTACTGCTCTTGCTAAGAACCTGGGTTCAGTTCCTAGCACCTATAAGGCTTCTCAAACTGTAGTTCCAGGGAATGTGGTGCCTCTTCATACTTCCACGAGCTCCTATGCATACATGATGCATACATAAACATGCAGGCACACACACACCAAAATTTTAAAAACCCCACAATTTAGAAATCTGCAAACTCTAAAACTTTAGTATAATTTAATGTCAAATTATATTAAGACGAACTGTTCAAGATGCCCTAGTCACATTTCTTTGGAATTTATTTATATCTTTGTGACACACACACATATTATGCAACATGTGTATTATGCATGTATGTATATATATATTTGTGTGTACATATCTCCCAGGTACAAGCAGATCAAGAAATATAACTATTAAGAGATGTGTGTTTATTGCAGTGCCAAAATCAGGAAGTAAGACTCACCATGGCAGATGCCCCAGAAAATAGCCACGGCCAGCCACAGTGCGGGAAAGTCCAAGTGGGAATAAAAGGCTTTTCTGTGAAGTGTTTATGGGTATAAACATGCTGAGCAGAATGAGTGGATTTGGGGCTCCCAACTCTGCAGCTTGATCCTCAATCGTCTTACTCAATACCTTACTGTCTGGGGTAGAGAGGAAATGTACAGAGTGATATGTAGTAGCAGAGCCTGATTCAGGCAGTGTTTGAAGATTACTTTATTTCTATTTAAAATATTTGTGTTGTTGTTGTTGTTGTTTTAAGATAGTGTTTTTCTATGTAGTCCCACTTGTACTGAACCTTGCTTTGTAGATCAGGCTGGCTTCAGACTAGATCCACCTGCCTCTTCCACTTGAGTTTTAGGATTAAGCTGTGCAGAACCAGTGCCTGGATTTAAATGTTTTTGATTGGAATAGAATTATGTAATATTTCCCCTCCCTTTTCTCCTTCCAATCCTTCTCAGAAACCCTTCCTTCAATCTTACCTTCACTCTCCCTACTCTCAAGTTAATAGACTTTTTTTCTTCACTGTTACATATGTGTATGTATGCACTAATGTTTAGGTACAACTTGCTGGGTTCATTTTCCTTATTTGTGTGTACATGGTTTAAGGGCTGAACACTCTGCATTTGACAATCAATGACGGTGCCTGTCTTTGGGACACTCTTTCTCTTTGTCAAAGCTATCAATCATTATTTCTTCTTGTTCTTTATCTAGGGATGGGACCTCACAAAAAATTGCTCTCTTCCACATTAATATGTCCATGGATGTTGCCACTACTCTGGTCTAGCTTATGCACAGGATTTTTGGTATTTTTTTTTCATTTGAGAAATGCATCCCTGAGGGAGGACTTGCACCCAAGGAAGATGATGGAGATGTGGAAATCAAGGCAAAGTGAGTCAGACATGTCATGAAGCAGTCCAGATTGAACTATTCAGCATGTATGTGCCCATAGATGGAAAGCATCTTGGTTAGAGAAGCTGGGAGCTTGGTTGAGTGAAGCCAAAATGAGGCTCCTGTCTTCGTAGAGATAGAAAGTGTGACATGCAATGAAACAGGAGATGCACATTCATAGGAGCCACAGGAGTAACCACCAACAATTTTTTGAAAACCGTAACGACACGTTTTGCTTCAAGTCTCTGGATTTTTCTAACATAGTACTATTCGTCAGAATAACAAAAATTCAACAAGTGATTAGATTGAGTGAATCTTTGTCTTCATGAGTCAGCCAAACACATTACAGCTCTGTGAAGCCAGCCAACTGATGGAATGATGTTAAACATCCAGTCCCCTATCATTTTCTACCAGCCAACTGAGTAAGCTTGTGCCAGTCATTTATACTCAACTAATTCCACCAAATTCCATTTAGATTGTTGATTGTCCTAGATTAATAAAGTATTATTTTTTGTCTTCTAACTAAATTGAATTTGTTTCTTATATTCTGATAATTTTACCTGTAAGAACTTGCAAGAGTGGCTTATTGGGGTTCCAACAGAGGTGTAAAATCTAAGTGAGCATGGCAGGCCCTTGTAATTCAAATACACAGGAGACAGAGCCAATCCCTGGAACAAACTGGTAAGACAGCCCAGGGCTGAAACTGGGCTATTGGTTCAGCAAGAGACCTGCCTCAGTATGTAAGGTGGAAAGTGATACATCAAGATTGATGTTGGGCCTCATCTGTATACACACACATGTGCAGTTGGATCTTCATGTAAATGTATAATTTTACACATGCAAACAATCTTCATACATTCAAATGGCATTTGTACATTCTACATACATAAGCATATGCAGGAAACAACAACAGAATGAAACAAAACAACCCACAAACTTACTAGAGAGAGACTGTGATATAAATAAGCAAGGAAGTATATAAAGTATGTTTTTTCTAATCATATGATATTTATATGTTAGCCTAGGTTATGTAATGAGTACCAGGCTAGCCCATGCTGCATAACAAAAGCTAGTCACAAACTAGAAATACATGCCTAATGAACACAGTCATGAAAAGTTAGAATAGCTTTAATTTTCATTCACAGAATAATCATTGAACCACTAAACAGAAGAGAACAAAATGCCATATACAAGTCAAAGCAAATATTATACACATAATATGGCAGTATGAACATTGAAAATTTAACCACATAAGGATACATATTACATTTAAGGATGATGATGCTATAAACAAGATAAAGGCAGATGTTTTTTTTTCTGAAAAGGAACTTCAGAAGCAATATTTAGCATTTTAGCACCTCAAAAGTAGATGTCATTGTCGCTAAAAGTAGATGCCTACTATATACTGGAATATGGCTTTTTGTTTGTTTTAGGTTGGGTTTTTATTGGCTTCTTTGGTTTGGTTTTGTTAAATGTTAGATATCAAACCTAGGCTTTGAGTATGTCAGTCGAATGAGTTTACACTGACTTATCTCCAGCCTTGGAGTATGATTCTTGAAGACCCTTGCTGGACCAGATATGATCCTTTTATTTGAAGTTTCATTATGAAGTCATATAGATCAAAATGGAAGGTTGAGGATGCCAATATGCAGTATGGAACCTCAAGAGCAGATAGAAAGGTGAATCTAGGATGTCATAGCTCAGGGGTGTCTTAATGTCACAAAACTTAATTTGGGTATAAAGACTGAGGATCTACTCTGAAATGATAAAATTATTTGAATAAAACGTACGAAATTAGAATACATTTATATTTGACATATATTTACACTGTATATATGTCTATTTACAAGGATACGTTTATTTGTGTACTTATATTCAAATGTAAATATATATTTACATATGTCTATGTATTTGCAGTTATTTATTTTGTTTTTTAAAACTTTAATGCTAATGCACTCACATATTATTTTTAATTGTCATGTATATGCGTACAGCATAATATATAAAATATTCATATATTTAAAATAATTGAATCAATCTGGTTAGTATATAAATTGCCTCACATACAAATATTTATTTCCAGTGAGGAAACTTAGATCGCAAATATTAATTCAAGAGGTTAAAACTTAATATAAGCTCAAGTGAAATTAGCCCAAAACATTAATGTTTCAAAGCTCACTACCATATAAAACTAAAACTAAACATTATGTGACTAGATCCCAAATCAAAGCCATTAGAGTAGCCATATAAAATACAGAGTTATGCATTTCTGGCAATCATGACATGGTTCTATGTTAGTGCTAGTTTTTATTGTTATTTATTTATTTATTTATTTATTCACATTACATCTTGATCATGGCTCCCTCTCACTCTCTTTCCAGTCCCACCTTTACAAGTCCCTCCCCCCACTACCTCTTCCCCTTCTCTGAGGAGAAGGAGAAGTTCCCTCTTAATACTACCCCACTCTGGGACATCTAGTTGCAGAAATAAGTGCATACTCTCACACTGAGGTCCAACCAGGCCAGTTAGGCAAAGGAGATTCAATGGCAGACAACAGAGTCAGAGACAGACTCCACTCCAACTGTTAGAAGACTCACATAAAGACCTGTCAGGCTGTGTGTTTCCTTCACTGATGGGTTGCCCGGAGCACTGCCAGCAAGATGCTCAGGAGAGGCAGAACACAGTCTGCAATGGGGGTCCTCCCGTGTTTTCTCATGTGGAAAACAACAAAGTCTGGGACAATTGCTATCCTTTCCACTGACTCTGCTGTGGTTCTCAGTTTCCTATGTACCCAGACTCCACTGGGGTACCACTGGGAGTTGGGAAAGGGAGTCCCATGGTCCGCACTTCCTTTCAGTGTGTCTATGCATCGAAGAGGAAGAGGAAGGGTGAGCCTGGAACAGGGGTGGAGCTGGGGTTGGTTCCGAATAAGTTTGAGAGTACAATATCTGCAGGAATAAGGATGGAACAGAGATGGAGGGAATGACCAATGAATGACTGGCCCAACTTGAGACCCATCCCATGTAAGAGAGCTAACCCCTGAAACTATTAACGAGACTCCGCTATGCTTGCAGACAGTAGCCTAGCATAACTGTCTACTGACAGGCTTCATACAGCAGCAGATAGAAACAGATGTAGTGACACAAATCCAAACATCGAGCAGAGCTCCGGGAGCATTAGTATAATTTTTAAGGTGATAAATTTTTCAGTATCCTGGCTAGCTCCCAATTAAGTGAGACAGGGATAATAAGATTTATTTAATGAAGCTTTACAGCACAATATCTGAGCAGTTATTAACCTATCTTATTCTAAACTAATCTGGTTAACTCTCAGACAAAATCCCCCAAATATTTGCATTTAGTATTGATCTAGCTCTCTCTGTTCCAGGTGTGGTCCTATGATGACTCCAGGACCCTTTCCTCATGGGGAAATCCTCTGTTTCTCTCTCTACCCTTCCCCTGGCTCATATCAGAAGTCCAGCCCTTTTCTCTCTGCTGATCAACCAGTGGCAGTTCAGGTTGTATTGACAAGTCACAGAATAAATGGAGAGCAATGTTTACACAACATTCAGGCAAAAGATAGTCTGAATAAGCATCACAATGCCATGTCTGGATTGCAAAAAGGTACAAGGGCAAAGAAATCAGTATTTGAATAAATCAAGAATAACCTTTCTGTACTGCACAATAACATTATGGCTACATTTTCTCCCTTCTAATAAAAAGGCTCCTACTCTCACAATAATAAGCAATATAAAATAATAACAATTATGAAAACTATCAGGTAAGGTTTGCATTATAATGTTAATCCATATATATTTGGCAACTTTGGATAAAGTACCTACTCTCTATCCCATTATGGTGAGTTCAGTCTTTTGTCTATCAGTCTCTATCATCACTTATATTATCAACACAAAACATTTTCTTATATTTAAAATCATTTTCTTCCATCCAAAGCAACTTAACCTTAATGTGAGATTACAAGTATCTAGTCTCCAACACCAACAGAGACTTGATAAGATAAAAGTATTACCTGAGTAAACAGGAAGTACAGGGCAAGCAGTTTCCAAAAACTATAGAAATGACAGAGGCTGCTGTGTGCATGGTCAGCTATCCAAGGTTTCTCTCTATTGGTGGGGCATCAAATCTTTGGCCTATAGGCCCAAAATATCTGAGCGACTTTTCATGAAGCAGAAAATATGGAGGACTGGCCTAGGTTGTCTCAGCAGAGTTGTGCAGTACACTTTCTGGTGTCTTGCTTGTCCACAGTTTAAACAGCCTGCTCTCAACGGTGGAGTAAGGGGCAAGTTTTTGTTCAGTGCCTAGCTTTGCCGCATTTGAAGCAAACTCTAGATAGAGGTTCTTCTGCGTCCATCGTCGTCTTTGAAGTAGAATGGGGTGCTCCCTGGAGCTGATGTGTCTAACTGTAAACACCTTTTGTTATTTAAACACCCAAAAGGGCATATTCTATAGATTTCTGTAATGTTTGAAGACAGTCTGTTTACCTAAATATTTCTGAATAGACAAACAGCTTTTTCTAGCTATAGTTTAAACATTATCTGCCTAATGTTGAAAAGATATGCAGGTGGCTAAATAATGATTATTTCTTAATTAACCAAAGTAGTAGCTAACAAGATTACAATTTTTTTTATTATGAGTGACTTACTACTAACGTGCAATTCTTAATTATCCTAAACAGTTTGTAATAGTAGCTCTCATAGTAATAGAGCTTCACCTTATATTTTTACATAAATTGCATAGGTACAATATCTTAAACAAGAGTTGAAATATATATACAATATGTTTTAGCAAATACAACCTTGAATTTCTATCAATATGCAGTAATTCATACCAATCTAAAATATTTGAGACTTTAGCTGCTTTTTAATCTAAGAAATATAATAATCTACATTCCATTTCTTTTAATTTCATTCCTTTCACCCCCTAACACTAGATATGAGAAAAAGAAAAAGTTAAGAAACAGATATAAAGATGACTCCTGAATCAAACCTCCTGTATTGTGTTTCTTCCTTGATCATAATCAATACAAACTTGTAACTAACCTCTTAAATGACAACAAGCATACATAACCCAGTGAAAGACTAAAAACCACCTACTCCATCTCTCAGGAATGAAGGTGTTATTCTTAAAATTGCTTTCTGCTGTCTGGGGTGAAGGTATCTTTTGGGATCCTTAGAAAACTGAGATATTGCCCACATCCTCGGAGAGCTAGCTGTTACCTTTGCTGTCCAGTCTCTGTATGATAGAAAAGGACAGGCCTTAATTAAAGTTCTTGCTAAATCAGTCTGTGTGGCTGGACTATCTGTGCTAGCTACTTTGAAATTTTCCTGGAGGCTATTTTCAAGGAAACAGCAACTGAGGCAGTCTGTGAGGCTGGATCACCTGGACTAATTGCTTTGTTTTCATTGGTATCTGATCCTTTTGCACTGAAAACACAAATTTTTAAAGGTAGCATACACTCTGCATTAACACATATGTGGAATGTGCACTGTGCACAAATCAGCTAAATATGATTTTCTTTTCTCTGAGTAGGTCAAAGGCATCAAACTGTATAAGTCTATTTTGACTGCATAACCAAGCTATAATATAAATCTCTACCCATACAATATGAAAGAATGACATATAATAATAAATTATGAGTACTCTAGCCAACAAAATTTATTAGCTACTACAGAGAGCCATGTCTCAGCCAGTCTCAGAGCTGCTCCCATGTAGAGAGACAAGCATTCATGCCACCTGTTTTGATGTTCTTCTGGGTTTCTTCCTTCATGTCAGCAACCAAGATTTTCATGAGATTGCCCCTGGTCAAATGTAATCTTTATTAACCTTCAAGAAATCCATAGCTATTTATTTCCTGTGAAGATAAATGCTAAGCTTCTTCCCCAGTACAGCACATCTCCTGACATCCATTTTGGGGTAAGCATATCCTTATAATATATAGACTGATTCAATTCATCAGTCCTTTCTTAAATCATGTGCTAACTATCTCATTGACATTTTTTAAAAAAATTAAAGTCAATAAAACATTGCTTAATTTATCTCTGGGAGATCCCATACCTAACCTCCTTCTGTTTTATGAGCATTTCCTTTAAAGTGTAATTAGATTTTTCGACAACTGCTTGACCTGTAGGATTGAAAAGTATACCTGTATCATGTCTTATGTTATAATATTTAAAGAATCGTGGCCCTATTCTCTCTGCACTCAGCCATTGAAGATAAGCTTTTATTGATAAATCAGAGAATAAATAGAAAGTGAGATTTGGTGAAAGGAAATGAACTTATCAAATTAGCCCAATGATATTCAATGTTCAAATACAATAATGACATTTTTAAGATAATCGTGTTAATATAAAGAACTATGAAAATAGTAGTTTGAAGTTTATATGAAGATCACACTATATTGGTTGTAGATTTCTCAGCAGTTAGGTGAGCACACACCTAATTTGTTCTTGCAAGGGAAAAGTTTGGCTCCTGGTGGCTGGGTCAATCCTCTAAGGGATTCTATTCCCACTGACCCTTGGCTTTCACTCTTAGCAGCTACACTCATGTATACAACCCAAAGCATCAGACATGCATACACATATATAAAAATATAATTTTAATATGTTAAATAAGCATTACTTTAGATTGCACTTTAATCATAGATAGAATTATAGTGCAAAATGGAATAATTCTTTTATAAGTTATATATTAATAAAATACAAGTCTCATCAAACTTTCTAAAAATTTCCATAGGATTTGTGGAAATAATTCTAATACTTTATATTAAAAAACAAAATGCTAAAAGGTATTTGCCAAAATAAACATGGAACCTTTAATTTCAATAACTACAATAATAAGCCACTTGATTTCATGAAAAATTAACACCTTAAGTTCCTTGACTTCTCCTGTCCCAACTTGTCTCCTTTGTTCTTTGAACAATATCAATTCTATGTTCACTTTATTTTCTTTTATGTGATCATAGAAAATCATGGAGCTACAATACAGAAAAGAAAATGGCAATATTTTTCTTCTGAGATTGCTGTAATACAGTTAAGATGATTAATTCCAATTTCTTGCTTTTTTTGCAAATAGAATAACTTCCTTTTGGGTTTGTCTGAAAAAAATCGATTGTACATATGAACACTTTCCTTATCCATTGCTCTGTTGGACACCTTGTTTGGTTTCATAGCTCAGCTATTGTGATCAAGAGTAGTGCTGAAATAAACATTGATGTGCAAGTGTGTCTGTGATACTTCAGTCCTTCTGGTAAATGTCCAAGGATGATGTAGCTAAGTCAAATGGAAGATTCACTTGTAGCTATTTTAACAAAACTCTATGCTGACTTCTGCAACAACTGGACTAGTTTGCATTCCAATCAGTAGTGTGTAAGGGTTTTCTTTTGTCCATCATGACTTCACCAGATCTATTATTTGTTTTCTAAATGACTGATATTCTGATTGGGTATAAGATAGAATATCAATGCAGTTTTGATTTGCATTTCTCTACTGGTTTGAACATTTTCCTGTGAGTATTCAGCACTTATATTTCATCTTTTGAAGTGCCATCTGGGCACTCACTAACTGTACTTTTTCATCTGCGGTGGCTTATGTTGAGGTTAAGCTAAGTATTTTTGCATTTACTAAAAGGTCTAAGCACAAAATGTGAAATAAAGAAGACTTTGGATGTCCTTTATTTTATAACATAAATGTGAGAAAATTCCAGGCATAATTCTAAGTTAATTCCAGTAAGGGAAAACCACTTGTGCATTCGGAGACTGAAGAGCCATGTAGGTGTTAAGTCCATAAAGTTGATATTGACATCTATATTTCTACCAGGAACTGGAAGATTAAAAAAAAAAATGGGTGCTGGGACTGGTGTTCTGTGAGTACACAGCAGACAGTAAAGTCCTTACCTGCTTGGTACCAGGTGACTTAGCACAGAATTTGGGAGATAGCAACATTTCCCAGGCACCTTTTATCATTAGTAATTTATAACTTTGTTAAAAATTTTTAATGTACAGACTATAATTCTGGATGTTTTAATTGACAACAAAATAATTAAAAGCTGCGTTGGGTAATTGTAAGTATAAGTATATGATGTGACTAGTATACAACTTGAAATATATTTGTCTATTATATGTAAATTATATACATAAATAATTATGAAAGATGATATGTAGAGAGGGGGTGATATAGTGATATACATATATTATACTATATATGTAATATATATTAGTGCTTATATTATATAGTAATATATCTGTTTCTGTGACAAACCCTGATTTGTGCTCATTTCATTGTTTATGAAACTGTTCTCCATATGACAGAATCTTCTTCTCATAAGTCATAAAATACATTAATTTTGATTATCAAGTATCTAGTCCAAATTAATTACCATTTTAAAAAGAGCATGCTGCCTCAAAATCTTATTAACTGTACCAAAATTATTTACAGTTATGAAATAACATGTTACTAAGATTTTTTTTAAAGCAAACTTGGCATGGAATGAACTGACAAGGAGGGCAGACTTCCTGGTCTGATAACTGTTATGGAGGAAGTGCTACAGTTGGCCATGCCCTCTCTGACTCGAAACAGGTAGATGATGTTGTGATTCATTATCTATTTTCTGTGACCTACAGGCCAATCATTCAAGGGTCTTTTTTTAATATTTATATTCCATACTCCACATTGTACTAGGAGAGATTTTTAAAAAATTGAAACCACTGTCAGAAAAGGCCCCTGATCTAGAAACAGATATCAGAGCACACACATGTTAACCTGAAGTTTGAAGAAGAAAGTTGACAGGATTTTGGAGATTTGTAAGCACCACAGATTTTACCCATTGGTTTTGGCAAGAAATTTTAAGTTTTGAGACTGATGTAAAGAAGGCAAATGTAAACGTTGTAAACATCAGAAATTCTAACTATAACTTATGCAGCAATCTTTACATAGTAATAAGGGATGATGGAGGATGGTTGAGCTGAAGATCAAATAGAAATTCTGCTGTAATGGGAAACGGTAGAATCCTAGAACTGCAGCATGAGGAAATGTGTCAGCTATGCAAATTCCAGCATCAGAAACTCAGGATGGGTTTCTGATAGGTTTCTGATGGGTTTCAGGATAGGGTGAACAGTTGTATAGAGTGATATATAGTAACTATCTTTACCAGAAAGTAGAATTGATCTTGAACATGTAGCTAAGAAAACCAAGAGTAATTTAAACTAAATAAATGTTGTTGAAGACTAAAATATATATCCTTTCTAAGTCATGAAAGTAAGACAGTGAGGCCTGCCATGTAGAGAAATGATGAGAGCTGGGAGAACAAAGTAAAGAACATCTTTGCTGATGAAGATGTTGATGAGTGGAGAAGTTAAGGTTTTCCTTAATGTTAACTGGACTCAGTCTCTGGGTGACAACAGAACATAATGGCTATGAAATATTGTCATTAAGAATGATTAAAAATGTGGTGCATGGGGACATCCTCTTGGAGAGTTGGGGGACGGGAGGTATGAGATGTGGACCAGGAGGAACATAAAATTTGGAGTGTTAAAAAAAGATCAAATAATTTTTTAAAAAATAGCTATGTTGACTGTGAACCTAAGGAAACTTAATGCCATCTAATAGAATTATTGATTTTTCAGTAGGACAATTTTGACTTTTTTGTTTGGTGATGTGATAATTTTTTTATAATGCAAAAACAAGATAATCAGGAACTTGTCACAGTAACCACAGATCCTAGTCCATTTATCTACTATTCTCTTGGCACTGTCCTCTCCCCTACCTTCCTGCTCAGATATACATGAATATCTTCCTAAGCACCACACACAGACATGTTAGAATCCCAAGGAAGAGAGTATACCCTCATATCCTACAAGTCACCAATAGCAAGAGATTCTTAGAAGGTGCATATTTACTGAAAAATCTTGATACTTTTTCTCAGAGTAGGATCACAGCCTATGTTATGACTTTTCCTTGAAAAACATCAATAAATGTTAATTGTCCAAAAAGATACCACTGACAAACCACAGAAAGGACCCTGCTGAAGTCTGGCTATTTGAAACAGTAAGTTTATTGGTTTTATTTATAGGATCATGGGTGATCCACTGGCAGTTTCAGCACAAAAAAGCCCATCCTGGCAAAGCTAATGTCTTCAGTACAACTCACTGAAGGTCCATGTGTGCTGCTGTGACCATGCAGTGGGGCCATGTGAAATTTGTAAACTTCTGAGCTTTTTGACACTTGTATGTTTCCTTCATTTCTGAGTCTAAAGAACCTCTTTTCTCTCTGTAGTGATTTGAACAAAAATACCCCCATAAGCTCATATACAGTGGCACTATTAGAAAGTATATCCTTTTTGGAGTAGATGTGGTCTTATTTTAAAAAGTACATCAATGGAGTTAAGCTTTTAAAGTTTAAGACACTCAAGCCAGGCCCAGTGGCTCATTCTATCTTCCTGTTGCTTGTGGATCCAGATATAGTATTCTCAGCTACCTCTCCAGCATAATGTATGCCTGGATGCCATCATGCTTCTTGCTATGAAAATAAGGGACTAATCCACTAAACTATAGATCACCCCAATTATATACTTTCCTTCATTTAAAAATGCCTTGTTCGTGGTGTCTCGTCATAATGATAAATCCCTAAGACATTCCCTTATGGAGAAAATGTTTCTATTTGGAATAAGTAACTATACAATAATGGTTCATTTCTGAAGATAGCATAAGCAAAATGATAGAATGGACAAATTGCCTTAGTGAAAAATCTTATGGGACAGAGTCAACACTAACTGAAACATATAAAGCATTGGAACAAATTGAGAGTGTTTACAAAAAAATGGAGGCAAATGTGTACTGGTGTGGAGAATAGTTCTTGCTGTATCCTCACTCATGTTCAGAAGTAATGTTTCTTAAATGTATAAGGGATTGATGTATTTCTGTCATATAAGGTACTGTAGGGAAAGTGGTCCTTTATCATTGCTACACACCTAGAACTGAGTCTGGGAATATTTGATTTTACCTATCTTCATCACTCTATGATGTATATAAGGTAATTACCCTATATTTTTTATAAGATTAAAGGGTTTGACCAGAGAATAATTTCAATTGTGAATAAAACTGACTTTTTATTTTTACATTTCATGTATTCTTCACTTTTTCTCATTTTAAAATATTTTATTTTTAATAATATAATATATATTATTTCATCTTTATTCTTTCCCTTAATCCTTCCCAGATCCTGTCCATTCTCCTTCAAATTCATGGCCTCCTTTTTTTCACTATTACTGCATCTATTGCATATAAGTATGTGCATGTACATGTATACATATTATATATATACATATACATACACACATTCCTAAATTTAACTTGTTTCATACCTAAAATATTACATATTATTACATATGTTCTCAGGAATGACCATAGTAGCAACTGGAAAATCAAGCAGTGTGCTTTTCTTTGGGGAAGGCTACCTCTCCTCCTCCCAGCTTTCTTCGGTTGTCTATAGTTCCTTGTTTAGGGTTAAAGGCCTCATGGGTTTTTCCCTATCCAGTTTGACATGGTCATTGGTGTTCTGCTCATTTTTGGGAAGTCGTATTGACAAGACTTTATAGGTGTCGCTTCTGATATTACTAGGACATATTCCACAGCAAGATTGCTGGTCCTCTGGATCTTACAATCTTTTTGCTCTGTCTTCCACAATGTTCCCTGAGCCTTTGTAAATGTATCTATTTGGGAATGAGCTCCACACGTCTGCATTTTAATTGGTTGTGGTTTTCCATAGTGGTCTCCATTTGTTGCAAAGAGAAGTTTCCTTAGTGAAAAGAACTATACTTATCTGTGAGTATAAAAATAATTGTTTGTAGATTGTTTGGGGGGATTATTTTGGTTTAATAAATTGGGGTCTGTAGATGCTCTTTTAATAATCCTGAATTCAATATCCTTGAGAAGTTAACTAGGTTTCCATTACTAGGCATGCTTCTTCTCTTATTGAGAGGGTCTACAATAAATTTTTATTCATTCTTTGAAGATTCCATAAATCCATACAATATATTTTTGCATTATCCATCCCCACTACTTCCCTCCAATGCCCTACTAGGATCCATCATCAGTCAGTCTTACTTTGATTCTTATACTCCTTTTAATTACTGTGATTATGAATAGATCCCTGAAACCAATTATTGCTGACTATAGGCATATGGGTATGAAGTCATCCACTGGGGCATGTGCAACTTATCAGTAATATAGACCTCTCTGGTTACCAATTACATGTGTTATAATGGTTCTGGATATTCCACCCAACATGATGAAAAAACACCTGTGTCTTTATGGTGTATACTAATAATATACTTCTCTTCTCAGTGTAGTTATACTCAGAATCTATCGAGAAAAAGTCCAGAACCATGGCCCTGGAGTATTTGTAGTACTGATGGGCCTGCTTATTTAAGATATTCCTTCCATAGATACTTTTGTGTCATAGAGTGCCTATTTTACGTTCTTCTAATTAACAAGACACATAGAATTTTATTTCCTTGTATTCTTTAAATTAAACTAATAGATTCTGAATTTTGCACTCAACAGTAGATTATGCAGTGATAAAAGCTGACTATTTAATAGCAAAGAAATGAGAGAAGTCTACATTCATTTGAAGATGCTTGCTTCAGAGAACCTGAAAATATCTATAATATTCTGTCTGTTCAAAATTCAGATTTATGAGGTCAATTGCCCATCTGCACAAGAGAAGAATTGCAATTAGTTGGCAACCTGTGAGAGATAACAGCTTTTGAAAATCTACTTTCTCCTTGATAAGCTATTATTCCATTCTTTCGGTAGACAAAACTTGGTACCTGTGTAATTGTCACTGTGTGAGAATTTTAGGAAAGATTCTAAATCATATATAATGTTCCAGTGACACAAATTCAGCTAACACAAAAGTTTTCATGTATAATTCAGTTCTCCTTATAGAGTATTCTTTTTTTAAAAAGGATTGATTTTATTTTTTCAATAATTTATTTATTGATTCAACTTACTTCCACATCAAAGTCCCCCCCTCCTCCCAGTATCTCCTTCTCATGACCCCTCTATTCCTCCTCTTCATCTTTAAGAAGGAAGAGTCTCCGTGGCTACCAACCCATCCTGGCACATCAAGTAGCTGTAGGAATTGACACATCCTCTCCCACTGGGTCTAGGCAAGGCAATACAGTTAGGGTAAAAGGATCCATAGGCTGGTAACAGAATTATGGTAACCCCCACTTCAGTTGCTGAGGGACCCATTTGAAGACCAAGCTGTACATCTGCTCCATATGTGTGGGTATATTAAGTCCAGCACTTGTATGATTGGTTGGTGATTCATTCTCTGGGAGCCCCCAAGGGTACAGGGTAGTAGATTTTGTTGGTCTTGTGGAGCCCCTATCCCTTTAACAGAGGGCTGGGTAATCAGATGTAGGTAGAGACAAGGAGAGAAGGCTTGAGAAAATGAATTGAAATCAGCAAGGGAAGGGGGATGGTGGGGAAAGCATCTTTAGGATGTGCCAAAGATCTGAAATGGGGAAGGCTCCAGGGAGTCTATGAGGATGACTCTAGCTGAGATTCCTAGCAGTTGGGCATATGGCCACCTAAAGTGGCCACCTCTTGTACTTAAGCAGGACTTCCAGTGGAGGGATAAGGGCAACAACCAACCTGTAAAACGATTGAACCAAAGTTTTTTGGTTTTTGGTTTTGTTTTTGTTTTCTTTCTACAAGAAGTGCAGGGACAAAGATGTTGCAGAAACTGGGGAGATGGCCAACAAATGACTGGCCCAACTTGAGAGTCATCCCATGGTTAAGAATTCCCTGACACTATTAATAATCTTCTGTTATGCTTGCAGACAGCATAACTGTCCTCTAAGAGGCTCCACCCAACAGATGCAGAGACCCACAAGAAAACATTAGTCAGAGTTCAGGGAGTCATTGGGAAGAGTTGGGGGAAAAATTGAGGGCCTTGAAGGAGATAGTAACTCCACAGGAAATCCAACAGATTCAACTAACCTGGACAGTTAGGGCTTCCAGAGAATGAATCATCAACCAAAGAACATACAAGGGCTACATGTAGGCCTGTCTGTGCATATGTGCACAAGCTGCACAGATGTGCAACTTGGTCTTCTTTTGGGTCCCTCAACAACCAGAGCAGGGACTTACCGTGACTCTGTTGTGTAGATGTGAAGTGTGCTTCCCTAACTGGGCTGTGTTGACTGATTTGACTCCTTAACCATTTATTTTTCTTCCTTTTCTACCCATTTTAGTAAATAATTTATTATAAAGAAATTTCAAGTAAAAAAACTAGTCACTAAAATTTACCAGACCCAAAATCTATAGTAAAGATCTATATAGTCATAAGAAATATTTTAAAACTATAATTTGAAACTGAAAGTCACGTTGTCACTATTAAATATATTTTTATTTTATTATTGACCATCAAAAAAAAGAAAGATAAACAATCCCTGACAGGGTCAGAACTTGAAAAACATTTTTTTCCTGGTGCTCATTGCTTTAATTCATCTTTGTTATCCCTAAATATTTGTCCTTATTCTATTTCTTTTTTCTAATACAAATAGTTTTTATTTTCTTTTAATTGTTCTTTTACTTTTAAGTATTTTATTATTTAAAATAATTTCCAAATTTAAATATAGTTTGATCATATTCTTCTCCTCTCCCAAGTTGATCGATATCCTTTCTCCCTCATTACCACCCAACCTTAAGTTCTTTCTTAAAAAACAAGCAAATACAAAAGACAACAAAACCTCAAATATAGAAAAAAAAATCATCACCCAAAAAGAAAACAAAACACCAAATGGTAAACAAATGAAGGTTCATACACACATACACACACAAACACAGACACACACAGACACACACACACACACACACACACACACAACCTGTGGAGTCAATTATTTGTTGGTTAAATACTCCTGAACATGATATCTGCCCTGGCATGATTATTGTACCCAGAATTATTCTAATGACAAAAATTGGTTTTCCCTTTTTCAGCAAGTATAATTATTATTTTGTTAACCTGTAGCCTAGTGTCTAGGTTTATATTAATCCATTTATTTAAAATACAACAAAATAAAATATAACAAGATAAAACAAAAAGCATCACATCAAAGTTGAGCAAGGTAAACCAAGAAAACAAAAACAAAACCTAAACAACAAAAACAACAACAAAAAAGAATCAGAGACCCTCTGGTTCACACACTCACTAATCACATAAAAACACTAAACTGGAAGCTATACTATAAGCACAGAGGACCTGGTGCAGACCTCCACAGGCCTTATGCATGTTCCTCATTCTCTTTGAGTTCATGGGTATTTGCTCATGTTGATTAACAGGGCTTCATTTTCTTGGTGTTCTCCATCCTCCATGGATTTTACATTCTGTCTGCCTCCTCTTCTAGGTAGTTCCATAAGTTCTTAGGAGAGAAATTTGATGTAGACAAGCCATTTGGGCTACATGTTCCAAGGTCTCTCAGTCTCTGTGTAATAATGATAAAAGCACACATTTTTACTTCATTCATTTGTCTATTGAGGGACATCTAGATTTCTGTTTATTATGAATAAAGTGGCAATGAACATAGTTAAGCAAGTGTCCTTGTAGTACATTGGATTGTTTTTTAGGTATATACCCAAGAATAACTGGGTCTTATAGTTCAACTTTCAACTTTCTGATGTATCATCATGTTGATTTCCAAAGTAGTTGTGCAAGTCTGCACTCTCACTGGCAATGAAGGAGTGGTTTCCTTGAGAGACATCCTCAACAGAATGAACTGTGACTTATTTTTAGGCATTCTGACAGGTGTGAGATGGAATTTCAAAGTAGTTTTGAACTGCATTTGCCTGGTGGCTAAGGAAGTTGAACATTTCTTTAAGTGTTTCATAGACACTTGAAATTCCTCTTTTGAGAAGTCTCTGTTTAGGTTTTTATATCTAGTATCTTGAGATTCTTATGTATTTTGAATGTTAGTTTTCTATCAAAAGTAGAATTGGTAAAAATCTGTACCCATTCCTAGGCTGCCACTTTGATTGGTGGTGTCCTTTGCTTTACAAAAGTTTTTGGTTTTCATGATATTCCATTTATTAATTTTTGATGTTAGTAGCTGTGTAATCAGTGTTCTGTTCAGAAAGACTTCTTCTGTACCAATGTGTTCAAGACTAATCCCCACTTTATATTCTATCAGGTTCAGTGTATCTGGTTTTAAACTGAGGTCTTTGACTTTAGTTTTATGCAATAAGATTACAAAGACAAGTCTATTTTTATTCTTCTACACACAGACACCCAATTTGACCAACATCATTTGTTGGACATGCTGTCTTTATCCAGTGTATATCCACATTCTTTTTTTTAATGAGGTGTTTATTTGTGTGTGAATTCATTTCTGGGTTTTTTATTTGATTCCATTGATCAACCTGTCTATTTTATGACAATACTATGTGGTTTTTATTACTATAACTCTGTAGTATCCCTTGAAATCAAAGGTAGTAGTACCTCTGGATGTTCTTTTATTTTAAAAGATATTTTTAGCCATCCTGGGTTTTGTTTTCCCATTTGAAGTTGAGAATTGTCCATTTAAGATATGTGAAGGTATTTTACTCAGTAGTTTGCATCTATGTTTATAACAGGAATTGGTCTGTAATTTTATATCTCTGTTGGGTCTTTATGTGATTTGGGTAGTAAGGCATCTATTATCTTATAAAACAAATTGGACAATATTAATCATTTTTCTATATTGTGGAATAATTTGAGAAATATTGGCATTAACTCTTCTTTGAAATTTTTGTAGAATTCCACACTTCACCTGTCTGTCCCTGGCCTGTTGGTTTGTTTGTTTGAGAGAGGTTTAATGACTTCTTCTATTTTATTAGTGGTTATGAGTCAGGTCTTGATTTAACTTTGGTAAGTGGTATGTATTCAGTGGTATGTATCTATTTCTTTCATATTTTCCAATTTGGGGAAGTGCTAGCTTTTAAAGTGTGTCTTAAGATTCCTCAGTGTCTATTCTTATGTCTTCCTTTTTATCTCTATGTTTGTTGATTTAGATATTCTATCTCAGCCTTTCAGTTCATTTAGTTAAGTATTTGTCAATCTTACTGATTTTCTCGAGAAACTCTGCTTCATTGATTATTTGTATTTGTTTTGTTTCTATTTTATTGAATTCAGTAATGAATTTGATTATTTCTTGTCATCTAATTCTTTTGGGTGTGATTTCTTCCTTTTCTTCTTAGAGCTTTCAGATGTGCAGATGAGTCATTCATATAAAATCTACCCAATATTTTATGTAGGCAATTAGTGCTATGGACTTGCTTCTTAGAACCACTTTCATCCTGCCCCATAACTTTAGGTACAGTAAGTATTGATTTTTATTTGATTGCGGAAAGACTTTTATTTCCTTATTAAATCTTGTCTTGGCAAATTTTTTTTTGTACAATAGAGAGGTAGATCAGTTTCCATGATTTTGTAAGCTGCCTGTTGTTTCTGTTTTGTTGGTATAAGCTTTAATTCATGGTTTTCAGATAAGATGCGAGGTGTTATTTTCATTTTCTCATATTTCTGGTGATTTCCTTTGTGTCAGGGTATGTGGTCAATTTTAGAAAAAAGTTCCATGAGGTACTGACAAGAAGTCATATTTTTGTGTGTTTTTTATGAAATGTCAGTAAATGTTTTCCATTGATTTATAACTTTAGTGAACACCTGTATGTCTCTGTATAGTTGTTGTCTGGATATCCAATCTATTATAAACTGGAGTTTGAAATATCTCACTATCACCTGTGAGAGTCACTAAGTGATTTAACTATTGTAGGATTTTTGGTTTTTGGTTTTTTACAAAATTGGGTACATTTTTATTTGGGGCATGGATGTTAAGAGTTGTAATAGTATTTTTGCTTTGATGAGTATGTGTGTGTGTGTGTGTGTGTGTGTGTGTAGTGTTCTTCCCTTCTTCCCTATCTCTTTTGATTGTCTTTTATTTAAAGTCTATTATATTAAAATAGCTATACATGTTTATTTGTTAGACACGTTTGTCGGAGATATCCTTTTTTCATTCTTTTTCTCTTAGATGACATCCACTGTTGAGATTATAGTGTGTTTCTTGGACACAACAGAAGGATGGACTCTGGTTTTGCATTAGTTCTGTTAGTCTTTGTTTCTTAGTTGGTAAATTGAGACAATTGATATTGAAAGATATCAAGAACGACTTATTCGTGATTTCTATAACTTTGCTGTTGTAGTTATATTTGTTGTTGCAGTAGAGTAGTGTGTGTGTGTGTGTGTGTGTGTGTGTGTGTGTGTGTGTGTTTACACTTCCCTTTTGACTTTTGTGTTCTGAGATTATTCAACCTTCATGTTTTCAACATCTTTGGGTTGTTGTTTACTTTCTAGCACCTCCTATATGGCTGGATTTGTAGGCAGATACTGCCCTTGGCACTGTTGTGGACCCGACATGAACATGAGTTTCTTAAGTGATTCAAACATAGTTTGACCAGGTAGATCAATCTTAACCATACAGTGAACCCACTTAGGTGTAAGAGGAGATATTTAACAAAGCAAAATATATGAATAAATTAATGTAAACAAATAAACAGACATACAGTTCATATTCAAACCATCTTAAGGATTTTTTGTGAGAAAGCAGGTTAGACTTATACATATGTATAGCATATATATAGCATATATATGCTATTATATACATATATATGTGTGTATATATATACATATATATATGTAGTACCAACTGGTTTTAGACTTGTGATGTTCCTGCCTATACCTCTAGACTCTTGGGATTATAGACTGATCACTATGCTGAAAATTTTTAAGTATCAAAATTTTAGATGTTTTTCCCTTGGCACTGACTCCAATCATGTAATGATAGTAAGTTCAGCATAAACTTTTCCCAATACCACAATGTCATATCCTCAAGTAGAATAATAGAAAATCTCAAATTTACCTTCTTCATTCTCCTACATCTCAAGTATTTTTATTCAGAGCATATGAGTTCATTTAGTGAGTACAGAGCAAATGTACAAGTTCATCTCTGTTAGGAATAAAGTATTTCTTATTTATTTACTATTCTATAAATGTTCAATAATGACTTTTTGTTGTAGGTACTTGAGAGTATTTACTAAATGAGTGAATGAAGGAAATTTTGGAGAAAGAAAGGAACAGTTAGACATGTGATTACAAGTATCAAGATATATTGGCTTATTTAGTATTTTTTACTGTTCGGTTGTAGGGTGTAGGGGACAATAGAGAGGAAAGAGAAAGAGACAGAGACAGAAAGAGATGAAGATAAAGACAGATAGTGACAGATAACCCATACAGTAAAAACCACTGTGGGTGGACCTTTCTCACTATCTAAGCAACCACAGACCCCACCCTAGAGCCACCCAGATCAGATGCTCTTGAGTTTAGTTCTTCTTGGAAGAACCCATGTCCATAGCACCAGCCCTTGACCCCATCATTCCTGTAGCTGTCAGGTTGATCCCAGTTGTATTTTTGTATGGTTTATTTCTCCACTAATGAAACAGAAAGTCTTTCTGCACAAAAAAAAATAATTTTACTCATCTGCTTAATATTTACCAGTAATATTGCAACCGTATCATGATTTAGTAAAATTCAATTTTTTTCTCAGTTGACTCTAATTTATCCTGTTAGCTCATGATACCCCTTGTCACTTTATGTCATTTTTTTCCCAGAAATCCATCAACTTTATTTCTATTCTACTTCTCTTCCTTCTAAACAGAGCTACTGTAGTTTATTTCTATAGTTTAATAGTAAAGTCAGTAGTTGCTGAGTAGGGTGACAAACTCCTGTGCATGGTGACAAACTCTTGCCATTCTAACACTCTGAAGAATAAGAAAAATGAAACAAGATCAGAACCAAACTGGGCTATGTAACAAGAACATTCTAAATCAAAATAAGTCACTCCCCAAAAGAGGGTTTCCTTGTAACCAAAACCAAAAGGCCCTGCAGCTTTACCACTCAATCATTGCCCATGTGCACATTCTGAGTTACTCTAATAAGACTCTCTCGGAGGAAGTCAGTCCCATGGCACTAATTGACAGTCAAAGATGTTAAAATGGAAGAGGAAGTTCTGTTTTGTTTTTTTTTCAGAAGCATTGTTCTGAACGGTGTAGATGTAAAAACCAGCTCTCTCTAGAAAGAAGGAGAATGGGGAGCATTGTAAAGACAAGTTGCTCACAAATGTTAGAGTAAGAATGGACTTTATGCCAGGGGCACTAAGGATAAGAAGCAAAATGCTTGTATTTAGGTATATGATAGCCAAGTAGACCTTTTATAGATAGACAAATGGGCTTTAAGAACAAGACCAGTGTTGGAAGGCCTGATAGGTAGCTTCCATGTTGCCTGCACCCTCCCATTCCAACCATTCCATAGGAGTGAATATATAATAAGCACTACTGTTTATATACATGTTCTTGATTCTAATGCAGCTAATTGTAGCACACTATTGCTGAGATGTCTAGGGCCTAGACTCTCTCACGAGCAAAGAATCTACTTAGATTAACTAGGACACCTGAGCTACTTTCTCATAGCTATGAGAACAAAGAAAGCTTAGTGTAAGGAACAGCATTTGAGACACCTTTCAAGAACTAACAACTAGTATAGAGTCAAGACAGACAACTAACAAAGCCAGAGTCAGAGACAGGAAAAATGAGGCTTCTAGCACTGGGAGGGCAGCCTATGAACAGCATATCATGTCCCTGTTGGTCCAAGTTCTCATGCATAAAGAATGTAGACTCTCTGTTGATTTGGCCTATGAACTAGCAACATAATAATTACTACCTCAGCTTTTATCTAATTTCTGCTGTGGCCTTATGAAACATTCTAAGAAAAGAGTTTCAAATGCTTTCTCAAGAACTCTTTCCACTCTTGAGAGTTTCTATCTTTTTTTTTTAATTTCTCACTTTCCTGTAATTATCCTTAATATAGCTTGACCTAGCATTACTTACATATAATCATGAGTTTCTGTGTCTTTAGTCTCTGTTGGGAAAAGACAACAAACCCTTAAGCCAGTGTTACCATTAGATTATTGTCAATTCTTATTGTCCAGCACACCATGTTTTTGGGTAAAGGACATATGGGCCATAAAAATTCCAATCACACTCAAAAGCCCTGGGTCAATTGGACAAGACAATCAGAAGATGATACCTCTTAACATTGCTATCCACCTCATATGTTTCATTGGTTCACAGTAAACCCTCTGCAAAATGAAATTTTAAGGGCTGCCCTCTCACAGTGAGAGGAAGTGCTAACATATATACAAAGCATGTTGATCAGTTTGTCAACACTTCTGTTTCCCAGCTCAATCAAAGATAAAGAATGTCCCTCCCAGACCATGTGAAAGTTTGGATTTCAGTGAAACATTCTGATTATGAAGCCCAGCATCCAGTTTAATTTAGAATTACCACACTGAAGCAAAACACAGTGCTCGTGATTGTCAAAAAGGGTTTAACTATCTGTTTCATTTCCAACATTCTGCTTCTTAGACATATCCACTTTTGATCTAATCATATCCTAATACCATTTTCTACTTGTTGCCCTTAAGAATACTCATAGTCAAAATCTGACTCAAGACTTAATCTGTTTGCCACAGGATGACAGATTAGGCTGAAGAATCCAGCCACTGAGGAGGAACTCTCCAAATTGATAATGTTTTGGGATCTTATTGTCAGCCTTCTGCATTGTTGTTGATTGAATAAAATAAAATTATTGAAAGGCAACAAACTCTGACAAATTTATAGAAAACAGTAACCACCAAAACCTACAAGACATGGAGTAATCTCATGTTCTTAAACACTCCTTATTAAGCTTTGGAAATAAGGCTGCCATATCATCTGCTGGGCCTTGAATTACCCACTGCCTTTATCTCTTTCTCTTTCTTAGAACTTTATACAGTTTAATCATGCATTGTATTTCTTCTCTTTGATAAATATAGATTAACTAAAATAATATCAAAACAAGACTTGTCTTAATAAGTTTAAATACCAGGACCTCATCACATTCTTGACTAATTAAAATTTGAACATTAAAAGTAGACATAAAATCAAATAGATATTCTAACCTGCTTTGTGATGTTTGGGGAGAAAAATGATATAAATACCTTTAAAAGTTAAACACACTCACACACATATTGAAGTAGCCAAAACCACAAATTTTAAAGACTTACTTTATTTTTATGTAGATTTAGTTTATCTACATGCATATGTGAGTGTACATGACACATGAGTTCAGTTTCCATGAAGGCCAGAAGATAATGTTTTATCCCATGGAGCTAAAGTTATGGGTGGTTGTGGGCTGCCCAATGTGAATGGTGGTAAATAAACTCTAATCGTCTGCAATACCAGTAAGCACCATTTTTACATATATATATATATATATATATATATATATATATATATATATGTATATATATATATATTGTGTGTATACACATATGTATACATATATATGTATATTTTTTATTGAAATAGAAACACTTCACTTCCCTACTCCCTTTCTTCTCTCCAGTACCTCCCAGTTACTTTCTTTCAAACCCCTTCCACATACTCTGCATTCCCCATTCTCAAGTAATTAACTTCTTTTTCCTTGATTATATTGGTTACACACATTCATACACATATGTATGCATGACAAACGTGTGAACATACATGCACATATATGGGTGTACATGGTAGTACAATAGTATAAATATAAATATATAAAGGGTAGCTCCAGGAATAAATCCCTTTAATGGTTGTCTAATGCAATATGTTCTGTCTTCATAGCACACACAAATAGCAAGTGTTTTTAAATACCAAGTCATCTATCCAGGTTCATGGTTTCTTTCTTTCTTTTCTTTTCTTTTTTCATTCATCAGTTACTGAAATAATGTGTGGGCCTTTCTTGGAATGTTTCCCCTTTTACTCAAATTAGTCTGGAGTGGAGTTTTTGGTAGCATTTGCTTTAAATTGTGTGTGATCCAAATGGAAACCTGTGTGTGGGGGGGTTTCAGATGAAGAAACAGTGTGGGAATGTTTGTTGTACTCATTTGCAGCCAATTTGGCTTGGGCCTCTCCAAGGTACACCAGGTTATCCTTGACTAGCAGCCTATTCTGCTGAAATGGTGCCTCCGTAATGAAATTCAGTCCAATTTGATGGGAGAAAATAAGTTTTAACACTCGCACCATCTGTGCTTTGGAATGCCAACGAGTTCCAAGCTACAGAAAACTGTTCTCAAAATGAAATAAAACAAACTGAGATGAATTCCATTAGTAAAATGAAAAAAAAAATCACCAGGAAACTGTATCGTTTAACACGGGTGCCATCTAGATTCAGAAGTATGTGGACGCCTTTAAGCTGATGAGTCTGGTTTAGCAATATCCATTTCCATGGAGGTAAAGCATCCTTTCTTGGTTTGTCCACATTTTATTCTCTCTTATTTTCACTGGCATGTTTCTTGGCTTCCTCTTTCTTCTGCTTTGGTCAATCTGAAATGTCTGACTTCCCCCTTAGAATGGTACACTATTGTACATATTTAGATTTTCTTTTTATTTTCTTTCTAGGTCATTACACAGTAGCATTTAATGCTACTTCAGATCCAGAGTGAAAGTGAGATTAGACATGAACTTTTCTTTTTCTGTACAAATAATATGTTATACACATAATGCTTTAATCTTTCTCATTTTCGATTACAGAAACCCCAAAGAGTTGCTGAGTGCAGTAAGTATTGCATTATGCAGTGAGTATTGCATTATGTGGCTGCCAGACCCAAAAGTTTGGAAGTTCCTCTTTTAATGTACAAGCCAAAATGGAATTTTCCTATTTAATCAAGTCAAGGATTTTGAAAAGGGGATATTATTCTATATTAGTCATGTGACCATTGCCATTGCAAGGCTTTCCTCCTATTCTTCCATGACAGTCTCATAGGCGAAAACAGACCTCTGCTGATATTACCACACATATATACAGCAGGCTCCTAGTTGACAGCAACCTTAAACATACCAATGCACGTCTAGAAAAGTTTTGCAGGCTCCTCTTCCTTAGTCAAATGCCCAGAATCTGTATTACCTATGCTTGGGCAAATAGATGATTATGAACTCAATCATATTTAGCTATGTGTCTGTTCCAGAATTTACACCCTATGTAAAAATTTAATTGTTATTTATTGATACATCAGACAGACATGTCTACATTAACCTTTCTCCCTCACCCCTGTCTCCCTGTGTGTATCTCTATTTCTATACTGTGATCAGGTTCTGGGCCTTGTACATTGCTTTCCCACAGAGTTACCTCTGAAATACTCTACATTACAATGTTGATTAGAAAGTAAGATCTGATTCCTAATTATTTTATTTGCTAAAACAGAGACTCCCCTAACCCATCTATGTGGAAGAATAATGTATATTCATCAGGTGTTACTATTACATTATGGTTCACTCACTCAGGTATTAAGCAATTCTGAAACATCATTTTTATTTAAATTAATGTTTATAGGTAAAAGTCTTGTAATTCATGTTGTATCTAAACTAAAGTCATCCGAGTTTACATTTTAGTAACTAATTAATAAATAACTCAAGAAACAGTTTACAATTATTCCTTTTTGCAAAATCACTTGAAGCTAGTAGGACATGTAGGACCAATTCATTCACACTTAAGAATTCTTTGCAATCAGTTCCGTAATTACATATTTTGGCTATCTGATGTTGTACTTAGAGGTTTGTGTCTTTATAACCCAGATGCATAACCAGTGTCATGAGAAAGGCCCTCAGCCAGGATACATCTTCCTCCACATTCATCATTTGTCCTTGCCAGTGTCTTCTCTCCCTCACTGATGACTCTTTATTCTTTGTACACATGCTTATATTTAAACAGATGAATGACAATTCAACAAAATAAGTTTTAATGTTTTATACACATCCCATTATCTTTCTCCATAAACCACTGCCTCATTTCTTTTATAGCTAAAATGAGGAAAGGACTTATATGCCGCCCTGTTTTTTTTTTTTTTTAACTACATTATTAGCCAGTTAAATCTAATGCTACTCATTCACTGAAAAACTGCTTCCTAGATGCATTTAACAAAATGTATTTAACAAAGTAAAATGACATGTTTAGCCCATTATCTTAAGTAAGACTCGATTTTCATTTTCTCATCCCATACTTCACCTTCCTAAGAACTAAGATGTAATTATCTCCCAAATTTCATTACATGACAATCACTACCATAAACCGAGTGCTGATGAGGTCCCAGGCCACAAACTTAGTTCTTGATTTGCATAATTCTGTTTAATTCTTAGTGTACATTCTTATTGCAGCAGCAGTATGCTTATTTCACATGGATAACTGGGATTTAGCCCAGGAAAGCAACATATTTAGAGCTTACCTTATAGGCAGATTACAATTCTTATTGTAGGAGATAAAGACTTTGCTCAGTAGTTAGCAGATTTTTCTCTTGCAGAGGACTAGGTTTTAATTTTCAGCACCTACATGATAGCTCCCAGCTCTATAACTCCAGTTCTATGTAATTTGATGTTCTCTTCTGGCCTCTACAGGCAAAATACTCAGACACATAAAATAAAATAAGGAAGGAAGATTCTGTCAATAGCCTTTCTTACTCTGATGAACTCACTACCCTTCCCACCCTGAGGTGTGAGATTCCTACCCTGAGTCTTAACTCTGCTTCTCCATTGCTCTGTAACCTTACCCATAGACATGGCTGCACGTACCAGATTTATACTGATGCTTCCCCATCCAGGCCCAACCATGAACATAAAATCTGGAATATTTGAAACTATTTCAGCTAGCATCAAACTGTATACATTCTGTGACCATGAAACTTGCTGTTCTCCTGAGATGGTTTTTCATCCAAACACTATCATCTATCTCCCCCTGTCTTTCCCATCCTACTGGTCAATAGTCAGTGGCTATTTTCTAACTACTCCTTTAATTAACTCCTATTCCACATATAGATTCATTGATCTGTAGACACCTCATTCTACAGCAAAGATCAGGTTCCAGTATTTCAGTTAACTTGTTTAGTGATTACTGGTCTTCCTCTCCTCACTGGGAAGCTTCTGTTACCTTATTGTTAAGGAAATAACACACAATTATATTTGACATGTGCCCACTATTTTCCCCATGAGTAATGTATCTGTGTAAGCCAGCCATTCTAACCCAAAACAGGGTGAATCTTTCAGCAGTGCCAGTGTACAGATTGGGAAACTGAGGCCTAGTAAGAAGCATACCACTATTTAAGGCAGCCTGGGATTCCATCCATATGATTTTACTCTGTTGCCTACATCAACTTTGACCTAGTTGACTTCCAACATAGAGTGATGTCATTCTGTCTACCTCTATAGAAAGCCTGGAAAGAAAAGACATTGACAGAACACACTGGTTGCTGTATATTTGTTTGCCACTTAGATGCTGCTTGGCTTTGGAAATCATTTTTCTTTCTGGAAATCATTTTTGCTTTCTTTTCCATAGCAGAACCTCTAAGATGCCCTCCAATATCAGTTCCCTTCACACAATCTTGGTTATAGAATTTTTCCATAGCATCTGATACTAGAATGTTCCTTTCAAAATGTCATAGAGTCATCCCTTCCAGTAGGTCCAGGAGATTGAGGAAACAGGGTACCTGGCAGTTTCTCCAAATGTTCCTCAAAATGTTACTGGCACCTTCACATTTATTTTGTGTCTGTTTTCTTTTTGAGTGACAGGATACTGGCATGCTGATGAAGCATGACAAGGCCTTGAAAGTGGAGCTGAGCAATATGACAAGAAATATCTGCTCACAGCCATCTGTGCTGGAGTTGGTTATCAGACTCCCTGCGTTGGCTAGGTATGTCAGTAGTCAGTGTTCAGGATATTTCCAGGCTTGCCAATAATTATTTAACATGTAAGGTTCATTTTGGTTTTGGTTTTATTTTTTCTCTCACTTCCTTACTCTTTTAGCCTTTAACTTGATATTTGAGAAACAGAGTGACAGGTGGAAAATCTAAAACACAATATGGGAAACAAAGAAGTGAGGAAAAAGACTCTCTGTTGTGGTTTTACTCTGAAGGTGAATGCTTCCATTTATCCACTCCTGCTGTTTTAAGCCCCTCCCTGCCTGTACCATCCATTAACACAACACATAATTTTACAGCCCCTGGCTACACTCTGCCGTTCTTTCGTAACACCCACACAAATGCTGTGAACATGTAGAATAGTTATTGGAATTGATAGTTATAATCACTAGATGTATGTTGTGTATAAGCATGCAGATATATATCTACATCATTGGCTTAATGATTAATATTTGTATATAACTGTAATCTTAAGATGTTTGATGATTCATGATTGACATGGGCTCTATTATTGACTGACAATTGCTGTGCTGTGCCATTGTATGTGAAAGATATTTTTACAGGTATGAAATTACAGCTTTACCTCTTGAATTCCACTTAAACCTTTGTAAAAACACAACTGTTATTTCTGAACACTCTTTGGTATGATTTAGTATTATGCTATGTCCATCTTATCTGTTGAAGATTTAGAATTTTATTTTGCTTAAATCTTGTGACTGATCACCAGATTAGTGCAATGTGTTGCTTTTTCTGCCTGGAGCAAGTGTGACCCAGTAGTACAGAGCATAAGTCCTTGGCTCCCAGATCTGCCACTTGTTAGAATGTTAATGGTCATTAACAGGCAACCTAATGTCTCTGTAACACAATTTTCTCATTTGAAAAATTGGAATATTAATTTTGAGGTAGATTAACATTATAATGTAACCATGAGACAGTACTTCTAACATCTGGCATGGTTCTCAACCTCTTCTTACTTTTAATTCCAAGTTCCTCATATTATACTTGGGGTTTCCAACCTTCATCCCAAGTGCCAGTTCAATGGTTAGAAGAGGAATGAAATCAGAAGGAAAATCTAAACAGAAAACATAACACTTGGTTTCAATTCTAGAGCTTAAAAAGTGTTATTAATGAATGTGTTTCCTTATGGTTAAAGTATAGTTTTGAAATACAGAACTTTCAACAAAACTGTAAGATATCAACCATATTTTCAAAACATAAATTTTTAAATGAGATTTTCAAACTCATTTGGTGTGTGCGGGGTGGTGGGGAAGTCGCATTGATTCAGGGTTTCTCTCTGTAGCCCTAACTGTATTGGAAGTAACTCTGTAGACCAGGCTGGCTTTGAACTCAGAGATATATCTGCCTTTGCCTCTCAAGAGCTGGGGTTATATAGGTGAGTCACCACCATCTGGTTCCAAAAGATAAATTTTATTTTTGTTCATCTTCATACAGTCTCTGCTGTGCTTACTCTGACAGTAATATTTATATAGACATATATGACTTACAATTCCAGAGTCCAGTTTTCCAAAGGACTCTCCTCGGAGGATATTATCCTCCAGGGCCTGCCTTACATCTCTCACTGATGAAGCAGTCATTAAGAACCCAGATTACTTTAAGCATCCATAGCACTTGAGACACACATAATTCAAGACAGAGAAATAACAATGTAGAGCCTTGGTTGAAGTGTCCACCATTAATCCCATGAGTTTATCATATTTCACCAACAAAGAAAACCTGTGGGGAGCCAACAGAAGGCGGCTATCATCCTTGCAGCCATCTTGAGCCATATACCCTGAAAAGAGACTTGATTACATTAGCCTACAACAGCTGAGCACACTCTGATAACATCTTGCTTTAGATACCCAGGATTTTCCCTTGGGTGTGTGAGACTTAAATGTGTGTGACTTAAGGGTGTGACTTAGAAATCAGATTTAGAGACAAGACCTAAGGGCATGATTAAAGGCTTGACTTAGAGGCGTGGCCTAGAAGTGAGACATATAAAAGGTGAGAGGCAGACAGAAGAGTTCAGAACAATTTGGAGTAACAGAGATTCAGACACTGGAGTAGGAATTAGGCATTGAGGAAGAAGACACTAGGACTAGAGAACTCGGAAGAAGAATTATTAGGTATTAGGCACTTGGCACTTGGAGGAAGAACTTGGAATTAGACATTAGGCACTTAGCACTTGGAAGAAGTAACTTGGAACTTGGAGGCACTAGGGACTAGGAACTAGGGACTAGGAACTCAAGACTTGGGACTTGGAGAAAAAGAGAGACTGAAGAATAAACGGGATTGAATTACACTCTGTCTGGTCTCCATTCCTCGAGTCTGTCCTCACTCTCTCTCTTGCTGAACTCCAACCCGAGGACTGGAGCAGCTTGGGGCAGTGCAGGCTCTAACAGTTTAGCCCCCAAAGCTTTTGGCAGTGCGGGTCCCAACATTGATAGAGCGGTCCCCAACAATTTTGGCCCCCAAATGTGAGCCAGCTCGGGCCGCAACAAAAACCCATATAATTACAATCCAACAAACACAGGACAGAGTAATGTAAACACGTGTCTGTTCAGCAATTTGTGAGCTAGGTTCATTTTATTAGAATTAAAAAATATTTTAACATTTATATTATTTTTCTGTTGATAGCTTAGTTATTATAAAAAGAAATTTCAGATAGTCAAGTTTCTATTTCATTAAAGCATAATTGTTCAGAACTGATTTCTTTTTGCTACAGAACTGTATTCTCTGTGTGAACTACCATCACATCTACAAGAACTGATAGAATTTAGGTTTCATTGCCTAAAGCAATAGTTGTGAACTTAATGCATTTCAGAATCATCTGGATGGATCATCAAAGGGCACAATGCTGGCCCATCTCTGGCCTTGTCATTTGGTCAGCTGATTTACATTTTAGCTGGCTGTCAGATGTGGGTGCCCTTGTTCCAGAAACACAGTTTTGAAAATTGCTAGGTCAGATTCTAAAGTATTTATGGGCCCTTGGAAATTATTGAATTTTCTTCCATTAGTTTTATTTTTTATGGAAAAGCTTGCAGATTATAAAACACTACAAAATCAAAAAGTCGCTCTCATGGTATAGTCAAACTTACCAGTTGAATGGCTTTATTTGAGTCTCTTCTTATTTCTGTCTCTATGTATCCTGGCCATGCCTGAGGAGTTTATTAATTTCCATCTAATCATGTCTTGAGTATTGCCAGATTAATTTTCATTAAGGCAGATAAGCCGTGGGAATCTTGCTCCACAAACTAATTTTAGAAAATTTAACTTTCCCTAGCATCTATAATTTAACTTACTTTCCATTTCAACCTCCATGAACCTCATTCAATGGGTGGATAAATACTATCTCATCATCCAACCTCTATCTCAGTTGCACCCAAGTTCACAGCCACTATCAAGATGCCAAGAAACATTGATGAACCCTCTCCTGCCTTTGACAGTGAGACTTTACAAATCCTGGTTTTCTTAACTGTTGGTGCCCACCAGTGATTGCACTACATTGTGTAGGTAATTGTAGCTGGAAAAGTAGGGTTCCTCATTCCAGGCTGTGGGTAGTTGGCTGGGAACATTCTGGGTTTCTCCAGGGGGAAGTTGGGCATGGCTGTAGTAGTTCCATGGTTTGGGTCCTCATGGCACGGTCCCAATGACACGAGAAAGTCCTTGGGTTTTTACAGGCTTTAATATCATGGCAGATGGTGGATGGATCTGGATGCACCCCCCAGAAACCCAGGGCAGACGTGAGGTAAATAGGGAGGGAGAGGGGGGTCTGGGGAAGAATGTTTAATTGGCTCCACCCCCTGGCCTTCAGGTACCTCATTAGTATGTGAATCTCTCTAGGGCTTGAAGCCTGTTCCTAGTGACTGTTGGCCATAGACCTCTCTGTGAGACTGGTTGTTGGAGGACTGAAGCTAAATGAAAAGAACCAAGGCCTGGGAGCAGAGCTGAACTCCTGCCGTCCAGTAAGGTTCCAGGGTTCCAAGCTCATGCTCGACCAAGCACCTAGCTCCTTCTCACAGCCCACTGCCCCACAGCATTGTTCCTTCTCTTAAGGCCTCTTTTGTTGCAGTGCTGCTGAACATTGATTGCATTGTCACAGTATAGTAGAAAGCACTGCCTCACTGCTCTTGAACAATGTAGAGAAGCTATTACTAGCTGCAGTCTGGTTGCTACTTCTGTGCTAGAATACTTGTATAAATATGTATGGTTTTAGAATTTGTTATCATTAGGGATCAGACCCAGAGCCTTACCCATGCTAAGCAAGCTGTTCTATTACAAATATTTGTATTGTTTTGTTTTGTTTTCTAAATTTCTGGCAATTGATTATATATATATAATATATATTATATATAATACATAATTAATATGCTAAATTGTATATTATTTCTATTAATTCACTAATATATCATTTATAGTGTAATTTTATGCATACTACATATTATTTAAACACCTTGATATATTTTTATGTTAATTAATTAACTTATTAATTTTAATATATTAAGAATATGTTAATGATTAATGTGTTAATATATTAATATTATTACATAATATCTAATGTGTATTATATACATATATACATTATATATATTTGTAATAGATTACATATAATTAATGTATTAATATATATGATGGTCCAAGCCTCTTGTTGTAGATAGGATGTGGTCCTTGTTCTCTCAAAAGGTCTGGAGTGGAGGCAGTGAACAAGATCATCTTCCTCAGAGATAGGATGTGTAGACAGCTTGGAGAATAGAGATCACTGGCTTTGTTCATCACAATTTTTTTACCAATTGAAATCTCGGGTTTCATATCTACACAAGCCTATTCTATGTTTCTGCTATCACCTGCATAGTAGGGAATGATGATTTTAAAACTCATGACAGAGATAGGGACTCCACAAGAAGACCATCAGAGTCACAAACTTATATTGTAAGGGTTTCCCAGAGACTGAGCCACCAACCAAGGTGGACCTATGGCCCCTGCTCATATGTAGCAGATGTGCAGCTTGGTCTTTATGGTGGTCCCCAACAACTGGAACAAGGGCTTACCCTGACTATGTTGCCTGCCTGTATATCGTGTTTCCCTAATTGGTCTATCTTGTCTGGTCTCAGTGTTAGAGGACATACTTAATGCTGCAGAAACTTGATGTGCCAGAAGAACAGGGGTGCCCAGAAGGGGCCTCCCCCTTCTCTGAGTTGAAGGGAAGAGGTGGGGAAAGGAGTCCTGTGAGAGAAAGACTGGGAGTAAAGGGAGTCTGTGATTGGGATATAAGTGAATAAATAAATAATGGGGAAAAAGAAAAAACATCTAATTAAAAAAAACATAATAAATCAAATGTCATGGTGCTAGAGAAATGGCTCAGTAGTTAAAACATTCATTACTCTTTCAGAGAAACTGTTTGGGATATTTTCTGCAAACCCAGTTCCTGGATCTGATGTGATGCCCTCTTCTAATCTCTGTTATATCAGCATTTATGTTCTGTACATGCATACTTGCAAATAAAACACCCATACACAGAAAATAAAAATATTTTTAAAAACCTAAGTTTTCAATGTGTTAATGCAGTGATTAAGCTAGTGGGATCTTCCTCACTCTGTTCCATCCAAGGATATGAACTGGTTGCTTTCACAGTTCTGTATTTCCAGTTCTTAGTCTTCCCGAGTGGTGCAACATGGCATAATATAGTGCAAATGTTGGTAAGACAGAGAGATTACAGACATTTCTAACCAGAGGAATCTAAGACTCTTCTTCCCAGGGGGCCGGGGGGAATGAATCATACTCCTTAAAGAAACAGTGTTTCAGGAAAAGGCCTTGTAGGAAAGGAGAGAAGGAAACTACAGTCAAGATGTAAACTTAATTAATTAATTTTAAAAAAAGCCAAGGTTTTACTTTTCCAAAGGATAGTAATGGATGTTTGAAAATATCAAGTAACAATCTGGGTATGGAGTAACTGTACTTATGTAGAAGAGATTTGGAAAACTATGAGTGTCTTTCCTGGAAGTTACCTTCTCAATGACTCTCTTGCAACAATGCAAATGGAGAATCAGGATACACATTTCAGGCAAATTCCTGCCACACATCAACAACCCTCTCTGAATTTGTGGATGATAGTCAGGAGCTGTAAATTTATCTTTTATTCACCAGCTATAATTCTCATCTCAAAGACTTACTGTCGAAAAACAACTCACCCTTTCTATTGTTTTCTGAACTCTGGCTGAGTGCATCTGCTCAACTCTTCTGGCCTAAACCCCTCTCCTATCTTATGCATTCAAACTGGCTTCTCTTGGCTTCTAACTGAATTGTTCTGTTTGTCCTCAGACTAACTCTGGCAATCTGCTTTAATCTCTGGTTCCTTATTCTTTGGCTTTAACTGCCTCTGTTGACTTGCTCTGAACTACATGAACTCATCTAAATTCCGCTGCAATCAACTCACTTGCACTAAACTCAACTGAACTCAATTAACAAACTCAAACAAATTCAACTCTGTTGTATTGCATTCATAATACAGACTCCTAACTGACTGACTCTCTCTCCCTGTGTTGATCTTAAATAGCATTTCTTTCTTGTACTGTTCTTATGAGAGTTGGGCATATCCTATCTTTTGTCAAATCTTACTCTGATGCATCACTTTGTCCCTCAATTAGACTTCACTGTTTGAGATTAAAGATGCATACTGAGGGTGTGTCTGTATTCCAGCAAGAGATTAAGATTAAAGGTGTTTCAACTTCCTCTACAAGGGGCAGGTATTGAAACTAAGCTCTTAAGATACAGATCTGGAAGTGTGTGTGTGTGTGTGTGTGTGTGTGTGTAGGTAAAATAAATAAATAAAAATTTGAGAGTGGTTGTGGGAATGAATCAGAATTGGAGTACTCATGCCTTCAACTAAAATTCTGATGTAAGTGACAATTTTCCAGAGCCGGACTGTTGCAGGTCCTACATTGCTTGTTTCTGCTCAGTTTCTGGGCCCCTGTGAAGAGTTTGTGACTGATAAAGTATCATAATAATCAATAAAGAGAGAGATAATAGAGTGAGGTTTTCTGCCTTTTCAAAAGTTCTTTAGTTTTCTAATGTTCTAATACAATATTTCTAATAAAATATATACCTTTATCCCATGGAGTGTTTATTACTCACAAAATATGCATGGAAACTTTACAGGAAAAAAGAAAAATTTTAGAAAAATCTAAATCACACTTAATTTAAAATGTTATTAGCTAGAGGTGTTCTATGCTAATATGATTACTTTCCTAAGTTTTTCTATGATAACTTCTATTGTATAAATATGTATATATGTATAACTACATATATATGATAGATAGATAGATAGATAGATAGATAGATAGATAGATGGATGGATATGAGGAGTTAAAAATATACATACTTTTAGTCTTTGGCAGCCCTTAGCATTTTCTGATAATATATCTAAATGAAATGCTCACATTTTCTGTTTAATTTCTACTCCATATAAATTATTAACAGTTAATTAGATGCATCTTAAAGCCATTTCATTTTGTTTTATATCTTTATTTCATCACATTATATCATTTTCATTGTAATACCTAGACATTAATATTTCATAACTGCATTTCAAACACTATGCTCATTTTAAGGTTAATCAAACAGTTGAATATTTTGCATGTAACAATGATGCCATATATGAAATAGAAATGATCGCTTTCAATATTATTGAAGGTCATTCTTTATGTAGTATTAAAGACAAAAATAATCAATTTGGCTTCAGAAAGATATTTTATATAGCAAAGAACACAAACCCAGGCAACAAATAGATAAAGTAGAAAATTGTGGTCATTGATATTCATGAAATTTATAAAAATATATTCACAAATGATTTGCTCTCCTTTCCTTTGCATGTGGTTTGCATTTAGCAGTGGGTTTCTAGTGACAAGAGTACAGCAGAAGGCATGGGATGTGTTGCCAACACTTTTGATAGAAACAGACTGTGATTTCCATCTGGACTGAGTTTGGACTCTCTCTTGAGTCCTCACTCTGGGGAAAACCAGCTGCCTTGTTTTTGGGAATATCTTAGCAGCTTTTAGAAAGGACACATGACATATATCTGAAGTCTTTTGTCAAGACCCATCCAGGAATTTAGGCTGACAAAGTCCACATGAGTTATCCAGGAAGTGAAACATGATTCACTAGTGGGGCCTTCAGGAAAGACAGTATCCCTGATTGACAATTAGACTCTGTTTTATTAGAAATCTTTATTTTTTTATTTTATAACTTGAGAGTATGTGTGATGTTGCTGCTGAGAATGAGGGTAATTAACTGGACAGAAAGTGATAATTGATATGATACCTTCAATTAAATATTAGCAAAAATTTTCACCTGTGAAAAAATAAGAAATGAATAATTAATCTAAATTATGTTTTCTTTGAGAATAAAGGTGATTACAAAGCAAACCTACAAGATTTATTAAGATATCATAATATCAACATGCAAATTGAGAGTAAAAACATCTCGAAAGATGTCAATGATCAAAGCTACTCCGGGAAGATGTTGATAACCAAAATAACCATGAGTCTATTTTTTTAAAAAAAAATCATAAATAAAAGCTTCCCCAAAAGTAAACTTCCTAGGCCCAAAAGAATTCACTGTTAATGATTATTTTTTAACTTTATGTATTATGAATGTTCATAGTATAAAATATATTATCTTAACCACTTTCTGGTGTATTGTTTGTGAAGTCAAGCCCTTTCACACTCTTGAGAAATACTGCCATGCCCCATCAGAACATTTTCATATTCTATAAATTCTATACACCCAATCAGTAAGCTGTGCTCCCCCAAGACCAGCTTATATGAAACACCCTGTTGATTTATATCTGTTTATAGCTGACAACTCCATACATCTTCCACAAGGAATCATGCAGTATTTGTTGCATTTCTCCTACCTTATTCATATAGAATAATGTCTTTTTGTGCTATGTGTCACAATTAATTACTTCTTAAAGTTTGAATAATGTTACATTATATGCAGGTACTATTTTTTTCTCTCTCGGGGGGGGGGGGGTTATTTTGGTTTCTTTGGCTCCAAAGGAGATGTTTTTGATAATAATTCTGTTATGGATACACTATACAAATATCTCTGCAGATCCATACTTCCAGAATCACTGGGTCTTAAGACAATTCTTTATTCTTTTGCCTAAAAGTCATAATGTTTTCTAGGCTACTGCATCACTTTACATTTCAGTGACAAGCCACAGAAACTCATATTCTCCATATCCTTGCAATGCATTGGTTTTCCATTTTGCATCCATTATTATTTTTAGTAAGCATTCATTTTTATCATTTTGTGTGTTTATAGTCCAGTTTCCATGAGGTATCATATCAAAAATGTGGCTTAGGTTTCCTAACATTTAATAACTGTGAGCATCATTTCAGGTCTTTATTTTCAAGTGTCTACCTGCTCTGAGGAAGTCTGCTCACAACACATGCTTATTTGCTGTTATTTATTTCTTATTATTAAACTGTAAAAATTCTTTATATGTATTAGCTATTAATCCTCATCAACTAACATAATTCATAGATGACTTCTTTCTTGTTGTATTCTATTCCTTTACCATATTGATACTACACTTAAATGCATCAGTGGTTGAAATCTCAGTGATAGTTTCCTAATTTTCTTTGGCTACATTTTGGGAATTAAATAGAGGAACTCATCAAACTAAATGTTATGGAGCCTTACCTCAGTGCTAACATTTCAGCACTACCACTTACATTTTTAATTCATTTTAAGCTCCTTCCTGTATTTGATGGAATATAAATAAGCATCAGTCATATTTTTATATATTTTGATATATTATAATTTAATTTTAATTTCTGTCAAAATGTTTCCTATTTTTCTTTGTATTTTCAATATTTTCCCATAATTTTAATATGTTGTTTTTTTCTGTTTATTTTCTGTCTATTAATAGTTTCATTCCATTTTTATCACACTATATACTTAATGTGACCTAAAACACAGCATGTAAGGATATACATTCCATCTTGGGGAAATTTCCATGATTGACTAAGAAGACTGCACTCTACTATTATTGGATAAAATGTTCTGAATGTTCATACTAATTAGTATATAATGTTACAATTTCTATTTTACATTACTCTGTTGATTTTCCTGGTAAACATTAATAAATATTTAACAAAGAAATAATACCAATTATCCACAAGCCCTTACAAATATTAGATGTGATGACACTTTGCGTTATGCTCTAACTTATTTTCAAGCTCATTGTTGTTATAAGAGCAAAACTAGACACATCACTGCTATTTCAAAGGTCTAATATGTCCACCATATTAACACATCATAAAAGAAAAGCAGACTGATCATCACAGAAACATATTGGAGAACATTTAATAACATTTATGATTTTTATAAAATCCACAAAGAAAAAGTCTACTTAACATTACGTTCAATAGAGCAAAGAGCTGATGTTTGCATTTACAGTAAATATCATGTCAGGTTTACCCACTTGTATATGTGCATTAAACTGCAAGTTTGGGCCAGTAAATGAGTTAACTTGTTTAAAGGAAAATAGGGTATATAAATGAACAGGGATATAAAACTACCTTTATTCTCAATGCTACCTTTTAAACGTTGAAATGCCTAGTGTAACTTCTGGAGGATATGCTAGAACACAAGAAAATTTAGTCAGTTTCATGAATAAAAGCTAATTTTATAAAACTCAGTTGTACTTCTTTACAGAAGTGATGGAGAAATCAAAACAGAGATTAAAATATGTCTTTACAATAGCACTGGGGAAAGTATAAATATTTGCCATTACCTTTTCATAAATGTCTACCGAAAACTACAGGAATTGTTGGTCACCACTCTGAAAAACAATTGCTCATGAAACTCCAATGATGATATAGATGATAATACACAATGACCCAAATGTGTTGAAGGATTTTTGTGAGTTGATCTAAACCAAATCATCCAACGAAGAAGGAGGTGGCTGGAGAGATGCTGATCTGACTAATCTTACATAGAAAATGTAAGAATTACAGGATACCCATTTGGAGTCTATAGAAAAGCCGATCCATACATTAGGTGTCAGAGTACTGAGAGAAAAGCACCTTAAAAAAAAGGTAATGACTAGAAGGGACTGGGCACTGCTTCTTCTTCACTGCTGGAGTTTCTCATAATCACTATTTGGTTTTCATTCAGCTCCACTCATCCTCCAGCTGAAACAGGTCTGCCCCAGCTACAGTTTCTTTATTGACATCAAAGTGTGAAATATAAACATTCCACACGTGTACACTGATATGCATCTCTTACAATTGGAAATCAAAATGAGAGACAAAATGGAGATAGAATCCAAAGGATAAACTGTTTCTCAGTTCAACTGCCTCTCAATTTACTGTATGCCCCTTCACTTCAGTCAGTTAAAGGAACTAGGTTATGGGTCATCCACATAATTTAAATGACTTTCTCTGCTCCCATGGCTTCCTTTTTGTGTTTTATTTTCCATTTTTTACTCTGGAAATCACATTTCATAATTTCAAATACCATGTATATCTTTGTCTAAGACTGTTTTTCAGGGAATGTAGCCTAACAAAATGTCTGTGATTTATTGTTAAATGAAGCAAAACAAGTTTTGATAAGATTATATAGTATATCACTACTATGAAGAAATATCCTGATATAAATACACAGAAATGTACATACACGTGCTCAGAAAGAGATCAAGGCAGACCATGGCCGGTTTGTGGAGGGAGGTAATGAGAGAGAGAGGGAGAGAGAAATATACTAGTATAAGGATAATAATGCACATATTTTATATTTAAATTGCTATTTTTCCACAAGGAAATATTGGCTTATTTTGAGAATATTTAGAAATTATTAAAAATAATAAAACATGAGTTGTGGCTAAAAATAGGTTAAAGTTGCTTAAATTGTGTAGCCCAAATACATCCAGATAAACAGAAACTGCTAGGAAGCAAATATAGTCTGAACTGTGTCCACTTGGATTTATTCTGCAACACAGAACATAAAATACAAGCTCCCTCCCCTGAGTAAATCACTTTACAATTTGAAACAGCAATTTTCTTTCATTAAAAAAATATTACTAGGTCGTTAAAGGTTTATTTCAAAACACTTAGGTAGTACTTATTTGAATATATGGATTCTAATATCCTTAACCAAAAGAGGGATGAATAAGAAAAGGTAAAGTGTATTCCATATCATTTTTTCAAGCTAAATAATTTCTCCTTATTCCTTCACTCTTCTTTCAATAGCCCTGGCGTGCAAATATCACAGTCTTCACTTTGTAGATAAAGAAATTATGCACAGAAAGGTTAGATCACTTTGTGGATTGTAAATTTATAAATGACGGAGGTAAGCTTTGAATACACCTGTTCCTGACACTGCATGCATTTGCCTCTACCTGGGCGTGGCCCAAGGGGAGAGAAGCTGGAACTGGGGATATGAGAATATTCAATGAGATGCCAGTGTGAACTAGCATGTGAAGCTTGAACGGCTTAAGAAAAACTCTGGGAATTGGGTTCTAAGTGTTTCAGTCCTCAGGGTTTTCTTAATTAATTTTGTAACCTTGAGCAACACATGTACAAACCGGGCTTTTTGGCTCTCTCACCTGTGAAATTAGGTCTTTAGCCTAGATGCTCTCTGAGTCACATAATCCTTGCTCTACAGTCATGATTCTGTAGCTCTAAAGAAAAGTTGTCATGTTAATGCATGGTGATATGAGTGTAAAAGTTATAAAAATAAATACTTGCCAGAATTTATCAGAAACAGTTCAAATGCATCCAACATGCACTTTCTTATATTGGCAAGAAATAAACAGGAATCATGAATGATAAATCCTGAAGAAATGCAAAAAATAAATGAAATTAAAGAGAAGCGGTAAAATATGAAGACACTGTCTCTAAAACTTTGCTGTGGTAAAATGAGAGACACGGGATGGAAAGATGGCTCAGCTCTTAAGAACACTCAATGCTTTTGGGGAGAACCCAGATTTCATCACTTAGCAGCAAGTACACTGTGACCCACAATTGCCTGTAGCTTTAAAATGCTCTCTTCTGGACTCCATGGTCACCTGAATATGAATAGTATACCTTAACTCATGCAGGTACACAATGATACAGAACACTTAAAAAGTAAATGTAATCTTAAGGGTTTTTTTCTTTTTTTAATGGCAGACTAGAATCTAAGATGGCTGAATGCTTCTCGGCAACTATGTTAGTCTTCACTTTCTTTGATGATATTGAACTTTCTACTCTCAAGTTCTCATCTGGAAATAAATTAATCAGTATGAATATGCTTCTTTAAGATGCCAAGGTAAAAATTATCTTTGACTTCACATTTCTAAATGACTGTGGTGTTATATGTAAATAAATTTAATAATGGAAGAGTGAAATAGAAGAGTACAATATATACATTTGCACACGTGTGTGTGTGTGTGTGTGTGTGTGTGTGTGTGTGTGTGTGTGTGTGACAGGGGTGGGTTATGGAATTTGGAGCTCTGGCCTATGCTTAACATGAGCCAGTGCACACAACACACAAATATGTATATATAAAGGTTCATCAGTAGGTAGGTTTCTATAATATTTCTCAATAATTATTTGTCCCCTTAATCTCTCTCTACTTTACCCTTGCCTCTGCTAACCTGCCTAACTCTTCTTGTTCCATTATTTCTCATTCTTTCACCATACTATTTGCGTTTTATCACCCTCCTTTGAAAGCAACCATTCTAGACAATATTAGTTTCCTGATCATTATTGTAGCCCAAATTAAACACATATCTAGAGATTGTACTTTCTTTTGAAAAAAAAAAAAAAAAAGATGTTTGGTGGAGTAAAAGTAAATCAGTATGAAAAGTTATGGGATCCGTTGTTCGATTTTCCAGTACTTTGTTCTTAATTGACTCCCCTTTCCAATGCTCCACAGCCATCCCCTTCTTGCTTTACTCCCATTGGCTTGATACCTTTATTGGTCTTCTGATAGTCTTGTCCTTTGTTCAAGTCCTGTGATTCTTTCATCACTACCTAGCATGTATGAAACAAGTACTTAATGTTCAAATGTTTAGAAAAGGTAAGCCCCCTTTTAAATAACCATCTCTCTAAACAAAAATTAGCATGATACATTTAATTAATCAATTTGTCCATGCTACATTGGAATAGTGAGAAAATAAACACTAATAAATGAATTCAACTAGCATATGCTGTAATCCACAGAGATCATAAAATTTAACACAACAAAGTGCAAGAGCAGTTTTCCTTGTCATCAGTCACTTTATTAGTACAGAGGAACACTTACAGAGAAACAACTTAGCATTGTAAAAATACCAGGAGAGTCACCCAGAAGGATTGGATCCATGCAGAAAGGATTAGAAGGACTCCAAGAACAGTGTGTTCAATTGACTGGGTTAACGAGAGTTCAATCCTCCCTTGCTGTAGTGTGGGAGAGTATTTCAGCAAAGATGATGCTGGGTGCATGCTTTTACTGAATAGTGAACAGCACAGTACCCAATGGAGAAGGGTTGCTTTGGAGACACACTATTTAAACTGTTTGCTGTAACAAACTCTGTCTGCCACAGTCTTTGTAGCACTGTGGACTCCTCTAAAGAGCTTTGAGGTGCCATTTGAGTTTTCTGCAAAGTGGCAGGTGCAACATAACTGGCCTTGGTGATAACTTTACAGGCACTATAACTAGCCTAGCAGAAAGGAAGATATTCTGAGGAGATGCTTGTGTCCCTATTTGAATCCCAAACTCTTAAAACAACAGATCCTAAATGAGTTAGAATTTCCCAAGAAACTTATTCTAGGAGAAGGAAAATGGAAACGTAGCAACAGAAAAGAGAATTCTGAGTTATAACAGCTTGCCAATACCACATATAGGGCAGAGGATGACGCTCTGACAAGGATGGATCCATGGCCGGTGCCACCACACCTTGATGGGGATTGGTTATATGTTCACAGTTTGGACCATTTACTGAGTGTTTACTCTCACTTTAGAACCAAAAGATAACCCTGAGGAGGTTACTTGATCTCCTCTTTCCTCTTGCTAGTGTGGCTACAATGAATACATTTCCTTTTCTGCTCTCTTTGACTCTTTTAATTGGCTTGTTGAGGGTAGGTAAAAGGACCTGGCTGTGGCACAGGCTGCAATCCATATGTTCCATAATAGCAATGCCAAAGAAATCTATTTCATTAAAAGGAAAAATGGCTCTGTGAGCTTGAGAACAGAATAAAACCTTGCATTCAAATCCCAGTTTCTCTAATTTCATATGAGGTTCTAAATACAGGACTTAAGATCAGTCAAGAAATCTCTTTGAAAGGGGCCATTTCTAAATGTGGACACATATGCCATCACACATGGCATGCCCATGCAACTCACATGCAACATGCTTTTTTCACAGTTTCTGTTATATGGCAGCCCAATATATGTGCTTTGTTTCTTTGTTTTTCTTCCAAGTATTTGAATATACTTCAAAAAGCAGAAAACAGGATCTTAGTCTAGCAGAGGAGTTTCAGAAAAAGGGCCCTCCCGGTGGCTGTAACAATTGTTGTCTGCAGTTTTTCAACACCAGAGTCCTTAAGCTTGGAAACCCAGTGAATGCCACACCTGCCAAGAGCACTAGGGATGGGGACTGGTTTCTTATGTGACTGAACATCCAAGAAATGGAGTGACTGTCCCTCGGGCTCTGCCTCTTCCCATCTCATCACATTATGTAACTCTTCCTCAGCCATAACCACCACAGGAATTGGCTCTGCATTGCTCTTTAATCTTCTCTGTCTCCCACCAGCTTCCTGTGGATATTGTTTAAAATTCAGATGCAAGTTGCCTGCTTCAGATATATATTAAAATGTGCTCTCCAATGTTTTGTTTGTATGCAAGTGGTCATGAAGTGGGAGAAAGCCCAGCATTTGATGAATGTTTACTGATCCATAAACTAAGATAAATAGAATCAACCCTTGTTGTAAGTCCTCACAGACCAGTAGGTGAGAATGAAGCATGGAGACAATCGATAATTAGAATCCAGATACCAATTTCAGATGCCCTGTGTAAGCACTATGCACTTTGAGTTTCAGATTAAACCTAAAGAAACCACAAAAACATTCCTGGCTGTCTCGTGTACCTCTGACACTAAAGATATAATTTTAGCAAACTGAGGATTATTCACAACTTAAGTCATAGAAATTAAATTAGAAGTGCATACTTCTTGGGACACCTGGCTGGCAAGAAGCTTACAATTTATCCTAACAAACATATCTGGAAATTTAAGGTGAAATAAAAACCTAGATTTCTAAAGGCTAGAAGCCTAAATACATCAGTGAATCTGATTTATAAACCAATAAAAGTATTTAATGAGAAGGCTGGCCTATCTAGTCAGGTGCAAAGTATTTATCAGTGATTTGCTTTTTCTTAGGATCACATGTCCAGCACAAATACAGCCCTAATTATAAATATTTTTTTCAACATAAAGCTTAAAACCTGAAATCAAGTGTATGCCCCTCTGCTTTCTACCCTGGAGATTTTTCCATTCATTATGGGGAACTCAGAAGTCAAATACTTTTTAAAATATAAACTCTTAAAAATTAAACTTGTTTTTTCTGACTGTTTCATGCATGTTTACTCTCACTCTCCCACCATCTCTTACCTCCCTGTCTACCCATCATCCCACCCTCTTCCCTACAAGTCCATTTCCCATCTTCATATCCTTTGATTTGTGACCTACTGATTTTGGATTTAACCATGGCTGTCTGTGTGACTATAGGTTTGAAATTACCCAATAGAGTCTTGTGGACTTCCTAGTGGTACATAACTGAAGACAATGACTCTGTCTTTCCCAGCATGCATCAGTGGACAATAGTTCACAGTGGAGTGGTGAAGAGCTATGAAGCATTTCTTTCCATGATTACTGACAGGGCCAGCCATGTGCAGAAACAGTGCAGGTGTCATGAGGGCACTGAGTTCATGTCTACAACAAGCTTGTCATGCTCAGAAGATGGCATCTCTGTGCCACTATCCTTATCATGTGACTCTTAACATTCTTTCTATGTCTCTTCCCTGGTGTTCCCAAGGCCCTAAGTGGGATTTTCAATGAATTATCCCAAACCTAGGGGGCGTACAGAAGATCCTAGATGAAACAAGTCACAAAATAAAACAAAAATGAAATGAATGTGGGCAAGAAATTTTTTGGGAAAAATAGAGCCTATCATGGCAAAAGGAGGTCAAAAGAGAATAGATAAGAATAATCAGAATATATTATACAAATATATGAACATTTCAGGATCAAAGTTAATCAATAAAAACAAAGTTACCTCATTCATTCATTCACTCATTCATTTATTCACTTGTGTGTTTACTTGTAAGATAGCAGTCCCTAGGGCCACCAGTAAACCCAGCAGCCCTGAGATCTGTTCCTTTCACTCTGTGCTTGTTCTTTCAGGCCACATGTCTACCTGAGATCACAGATCTGCACTCCTCTCTACAGGGCCAGAGCCCTGCCTTCCAGAGACATAGTGAAAGCAGTACTAAGAAAAAATTTCACAATACTAAGTGCCCTTTTTAAAATAATTAGAGAGTTTTCATTCTAATGAAGTAAAAGTACATTTGAATGCTCTAGAAGAAGGGAAAAAAGGAAGCAAACACATCCAAAAAGAGTAGATAGTAGGAAATAATCAAACTTGGGGCTGAAATCAATCAATTAGAAACAAAGAAAACAATACAAAGAATCAGCAAAACCAAAAACTGGTTCTTCAAGAAAATCAACAAGATAGAACTCTTAGCCAAACTAAAAGGCAGAAAATGAGAGTATCCATGTTAACAAAGTCAGAAATAAAAAAGGGGGATATAACAACAATGAAGAAATTCAAAGAATCATGTGGTCTTACTTTAAAAGACTATACTCCACAAAACTGGCAGATGTAAAGAAAATTTATAATTTTCTTGATAGATTCCACTTAACAAAATTAAATCAAGATCAAGTAAAATATCTAAATAATCCTACAATCCATAAGAAAATTGTAGTCACTAAAAGTCTTCCAATCAAAACAAGCCCAGAGCCAGATGGTTTTAGTACAGAATTTTACCAGACTTTCAACAGAGAGCTAATACCAATACTTCTCAAACTATTCCACAAAATAGAAACAGAAGGAACATTCCCAAATACATTCTATAAGGCCATAGTCACCCTAATACCTAAACCACACAAAGACTCAACAAAGAAAGAGAATTTCAGACCAATCTCCTTTATGAACATGTATCCGAAAATACTCAATAAAATACTCGCAAATTTAATCCAAGAACACATGAAAGCCATCATCCTTGATGATCAAGTAGGCTTCATCCTAGGGATTCAGGGGTAGCTCAATATATGAAATTCGACCAATCTAATCCACAATTTAAACAAACAGAATGGGGAAAAGTGCATGATCATCTCATTATATGCTGAAAAAGCCTTTGATAAAATCCAACACCTCTTTATGTTGAAAGTATTAAAGAGATTAGGGATATAAGGCACATAACTAAACACAATAGAGACAATATACAGAAAGACAATAGCCAACATCAAATTAAATGGAGAGAAGCTTAAGGCAATTCCTCAAAAATCAGGGACAAAAGAAGGCTGTCTACTCTCTCCATATGTTTTCAATATAGTTCTTGAAGTTGTAGCTAGAACAATAAGACAACTAAAGAAGATCAGAGGAATACAAATTAACAAGGAAGAAGTCAAAGTATTACTATTTAAGAATGATATAACAGTATAAGATGTGACCTGCAAAACTCTACCAAAGAACTCCTACAGATGAAAAACACCTTCAGCAACGTGGCTGAATACAAAAATAACTAAAAAAATAATCAGTAGCCTTCCATTATACAAACAATAAACAGGGTGACAAATTAGGGAAATAACATTCTTCACAATAGTCACAATTAATATAAAATAACTTGGCATAACTAATCAAGCAAATAAAAGACCTTTGTGGCAAGAACTTCAAGTTTCTGAGGAAAGAAATTAAAGAAGATATCAGAAGATGGAAAGAACTCCATGTTCATGAATTTGTAGGATTAATATAGTAAAAATGGTCATTTTATGAAAATCATTCTACAGACTCAATGAAGTTCTCATCAAAATACCAACACAGTACATTATAGAACTTAAAAGAACAACTTTAAATTTCACACAAAAGAGCAAATAACTGACAATAGCTAATATAATTTTGTATAATTAAAGAACTTCTAGGGCAATCACCATCCCTGATTTCAAACTATATTACAGAGCATTAGTAATAAAAGCAGATAGGTTGACCAATGGAATCGAATTGAAGGCCCAGAAACAAACCTACACACTTATGAACAACTGATCTTTGATGAAAAAGCCAAAAACATACTAAGGAAGAAGAAAGCATTTTCAACAAATGGTGCTGGGTTAACTAGATGTCTGCATGTGGAAGGATGTAAATAGATCCATATTTATCACCTTGCCCCAAACAAAAGTCCAAGTGGATAAAGGACCTTAACATAATAAAATCATGTACACTAAGTCTAATAGAAGAGAAAGTAGAAAATAGCCTTGACCTCGTTGGTACAGAAGACAACTTCCTGAACAAAACATGAATGGACCAGTCTCTAAGATCCACAAGTGATTAATGGGGCCTCATGAAACTGAAAAGTTTCTGTAAGGCAAAGGACACAGTCAATAGGACAAAACATCAGCCTAGAGCTTGGAAAAATATCTTCCCTAATCCTACATCTGACAGAAGGCTAATACCCACAATATATAAAGAACTCAAGAAGTTGACCACCAAACCAAATAATATAATTACCAAATGGTGTACAGAGCTAAACAGAGAATTCTCAACAAAGAAATTTCAAATGGCCAATAAGCACTTAAAGAATTGTTAAACATCCTTAGTCATCAGGGAAATGCAAATGAAAACCCAGAGATTCCATCTTACACCCATCATGGTGGCTAAGATCAAAAACTCAAGAGACATGCTGGTAAGGATGTGGGAAAAGGGGACCACTCCTCCATGGCTGGCAGGAATGCAAACTTGTACTACCTGAAGACTCAACTATACCATTCTTGGGCATATACTCAAAAGATACTCCATCATACCAGAAAGATACATTCCTCACTGTGTTCATAGCAGCTCCGTTCTTAATATCCAGAAGTTGAAAAGAACCCAGATGCCCCTCAACGAAAGAGTAGATAAAGAAAATGTAGTTAATTTATACAATGGAATACTACTCAGCTATTAAAAAGGACATCAAATGGATGGAACTAGAAAATGTCATCCTGGAGTCAGGTAACCCAGACCCAAAAAGACACATGTTAGGATATGTACTCACTTAAAAGTGTATATTATCCATAAATTACAGAATACATTCCACAGACCCAACGAAGCTTAACAAGAAGAAAGGTCCAATTGAGGATGCTTGAATCTCACTTAGTAGTGAGAATAAAATAGTCATAGGAGGCAAATGGATGGAGGGTATCGGCTGGGAGAGGGGATAGGTAGGGGAATGGGGGAGTTCAGGACCAGGTTAAAGAGAGACAGGAGAGAGAGAGCCAGAGGGCCAGAAGAATTAATGGAAATTGGTGGATGGTGACAATTGAGGGGTGCAGAGCCTCTCTAGATTGTGGCAAAATCCTGGGATGGGGTAGGCTCCCAGGAGTCTGGGAGGGTGACTTTAGCTGAGACTCCTGCTAGTGGGGATATGAAACCTGAAGTCCCATGTCCCATAGCCAGACAGTACCCCAAATGGGGAGATGAGGACACTAATTTGCCCACAAAACTATCAACGAAATATTTGTCCTGTCTACAAGAAAGGCAGGGATGAAGATGGAGCATATATTATGGGAATAGCCAACTGATAACTGGCCCAACTTGAGACCCATCCCATGGAGAGGTACCAATTCCTGACACTATTAATGATACCCTGCTGTGCTTGCAGACAGGAGCCTAGCATAACTGTCTTCTGGGAGGCTCTGCCCAGCAGCTGATTGAAACAGATGCAGACACCAACAGCCAAACATTGGATGGAGCTCAGGGAGTCTTATGGAAAAGTTGGTGGAGGGATGAAGAGATGGGAGGAAATAGAAACTCCACAGTAAGATCAAGAAAGTCAACTAACTTGGACCCTTGGGGGCTTTCAGAGACTAAATCACCAATCAAAGAGCATACACAGGCTGGTAGTAGGCCCACACTCAGGTTGCAACTCAGTCTTCATGCAGGTCCCCTAACAACTGGAGTGAGGGCTGTCCCTAAATCTGTTGCCTGCTTGTACATTCTGTTCCCCTAACTGTGGTGCTCTATGTGGCCCTTAGTGGGGAGGATGTATCTATCTCTGAATATATTTGATGTGCCAGAGTGTGGTGATGCCCAGGGCAGGGGGCTGTACTCTCTCAGAGGATAAGGGGAGGCTGGTGGCAAGAGGAACTGTGTGAAGAGAAGACTTGGAGGAAAAGGACAGTGATTGGGATGTAGAATGAATAAAGAAATTAATTGAAAAACAAAACAAAGAGTTTAACACTCTCTAAATTCAAAATTAAATTTCCAAATTACTATGAGTTGATTTTTTTAACTTATGAAGTAGCTATTTGTGTTTTGTAATATAATAAACAAGTCATCTTAGAATAGTTAATAGCAAGCACAGATGAAATTTTCATCAATTCAGAATACTATAGACAGAAATAGTAGATTTTTTTTATAAAGAATTGATGAAAAGTGTAATGAATTTGAAAATATCAATGAGATTTTTTGCTTCCTTCCTAAGGACAATTTAAACTTCTCTTCAGCATAGACACCCTTTTCACATGGCTGCTTATCCAGAGCTTCCAGAGTGAATCCATGGGAAACTCAGCAAGGTACATGTATCACTTCTCCTGAATCCTGGTTATTATCTGGTTTCTAGTCTCCATACTTTTAATAACCACCCATAATCCATTAATTTTTGTAAATTAATCAACAACTCATACCATCTTTGCTTTGTTGTTTTGGTTTGTGACTTGGGTTAGTTTGGTTCTGGCTTCAAGACCTTTGTGTTAGTTATGTATCAGTGGGACAAAGTGCCTGAAAAAAACAACTTTGACAGAGAAAAGGTTTATTTTGTCTCATGGCTTTATATGATCCATTAGCCTTATTGTTTTGGATCCAGAATGGTTAGCTTTTCTAGTTCTTAGTAGAATACAGGAATGTAAGAAATAAATACGCCCTTCATGGCAAACAAGTGAATTTACTTTTCAGGTTGCCATTGAATCTGTAAAAAATATTTGCAGTAATTCCTAGTAGGAAATTTGTTAAAGTAAATTTCGAGGGAATATAACAAGACTGTCAGCATTTAAGTGATAATTTGTGAAACTGCTTTGTACTAGATGATGTTAAGCAGCTGACATAGTATATACAAACGAAGAACATACTTAGGGCTCTAGCAAAAGAAAACATTAAAGTGGATATACAACTGTAGATGAGTCTAGAAAGATTGATGAAGTTTGAATCTTAGAATGTTTGGCAATTCTGTAGAAGGAAATTAAATTTAATGCATATATGTTAAGGCACATAGTCACAACTAAGATCATCTGGTTCTCCCAAATGCCATCTCCTTCCTCCTGAAAGACTCCTAAACCATGGACAAGAGCAATGGTTCATCAGTTAAGAGCACATACTGCTCTACCTGAGGACCCAAGTTCAATCCCTTCAGTGTCCCTGCTTCTCACAGACAAGGCTGATGTGACAGATGCTGAACTACTTTAAAACTTGTTTCAAAATATGATCTCAGCTTCTAGAAGATCTATGCCAAATTTTGGTTAAAGTGTATGGATATATTCTCTTTCCATCCTGAAATGTAATTGTATGTATATGTCAAGTACTTATAATATGTAACATTACAGATATAATGGAATGTATAACTTAATATACCTGCATAAAAACATTGAGTTCAAGCTTTGCTATGTATAATCTAGGGAAACATTGTTTGGAAGGAAACTGCTGTCCAGAATTATTTCAGACCTTGTTGCCATGATACCTGACCTGACTGATCAGTGTTGAGCCAGCCACACATACACACAGACTGCCACATGCACAGTTGAAACAGTTCCATAATGGCAGTCAACAGTTTATAGAGCTCTAAAAACACCAAGGGAAATGAATGCTATATGAAATGATGTGCTGGCCAGCCAGATGGCTTAGCAGTTAAAAGTACCTGATGAAAAATCAGATGATGTAATTAAGATCACTGGATGCCATGGTGTAAGGAGAACCAATTTCTATAGTTTTTCTCTAACTATATCCATGTAATAACAAATGAGTGCCATATATATATACATATACATACACATGTACATAGGCATAAACATGTGCATATACACATACACACACACACACACATATATATATATATGATGTGAGAGAGGGGGAGGAAGGGAGAGGTATTTTAAAAAGAAAAGAAATAATATAATGTCAATTATAACAATTTTTGCTAATTTGACATAAACTAGAGTCATGTGAGAGAGGGAACCTTGGTTAGACAAAATCCCACATTAGATTGAATATTTCTTGATTGAATGATAATTGTAGAAGAGCCCAGTCCTCTATGAATAGTGCCACCACCAGGGAGATGTTTCTGGGTGTTATAAGAAAGCTGTTCATAAACATGGGAGCAAAGCCAGTAAGTGTCTTTCCTCCATAGTGTCTCCTACAATTCTAACCTCGAAGTTCCTGCCCTGACTTCCTTCAATGATGAATTTGGATGGAAAGAAACCCTCTCCTTCCCAAGATGGCTTTGGTCAGTCAGTGCTTTTCCATAGCAATAAAAAGCAATCAAGGACAATAATGTAAAGTATACTGTATTTTTATAAAGGGAAAATTGGGTTTCTGATACAAGGATTTTTCTATTAGAAGTCCAAGGAGACATAGAAAGCTGAGAAGTAAACATCAGTGATACCCTACTATGCCTATTCCCTGCACATCTTTCCCAACCATTCAGAATTTTATTTATTCCTATTGGCACAACAGATTCACCCTTACTGGAAACAACTGCTCTAGAAGCTTTTCCACTCATGGTGCTATGATTGACAGGAGATAAATCATACTTAATGCTTTCAGATCTCATCATACCTATGTAGATATTTCTACCTCCACTGACAAGGTATAGTATTTTACAGAATTTCCTGTACATGGAGATACATGGTGCTTCCCCAGAGGACTCTTTCTTGAACACACCACATTTTAGATTAATTCTTCGGTTATACAATAACTTCGTAAGTATCTTCCAGAGTCATTAGCTCAGTGACTGCAATATTTTGCATCTATGAATGTTTCCATTATCCCACATGCACACCCACGCCAGCATCTTCATTTTGCAGTTGAGTCTTGAAGACTTTACCACTTGATACTGATCCCCCAGCACATCACTGTGCCTTCATTTACATTCCTTTCATAATTCCAAATAAGCATTTTTCCTGTGTTCCAAGTCATGTGTAAATCTGTACTGTAACTTTTTTCCAACTTTTTAACTCATTGTGAGTTTCACATCATGTACCCCAGTCCCACTCATCTTCTCCTGTGGTACCTGCTCTGCACCCATGCAACCCTTCCACCAAATGAAAATAGAAAACAAATTAACAAAAGTGAATAACTAAACAAAACAAAGCATTGAAAACATCTTGTAGAAGCTATACTGTGTCACAGTGTGTCCCATGATATATCCCTCTGTCCATACGTCTTCACTTGCAAACGGTCATTTCAAATGAGTCATTGGTCTGGGTTAAGGCCTCTGGCTTCTGTCATAGCATAAATATCGGTCCTTCACTGGAACTCCTCACAGTTAACCTGTTGTTGCCCTGTGTCATGAAGATCCTGCAGCACTGGATCAGCAGGACCAGCCCCTTTCACATGATTAAACTGTTCCCAATGGATGTAGATTTTGAGGTGGGCCAACTCAAAGCCCTGACTCTGAGCCAGAGTGATAGCTACGGTGCTCTGCCGGCTGCCTCTTTTATCCACACGATCAGGGAGAGCTTTCCAGCACTGTTCCAGCTAGCCCATCCAGTGCGACCACTGGCAGAAAATAGGGTCAGCTTTCTTGCTTTCGTGCCCTCAGCCAGCTCACCTGCACCCACACCTCCAGAGCTAGCTCCACTGGGCTGCCCAGTAAAGATTGGGGCCTACTTTCCCAAGGGCAACAGCTGGCAAAGGGCTTGACCAATTTTCTGGCTCTCACACCCTAACGTCTGCCCTCACCATCAGAGCCAGCTCCACTGTGCTACCCAGGTGAGTTGCAGGTTCTGCTCTCCTGAGTTCTGCAGCTGGTGAGGGGCAGGGATAACTCTCCTGCTCCCATGACTTCAGGCCCAGCTCTCTTGACTACCACAGGTGGCAAGGGGTAGGTGAGAGAGAGGGCATCATCTCCCTCAGCACCCCTGCCACTCCACGGCCAAGAAGTGGCAATGGCAAGGGAAACTCTCCACCCATAGGGATGGCTCACCACACCCCTGCTAGCAGAGCCAGCTCTACTACAGGTGAGGTTCATGGCCACTCTCCTGAGTGCTGCCACTGGAGAGATATGGGACCAGCTCTCTACTGATACTGCTGGGGAGGAGCAGGGCCAGCTCGGCACAACCCTTTGACATCTTTGTAATTCCAGGTGGCTGTGCAGACCAAGGACATGCCCATAGTGCCTTGTGGTAATATGAACCATGCACATTGACACTGACCCCTGACACTGCATAGCCATGGACCCAGGCATGGTTCTCAGCTGCAGCTCTGGTTAAGAATTTACCATGATGTCAGTTGGTAGATAGGGCTGATTACTCACAACATGTTATTCCTCTCCACCCTCGAGTCTCTAGTTCTATCTCTCTTCTAAATGCTCAAATTGTTCCACTTCTCTTTCTCTCCAATCTGTTCATCACATACTTGCACATTGGAGCGGCTCCCACTGCAGATAGAGCACATTGGCTAGTGGGCCTCTAGGCCAACTCCTCTGCATATTCTGCTTAGCATGGAGTCAAGTGGCCTCTAATAACTGGCCTCTAAATGTGTATAGTCAGTTCATGTGGCAGGACTGTGAGCAAGTCTCTAGGCGTCCTCTCCCTCCTGGGCCACATGGCATGGCTTCATGCTCTCTGTGTGTCCTCTGCCTGGCCATGCTGCATGGCATGGCAGCAGACAGGCCTCCATGTGTCCCATGTAACTTCCTTTTATGGAGTAGATCCTCTTACCATTCAATTGTCACGATGTCTCACATATTTTAGATATCAATCGTGTGTCGTCTATAGACTGTGGCTGCAGCTTGAGTGGTGTAATCTGCGCTTTGAATGAGCACAGACTTTCATCTCTGATGTTTACTATCTCAGTTCAGCTGTTTACATGTCCAGTTTTTAAATGATAGCTTACTGAGAAAGCATAATGCCTGTAACTGTTTTGGCGTAACAGTTCAAATGTTCAAACACTGCATGTCTGAGTCTATTTCTGAATGTTTTTGTCCCACGGCCTGTTTGGTTATATTGCTTGTGATAGGTATTTTTATAGATACTATAAAATAAAGTTCCATTTCAGAACTAAATACATAAGGATTTCAAGTGGAGCTTCAGGGAACACATACATCTGCTTAGGGAAAATGTCGCAATAAGTACTTTAAGTCTGCTAATCCATGGAGATTATTACGTCTTTCTTTATCTTTAGTAAAATATTGGGAAGTTTGGAAGCATAGGTATTTCACATACTGAAAATTGTTTCTAAAATCATACATATTTAAAACTGTCGCAGACCAGAATGTTAGGAACTCATTTCTAATTGCTGATTTGTTAATTTTTATGTATGAAGCCATTTTTTTCTAACTAAAAGGTAGTTACATTGCTATTAATTCATCCTTCATCACTGGACAGGATATAGCATTAGCACTCTTTAGGATCACAGTTTTCTATAAAGTACGTAAAAGTCAACCTTTCTACTTTTCATCAACTTTGGATCACTGGCCCTTAAGTTCCTATTTTGAACTTTCTATCATTGTTTTACACTTTACTTGGAGATGCATTACAAAGCATAATGCCATAGTCACTGTAAATAGCCAATTGGCTTTTAAAGCAATTAATCTAAAGACATTCTCTTCCATTTACCTTGTATCGTAATGGTTTGCAGCACTTTGCATTCATTTCCATAGGTCCAAGGTCTTTGCTGTAGTATGGGAATTGATGTGTTTATTTGTATTTTGTCACTAAAAACTGGACAATTTAGAGTCTAGCTTTATTCATTGCTATCATTTCTGACCTGGCAGCGAGCATAATCTCAGCTTTGTAGGTCACATATTTTGTAAAATATAAATGAAATTAGGCCATAACTCTCTTACAAACAAATGACATAATTGGTCAAACAAAAAAAATATAACACCAGGCATCTCTCAAATGAGAGATTGGCAGCAAATGAACTTAGAGGCATAGAATGATAAACAGTATTCTTCCTCATTCTTTATGATCCACATCTGAAACTTGAGCTCACTGTCAGCCTAAGTTGGCTGTTTACATTCCTTCTCCTTGTCTTTCTCTTCTTTCTATCTACTTCTGCCTCTCTTTTACAAAAGTGACTGTTTAGAAAAGTCAAGAAAGGATTGGCAGACTGGAAATGTGGATTACTAGTTATGAACATGTATTGTTCTTGCAAATGACTCAGGTTACTTCCCAGCATCCACAGGGTAGCTCATAACCATCCACAACTCCAAATCCAGAGAGTCTAAACCTTTATATAACCTCCACAGGCACCAGACATTTGCATAGTACACATACATACATAAAGACAAAACACCCATACATATAAATAAAAGGTATTCTAAAAAGTTATGCAGAAATCAGGGCATTGTAGTTACAGAAAGTTATATAATTGTTAAAATAATTCAGAATAAGTACAAGATTAGTACAAATCACAGAGTCTAACAATACTTGTAAAAGGAGCTTTTAGAGAAATTACCAGTATGCAATTTGAATAGACAACAGAAGGCATCAGAAATAATTATTCAGACTTTGATCTAAATATGTATTGATTTACTTAAAACAATTTTAAAAAATGTTCAACATGAGAATGACCTGGTTAGATCTAACAGAATTTTTTCCTGCCAGTCTGTAAGAGATTGCACTGTGAGAATCTATCTTTTTTTAGTTAAACCCATACTGAGAATCATGGCATGACTCTTATACTAAATACCATGATAGAAAGCCTTGCTATAAGAATAATATACAAATTTTGGCAGTGGCAGTGGGGATGGAAAATTAAATGTTAATTTGTATAAATTAAGTAGACACAAGCTTTCACTTTCAAAGCTACAAGGACAGTCACAAGAGATGTACCAAGAAATATTTATTTCAATGCTGCTGGGGTGAATTTGACTCTTTATAATGTATTCGGGAATCATTCAGGGATCACTTTGGCTGCTCCATTCATCAGCATGAACTTCTCTCCTTTCTGTTTCCCCTTTTCCAATTACCAAAACACATTAATTCTAAAAGACATAAGAGCTATTTAACATAAACTAGATAAACTTTTAGAACCCAAGAACCAAAGAAATTTATTTTCTTACTCAACTCAAAATATAACTCTTGATTTTGTATAAAGTGAAATTTACTTAAACATTAAGGTTGATTTTCTTGATAAACATGGATTCATCAATTAAAGTGGTAACTATGATATTTCCTGTTTCAATAGGGAAAAACATATTCCCCTTTTAAAATATAGTCTAGGCATATGTCCTATCTCTCCAACCTACTTTCAAGACTTCATGAGATTAATCAATGTTTACTATTATAAAATATTCATGCCTGACATTTACAAAGAGTAGTATGTGTATAATATCACTTCATAATATTCAAATTTACTTAGAAGTAATTCAGAGGGTTTAGGTTAGTCAAAAGATACCACATGCTGAACAATAGTACAAAACAGCTGTTTTTTTAAACAGCTGTCTCTCAGTCAATAACATGAAAGTGAAAGTAAACACATGGGAATCCAGGCACTCTGTTTAAAAGGCACTGTAACAGCCAAATCACCATGTAGATTAGTCCTGACATCGTCATTGTTGTCATCATCATCATTGTCATCATCATTTTTGTTATTTTTTTAATCTCTGCTTTTATTACTTTTCTAGTATCAGCCAGGACTCTTGTGCAATATTCCTCCTCAAATTACATAAGCAAATACAAATGTGAAGAACTCAAGTCAAAATTATATGACAAACAGCACTCCACACAAAACATCGGAACTTTAAAAGAACAATATCATCTTTCCTTGTACCTAATTTATAAAGGAAAAAAATCACAATGTGGAAAAACAAACCCTAACTTTGATTTTAATCATGGCATAATTTTTTTTAAAAAAAGCTGGATCAACTAATTAAAAAACCTCTTAAATTAGTAAAGCTTCCTGAGCAATCCATATTTCAAATAATGGGCAAAGGCACTACAACCAATGTTCTCACAGTCTTCACAGGAACTAATGTCGACAGACTTTAATATGGCAGTCTTAAATTTTAGGCTCACACTTTCTGGGACACATACTCAGCTATTCTCTAATATGTGAACTGCAGCATATAATTGCCATTACACAGTAATGAAAGCTAAAGAATGGAGTCTCTATGTAAGAATTAGAACATAGTTTTCTATTAGTCCTTTAAGAACAGACTTTCAGAAAGTTTTATTATAATAATTCAATAGTGTGACAGAACTGACCCTTCCCCTAGGCTTTCTAGTGGGCTACCTGCAATCTCTTATCCATGATATCTCTGATTATGATTTTAGAGTTTAAATTATGGATGAAAAGCTGATTTATCCCCATCCCAAGATGCAAAATGTGTAGATGAAAGCTTTCTTCAACTATGAATATAAAATATAAACACTGCAATAATTCATGTGACCCAAAATGAGCAAAAGCAAAAGACTAGCTTAGCAAAGGAAGAAAAATTTTAGACCTATGAAAAGGACAAAAGTACTAATAAAAATTTATTTTCTTAGACACAGTCAAAATATTAAAAAAGAAACTGCACTTATTTGCAATTATAGAGTGGTATTCCATTAATAGAACTACAACTATCTTTATACAAGGTGCATCAGAGACAATGGAAGATGAAATAGCAAACAACACAAAGCTATCATCCCCACATAACACTAATTCATGTTGTGCACCAGTTAGACACTGCCTTAAATTTTCATGGATCTTAAGTAAAATTAGAGGTCTACTGGTTAGTTCAAAGGATATGTGTACAACTATTGCATCCTTCAGGTTATGGTGTCATGCTGGTCCTTGATTCATAGGAGTAATTGTTGGGTTGGACTTTTGTTGCTTCCCTCCCTTGAAAAATAACACAGCACCTTCAGGTAACATGAAAGCTAGACCTCAGGGAGGAGGCATTCAGGTCAGTTTCAGTTCAGGGACTGAGCCCTGTGTTTGAAGTACCTGGCATCTTCAGCAATAGAAACTTAACTTTCACTTTGGGTGAGCAACCAAAGGCAAAAGCAATAGCTTGTATGCTTTGGGAGCCCCTGGAACAACACTGAACAACCACTTGAATGAGCACTTCACATGTCCAACAATGGGATTTTTCTTGGGTGATCTTTGGCTCTTGGAGGGAGCATTGCAAGTTCAGAAGAGAGGTTCTTTTAAATGGTGTGTATATAGACATATATGGATCAGTTTTGTAGAAGAATAGTTAATAGTATGTTTCCTAATGACTTTTTCTGTTATTTCAGCCTATTGCTTCATTATGTATTTATTTCTGTCTCCAGTGACTAATTAGAAGTCCTGCTTTTTCCCATTTTTCTGATTACATGTGATGTTTTATTTCCTTCTCTATGTTTTTTCTAACCCCCTATACTAGCAATGGTCCCTTTTTATTTTTATGGTTTCAGCAGTTACTCCAGGATATGTACTCACATCTGAAAATTTGAAGTTAAGCCTCAGCTGAGAGAAAACGTGAAACATTTGACTTCAGAGTCATCTGTTTACCTGCAAAATTTATGATTTCATTTTTCTTTATATCTGAATAGTGTTTCACAGTGTGTGTGTAAATATATATATATATATATATATATATATATATATATATACACATATATGTGTGTGTACGTATATATACATTTATATATGTGTGTATATATAGATATAGATAGATAGATAGATAGATAGATAGATAGATAGATAGATAGATATTCATTGGCTGAAGAGTATTTAGATTGTCTCCATTTCCTTACTATTGTACATAGGAATAGAATAGCAATAAACATAACGTGAGCAAGTATCTTTAAAGTAAGATGTCAAGTCCTTTGGGTATATGACAAGGCATATAGTGGTATAGCTGAGTCAGATGCTACACTGATCTTTAGCTTCTTAAAAAGGTCTCTCTGATGTTCATAGTAGCTGTACCAGTTTGCAATTCCACCAACAGAGAGTTCACTTTTTCCGTATACCTTTCACCATTGCTGATAGTTGTTTTCTTGGGTTTTGCCATTCTGGATAGGGACTGTTAAATCTCAAAGATGTTTTGATATGCATTTCCCTAAATGCTAGAGATAATGACATTTTTTGAGATATTTCTTAACTAATTTATTTTCTTCTTGTGAGAAATCTGTTCAGAAATCGGTCCAATTTGATTTCTTGATTCTGTGCTTTTTGAGTTTTTTTAATACATTTTTATGTGAATCAACTGTCAGATATATAGCTAGCAAAGATTCTCTCCCATTCTGTAGGCTTCCTTTTCACCAGCTGATTGTTTTTTAGGAGTGCAGAGCTTTTCAGTTTCATGAAGTCTCACTTGTTGATTGTTGGTCCTTTCCTACAACTATATAAGTAGGGTGTTTCCTATGTTTTCTTCTAAGTGATTTAGTGTTTCAGTTTTCATGTTTAGGTCTTTCTTCAATCCATTTAAAGTTAGTTTTTTTTACAAGGTGATAATACGAGTATAATTTTATTCTTCTCCATGTAGACATTCAGTTTTCTCAGCACTATTGGTTGAAGATGATTTTTCTCCAGATTTTCTCTATGTTTGTCAAATATTAGATGGATGAATTTATATTGACTCACTGGGTTTTCAGTTCTTTTTTCCTATTAGTTTACAAGTCTGTTTTTATGCCAGTGCCAGATTGATTATATTACTATGTAACTGTATTATATCTTAATATCTGGAATGGCAATCTTTCCATCATTGTTCTTTTTGTGAAGGATTATTTGGGTTGTTATTTGTGTCTTTTGTGGTTCCATGTAAATTTCAGAATATTTTCTATTTCTGTGAAGAATAAAATGTGTATTTCTTTCAGATTGTATTGAATCTGTGAATAGCTTTTGATAATGTGGTCAATTTTATTTGCTGTTTTATCTGTTTAGGTTCTAGACTTCTTCATGATTTAATGTTGGTCATTTGACTAAATCTATAAATTAATATATTTTTAAAGATTTTTCTAGCTGAATAAAGTACACACTTTTAAAATATTCCTTTATACTATTCTAAATTCCTATGCTGTCTATTGTAAGGTTAATATGCTCATTTCTGATCTGTTAACTTGGGTAATCTCTTTCTTTCTTTCTTTCTTTCTTTCTTTCTTTCTTTTTTCTTTCTTTCTTTTCAGTAGCTGGGCCAAGAGTCTATCAATCTTGCTTATTTTTTCAACTAACCAGCTCTTGGATTTGATGATTTTTTTGTATTGTTTTTATTTCATTGATTTTTAATGTGAGTTTTATTATGCCTAAGTGTCAGCTGGGTTTGCATGTAGTTTGTTACTGATTTTTAAAAGTTGCATCGTTAAGCTATTCATTCATGCTCTTTCAATTTTTAATGTAGGCAATTAGAGCTATAAATTTCCCTCATGGGATTGTTTTATGTCTACAAGAGGTTTGTTTTGAGATATTTTTATCTTTGTGTAATTTCTAGACATTGTTTATATTCTTTATATGTGATTTTCATATTTTCTTTTGCAGTTTTCAACACACCTTCTTTGTTGTGTAAACTTGGTGTTTTAGCTATAGTATGCCATAGGGATTTTTTTTCTAATTTTGTCTATTTGGCGTCTTCTCTCAGTTTTAGGAAGTTTTCTTCTATGCTCTGTTGAAGATCTGGGATACACTTTATGACTTGGATCTTTGCTCCTCATATGGCTATAATTCAAAGGTTTGGGGGTTTTTTGTGGTTTTGTTTCATTTTTTCTGTTATTCCACATTTTTGTACATCCCTTTCCTGCATTTTTAAATTACGATTTTGTATATCTTGTCTATTTGGACTATATCCTCTACTTAATATTCAACTCTACATACTTGATCACCTGCTTGACTCACTCTACTTGTAAGGCTTCCTTCAGGTTTTCTGGTGAATTGTTGAGTTTTTTAATTTCATGTTTCTTTGAGCTCAAATCCTCTTGAATGTTTCTCTCTTCTTACTGAATTCCAATCTAATTCCTGAATTGTCGTTTCCTCCAGCCTTGCATTTGTGTTTTCTTAGGAATTAGTCAACCATTGTTTTTTTTTTTTTGTTTTGTTTTTGTTTTTTTTGGAGGGGGCCTAGTTTGTTTGTTTGTTTGTTTGTTTTCCTTAAGCCCTTTCCCTGTAGTTTCATTGGACCATTTTTCTGTGTCTTGTTAAAACTCCTTGAATTCTTTGGTGAATATTTTATTGTTCTTTTTAAATTAGGAACTCTGGGTTTCATCAAGAAAATTCTCATGGGCAAAAATTTTTATAGTGGAAATTTTTGGAACAAAGATACTAGTTTGATTGTCCATGCAATAGGTTCTGAGCAGGAGGACCTCTTTTGTTAGTTCTAAATCTGATATGGACATAGATTAGAGTAGAAGAGAGGATACACAGGTTGGGACTAAAATTTGTAAATGGCTTGATTGGAGTAAAATCAGGTGGACAAAGGAAACTAGGTTGCTGTACAAGACAGATCTCCTGCTCAAAACCTGCATGTGTTGTAGATGTGGGAGGGTAGAGGTTGAATTCAACAAAGAATGTACCAATGAATATGGGTAAGTCTGGTCTCATTTCTAATAAATATATATTTGTGTGAAATTCAAAATGCAATACATATTAGATATTTATTTCCTGAGTAAATTAAGATATTTAAAAAATAATTTTATTTTGATGTTTGTAATAATGGCATTGCAGTTATATAACATTAAAAAAATTTAACTACTTTTAATTATGTGTATATTTGTAATATACTTACACACACACACACACACACACACACACATATATATATATATATATACATATATATATCTTTATCTGTGTGTGTGTATGTGTTTGTATGTGTGTGGTATAGTTATATATTTTATCATTATCCATTTTTATATGTTTAAGTTTTTACAGTAAATACTTCTAAATCACTAGTGTGTACTGAAATACCTTGAATGACTATGAAGAATTTTGCAAGTGCATAGTGAAAAATATGTATAATTATGATACAAATCATAAATAGTTTGCATTACCTCATAAACTTCATATAATTGCTAGTTTAAAAGGAAAGGTAACATTATGTCCATTAGTAAAAGTTGGGAAGATTATTCTCAGCTCTTACACATTTTACTCTGTATTTTATAAATACTGACCTGTTTTATTTTTTCAAATTTATTTTATTTTATAAACATCAGTGTTTTTGCCTCTATGTATGTGTCTATAACACATGTAATGCCCGTAGAAACCAGAATTGGATATCAAATCATCTGTAACTGGAATTGCAGAGGATTGTTAGCTACAAAGTAGGTAGTGGGAATTGAACCCTGATCCTCTAGAAAAACTATCATCTCTCTTAACTGCTAAGTCATATCTCCAGCCTCTGATATTGACTTCTTAAAAGGATTTTGAGACTTTATATGTCAGTCAAATTTTATTTATGATTTTTATATCCAGACTTTAATTTCTTCTGGAGATTGCAATCTGTTTTCAAGTCTGATAGGATAGCAGTTAAAAAACTTCACCATTTGATCTAGAAAATAAGATGTATGAAGTGCAAAACTGTGAGCCAAAATTCTGCATAGTCCTGAAAACTCAAGAAGCACAAAGATCCACTAGAGAAAATATTTTTAAATAGTTACTCACTTCTTAATTATCATATCACACATTTGATATAGAATTGGCAGATAGCAATTTTTATTATTATCTCTATATACCCTGAATTAGCTGGATCACCTTTGAATTCCATCACACCCAGGGTATGGCATGGCATGCTCCTTTGCCACCTTTACTTTTTTCTCTTCTTGATCCTTTTTTCTCTTCCTCTTTCTCTCAATCTTCTCTTCCTCTTCTTGGACCTGCATTACTTACTTTGAACCACTGATATTATCTGCATCTCAATTCTTTAAACATAATTTTTCTTTTAGCTAATTCTGACATTTTTCATTTAAACTTTGGCGAAGATGATATATTTCAGAGAGAAATAGCTCCCATCTCTGTTTTACCACATCATTTACAAAAATAATAAAAGTCACCAAGGAAAAAAAAATTCTTCATTTTTATTTTTCTATTCTTTAATCCTTTTTTACAGTCCAGTCTTCATCCCCCATCTAGTCCACCCCCATCCCATTCCTTCTCCCCCTTCCCCCATCTCCAAGAGATGTCCCTACCCCTTACCTCCACCTCACCAGACTTTCCCACTTTCTGGGGCCTCAAGTCTCTTGAAGGTTAGGTGCATCTTCTCTCACTGAGGTTAAACCAGGCAGTCCTCTTCTGTATATGGGGCCTCATATCAGTTGGTTATGCTGCCTGGTTGGTGGCTCAGTGTCTGTAAGATCTTGGGGGCCCAGCTCAGTTGAGACTGCTGGTTTTCCCATGGGGCCATCATCCTCTGCTTTTTTCAACTTTTCTCCAATTCAGTCACAGGGGTCCCCAGGTTCTATCCATTGTTTGGGTGCTAGTATCTGCATCTGATTCCTTGAGCTGCTTGAAAAACAAATTCTTAACAAAATGAAAATGAGTGGTCAGTAAGTAGTTACAGAAAGGAAATATTTCATAAATGAAGCCAATACTGTGATCTGTATTGACCAATTTGAAAGCAAGCACAATTATTCACATTATTGTTTGAATCCATGTGACAAAAACTCCCTTTCCTGTAATAATAGTATATAATATATATACTATTATATACTATTAGTTATTATAGTATATATAATAAGATAATAGTATCTCCTTCCTTTGGTCCTCGTGATGTAGCACCTTTCCTTCATATGGAATTGTGATTTCCAAAATTTCTCTTTGTGGTGGACAAGTGATCCCTCATCTACATTCTTTTCACATTACACCTAAAACGCAGGCATGTGTAGTAAAGTAATGAAAGTGATCACTGTCATAACCATCATTACTACTGTTATCACTGCCTTTCTACTCTCACCCTTTAGATATTACAAATAAGTATTTAGATGTGCAATTAATTAGCTCATATACCATTCCATTAGAAAGTTTTTATGGCTCAATTTCATTAAATGAACTTCAGTACAATTGGGTGAGTTGTTCAAGATTTCATTGTTACTGAGAATGAGGCCCAAATCAAATGCACAGTTAATCAGCTCTCTTGCCTTGTTGTATTCTCTGGGTCCCCCTCTCCATAAAAGCATGAGCTCTGCAATGTTTACAGGATGCAGTGAATGAGGCAGCCAAGTAGAGACTCACAAGAAATATATAATCAGCTCATTCCTTAATGTCAGTTGTTTGTTAAGAAAGGGCATGGTTTAATAAGCAAGGAGAGGAAGTAGCAGTCACTGGGCACTAGTGGCTTGAATGTTGACTCAACTGGCTCATAGCCACAAAACACTGAGATTCTTGAGAGATCTTAGTGCGAAGGGACTGAAATAGATATCAGAAAAGTATCACTGACCATTGACAGTCAAAAAAAAAAACATAATCCCAATGACAAGAAAAATGAGTTGTCGAGGATTTAGAGGGAAGTGAACATCTTTGTCCCCAGGAAGGAAAAAATATGGAGCATATCCTAGTTAAGTGTGAAATGAATGAAGCTGAAGAAAGTGTGCTTGTGATAAGTCCAAAGCAGAAAATTGCCAAGAATTACTTGTTGGAATAAAACCTTAGAGAGGAGAAATTAAAATTCATGTATTAGGTTGCCAATGAAATTCTGTCTGATACCATTGGCCACCTGGGTGAAGATATATGACCTTAAATGAAAATCTAGGGACTGCAAGAGCTAGCCAGAGGAAACATGCCAAACCCAATAAGAGAGTTATGTTCTTGTCCATTGTCCCTTCAGTGCCCTCTACTGACAACATTTATTATGTTAATAAAGCCATGCATGACTTAATGACAAGGATACATACTGAAGCATGCTTTGTGCAAAGAGGAAAGAATTCCCTATCACAAACCTGGGCAGTATAGTTTATGACCCATGCAGACCATGTGGCATAGTTGGCAGTAGACTATAAACATGCACAGCATACCACTGCACTGAATACTGTGTTTCACTTTAATGCAGATACTTGCATATATAAGTGTTTCTAAACATAGAAAAGGCATAGTACAGCAGAAAAATAATATTTAATGCCATACCTGCACAGGGAGCTAATGATGAATGAAGCTCACAAGACTAGAAGATGCTGTGAGAGCTGTGAAGATGAAGGCCCAGCACGTTACTGTGAATGACTCTAGACTTAGAGACTTACTTATACAGCATTAAGTTTTTAAAGTTTTATTTATCTTTAACAATAAACTAAGCTTATTTTACTGAGATTTTTGTTTTAGAAATTTATTTTTTAAAATTTCTTGACTAATTTGTAAGGTATAAAAATTCTTCAATTTTACATCTTATTCTAAACCTTTCTCTCTTGTCCAATTTATTACGCTTTTTACTTTTTTTTCAAATGTTTGGTTAAGAAATTGATATTGTCTTCTGACCCTGCATCTTCTTCTCCTGGAAGGAGTTCTCCAGTAGCAGTGTGCATGGAGCTACCTCCTGAGATGACAGGGCCTCCTTCTGGGTGCTCTGAGGATCTAACAACACCTGCAGTTAGCTGTTTCTGATGTTCATAAGCAGAGGTGTATTCTGTAGTAGAGACTAAGAGTTCAGCATGGTGTATTGACTACTTTTCTTATTGCTGTGACACAAGTACCTGAGACAAGTCCCTTAAAGAAGGAAAGGCTTATTTTGTCTCTCAGTTTGAGGCTATAGTGCATCATGAGGAATGTAGGTAGACCCAGAGGCAGCAAGCATCATTACATCCACAGATAGAAAGCACAGACAGAGAAATGATGATGCTTTGTTGAATTACTCTTGGTTATTCTGTCAAGAAGCCCAACTTAGTAATAATGTCTCCCTTAGGGAGGTCTTCCATCTCAATCACTCTATCTAGACACCCCCCAAAGACATTAAGAGAGCTTAGTTGACATTCACTATTAACCATTAAATATAGTAAATTCAGAAGTCAGTAGCATTGATTGTTCAGTCTTATTTTCAAATCACCATACTCTGTATTTTATATGGCTAACAGTGCAGTAGAGTTGCTTGTACAAGAACCACCAGAGCCCTGATAATGAACTGCACTGTAATGTGCCTAGGTAATAGGAGGAATTGATATAAACTCAGAGCACAATGATCATGCAGCTGGTCTGCTTTTGCATGAAGTCATATGACTGCACATAAAGAATTCATACTTATTTATATTGAATAATTGTTATTTAACAGTTAAAATGCATTTTTTAAATTAAGAGAAATATATAATACATTTTAATTTATAACATATAACTTAAATGTAAAAATAAATTTACCATTTCAACAAATAAAACATATTAATTTTATATAAAAGATAGATATTAATGATTTACAACTAATATATATTATAGTATGATTATATTTATAATATCTGATAATTCCTTCCTGCCCTGTCAGGATGTCTGCAGCAATAATCCCTGATCCTCCAAGGCAAACATTTCCTCCTACTTTTTCCTAAGGACAATGGTTGGTTTCTCAGAAGTTTTCTTGTGCATCTGTAACCCATTGCTACTGTGGCAGTTTTAATATCTTATTTGTAGCTCTTTGTTAATGCACTGATTATTCTCTAGGTCTTCAATACTTTTACTAATTCAACATAAGTCTTCAATACTCTTACTAATTCAATATGCACATGTTTCCCGCTGTTAAACTAGGTTTGTTCTTAAGTCCCTAGTTCAGATACTCTACAGTTAGAAGTTGTTTTCCAGCTCTCACTGCAAATGCAACTGAGCAGCAATTATTTATTGCAGGTTTTCCAGTCATAAGGAAAACAGAATTATGTCTTCTGTAAGCCAGCTGTAATTTTCTGGGCAACCAAGGCCCTCTTTCTATGGTAGAATCATGGTGTCCTTGGTGACAGGTGCCCTCTCTCTATAATTAAATCTTAATGTACAGAGAGACTGACACCCTCTTTATGGATCATGATATACTAGATGACTGGTCCTCAAACTCTGTGGCTGAATTTTATTGTATTGTGTGAGTATCTGTATCGCACAGCATAGGAATAAATAAGGCCTTGGAATAAGCAAATCATAGATTACAAGCCAATCTCTAGCATGGTGAGTCTTGAAGTTCTTATTTCTCAGTGACAATAACAGTACATTTCACATTCATTTTATCAGGATTGTGTAACTATTAATATATCAAAGTAAGAAGGAGTTTTGTTATGATTCCCCCTGCAAAATTTCCAGAATTAAATATATATAATCAAATTTGTGTTAGCCCGATACCTACTTCACTAATAGTGGAAAACATAATTGAGTATAATTGGTATACTCTGTTTGATGCTATAAGTTTGTCTTCAGATGTGAATATAGTTATCTCAATCACTGTGCAATTCAGGGTATCTCTTCACTGATTTCTTTCTCAGGGGTTTTTGTTTTGCCTCTTGCCCATACTGTTTACCTGTTTCTGGGCCTCATGAGGAAGGCAGTTGCCACAAATACGGCTTTGGAGTTACACCGTCAGTCTGTTTTTTGTTAGGGTCCTACAAGGCTGAAACAGTGCTGTGGCCATCGCTGGTGACCATGCACAGTGACAGCTGTGACTGAATGAGGATATAGCAGCTTTGCTAGCCTCAGACATTAGTCTGTCTTTCATCAGCCTTGCTAGCCTCAGGTGCTGGGAAGCTACGGTGGAGCTTATGCTGGTGGAATCCCTGATTTTCTTCTTTCTTTCTTTTGAACCATGTATGTCAGTGCCACTCATATTCATCTTAATTAATCCTTTTGAAAATATCTTCATATGCTTGCGAGACTGGCAGCCATGATTGGAGTTGCTCCACCCTCTTCATTGATAGGCTAAGTCTCTGAAACCATGATTGGAGGGAAGCAGTCCCTACCTTAGGGTTGTTCTCTCAGAATTTCAGTTCAGAATTCCTGTCAAACCAACAGGAGTGTGATTCACACAGCAGTCCGCCCTTTCCACCCTTTCCACCTCCTGAAGGCATTAAGGACCCTACTCTTATACACACTGTTTATACCTGCCCTTCTCAAGGGGAGACACACTCTATGAATGCCCTCTCCCTGTAGTAATAAATATTAAAAATCCAGGCCCAGGGTTTCTTCCTCTCCTTAGACCATTCATATTCCAGGATGAAAGACACAAACAGCCTTTATATTTTTAATATGCCTTAGGCAACACAATAGCTGGGCAGCTGACTACCCTCTATGTTGTTAGAATCTACTTTTCTATTGTTAACCACAAGTCATCACTTACTATTTACTATGTTCCATCTGGGATGTTCTTAACCCAACTGGGCAGCCCTTTGGGCCATGTTCTCTTGGTTTTTAGCCCACGGCAGGTGTCCTTCAGCTTCATGTATGTTCTACTTCTTCCATGGTGGCATACTTCTCCTTCCCCGCCTCTTTGTGGCCCTCTCTCTCCAAGCCCATGAAACCTCAACCCTGCCTATGTCTCTTCTGCCCAGCTATTATCTGTCGGCATCTTTATTTATCAATCAGAATTAACTTGGGGTCAGAGTTCCAGGGGCTACAAGTAGACTCTGAGTCTTAGGAACACACACTTAATATTACAATAGACAGTAAAAGACCACAACAATTCTCCCTTTTAGTCCATTAAAAGGCTTTTTTCTCTCAGATATAAATTGAACACAATTATAACAGTTATGTAAATTATAAAGTATGACATACATTTATTACATCCAGTCCGTCATATTTGACAATTTAGATAAAATATTCTATCAACTATCCTAACTTAATGAATTACCTTAATATTTTCCCATGTTCTAAAGCTGTTCACTTTCCAGACTCCCCTGGAAAAAAAAAGCCAAGAAACAAACAAACAGACAAAAAAAAAAAAAAAAAAAAAAACCCACCCAATTTATTTTCTCTCCTGTTTCCTCCCAAGTTTCTCTGCTTTCAGTGTTTTGGCCTCTAGTACAGTTGAATATTTGGGTAACTTTTCTTGCTTACCCAAGCACTTTGTAGTTGAGCAGTTAAGATCGAGTCCTAGTAGTCTGAGTATGATCTATCAGCATTGAAGAGGATCATGGTCAACCAAAGTCTGCAATGGAAGCCTGAAGGATTACGGTAAGGATTGGTATTTGAAAGAAAAAGGTTGCATAAGCAGACAAATGGAAGTACGTATAAATTAATAGGTTATAATCAGAAACACATCATACTAAGTGTATCATCATTGATGCAGTTAAAGGGGTCATCCCAGGCTGGAAGCATCTTTACATGTCTGTAATCTATGTGTATTCCATGGTTATATATTTTCCTAATCCATGACTGTGAAATAAGGCCTGAGAATTTCAGGTTCCTAAAACATAAAACAACAGTCTACATGGATAGAGCCCAGTGTGAAAAACATGACAGACAAAGTTATTGTTTTATTGTTCATTTTAATCTATTTAATATATGTATGAGTTGTCATTTACTTTCTAACTGGGACTCCACGAATCTTTGCCAGCTTTGATTGAGCTAGCTGTCATACAGCTGCCAGTGTCTGCCCAGTGTCTGCCAAGAACACTGGCTCGGATTTGTTCATCAGCACAGATTACCACAGCTTTACAGCTGAGTATGAGCTGTCTTTCTGATGCCAGTAAAAATTAAAAACTAATGAACTGTCAAAAAAAAAAATAACATGGACATGGCATTAAGCTACTTGCAAAATGACTTTTGATCCTGTTAACCTGAATATGGTAATCCTTTCTTCCAATACACTAGTGTCTATTTTATGGAGTGATTTAATAGTTTGCACTTTACAATCCTGCATGTGCCATTTTATATAGAAAACAATATGCATAGTTTTATGATGCCCCGCCAAACTTAGGTACTAATTAACAACGTTATGTGCTGCAGGAACACTTTTGAGCATGAATATATTAGCCATTAATTTCCACAACTATGAAGATGCAAGAAGAGTGTGGAAGGAAGACCCGGAGGGAAATCAGAACGTATCACGTTATGGGAATAGCTAACCCATCGGAAACTCACATAACAGACTCCTCGGCAAGGAAGGGGCACTGGCAATTTTCAAAACTAACATCAGCTGATGTTTGCATTTAATGAAAAATGTGATTTGAAATCCATCACTGTCAATAAGTTCCTTCTACCGAATAATCTTGAACAGAAACTACTTTCCAGATGGGCTAGTGTGGATGTGGCTCAAGTGCCTTCCAGTGTGTTCATTTTCAGTTAACTGACCCAATAAAGAGCATATAGCAATCGCTTTGATGAAGGAAAGATTTAGCAGTGCTGAAAGCTTTTTAAAACTTTATTAAGCTATTTGACACTTACAATTTATTAAAGGCCAGACATTCCATTTCTCTCTTTGTTAAAATTTGCATGCACAGTTTTAACATAGAAAAATTACAGTTTTTGAGGTTTCTCTTAATGCTTTTATCCTAAATATAAAATCTTTTCAAGCATATATAATACACACACACACAATTGTTGTGAGGCATTGTTCATGGACAAATGTCACTCACTCCATTTAGGGAACCAAGGACATGCTGAAGTACAGATGCCACCAATGTCCAACTTCATGAGCCAGTGAGTTACAGGAATATGGGTGAGGGGTAATTTACAGGAACAAAAATGACTCAATAAAGCTGAATCAGTCAAAGATCAGTGCACCATGGGTGATGATTCACAAAATCTGAAAACGTAGATTTCACAATCTTCAAGCAGCTCAGTGTTGGAGGTTGGAGAGTATCTCTCCCAGGTAGCTCACTGTGTCTGAGAATAAGGTGTGTGAGAGGCGTATGTACCAGGATTCAAGAGCCTAGTAAACCTGGTCAGCTTGGGGAACTCCCCAGAAGGAATGTTTCACTTCCCTGTTAAGACATCCCGTGTTTAATGAGTTTCGGGCATGATAAACTTGTATCCCTTCCTTAGAACATTCAGTTGTTTCACAGAGTTCCTACCACTCTGTATTAATAAGCTGCCCTCCAAGATGGAAGTCTGCATTCTCAGAGAAAACTACTCTTCAGCAGAGTAGTGTTCATAGTTGTAATTTGAAATATAACATTCATTCTCATCGAACTTAATAACTGCACCTGGTTTTCTAAACAGGCTTCATGAAAAAGTAGATGACTTGTATTCTCTCCTCTTTGTGATGTTCCTTTCAACTGGCTTCAGGTTAGTACGCATTTACTATCTATTAAAGGCTATAGTAATTGCTCAGTCTGATGTAGTAGGGAAATAATTCCACTTTTCTCACTGGCTTTTCTACATTTGTACGAACTTATTTATGTTTCAACCCTGTGATCACTTTTATTATTTTCAGATTATATTTCTTAGAATAACTTCTTGCAAAAGATATGGGAATTAAATATTAAATTTGGCCTGGTTACATAAGCCTGTAACCTCAGCTACATGGAAGGCTGGAGTTACAAGATTTCAAGTTCAAGGCTTACCTAAACTATAGAATAAGTTCGAGGCCAGTCTGGGAAACTTAGTGAGACAGTATATCAAAATGAATAAAGAAAGCTTGAGACATGGCTCAGAGTCGGAACACAACATGCTCACTTCAAACCCCAGTACTGAATAAATTTGTAATCCACACTGCATTCTCATGAATGGTTTTCTAAATGTACTAATCTATGCCTATGTTATAAGAAACAAATACAACAAATATAGCCAAATGGCTATTATTATCAAGCTTATAACAGTTGGAACAAATTAGCATTTACCTTCAATAATTGTCCCAACAAGATAAATATTATAGCCCTATACCCTACTTTGGAACATATGATCATAGAAGAACAAGGTCTCCATACAACCAGAGTACAGAAACTCCTGTGTTTGGCTACTTTTTTAATTTGTGATAACCATTACAATGGAGTATAACAGAAAGTTTCTTCTGTCTGTTAACAAAAATTCACTATTATAACCACTTAAAGGAGTAAAATAGATAAGTAGAAAGCAAAGAATGGAAGAAAAAGAGGGAAATGACAGAGATGGATGAAGAAACCACCCAGCATCACATGCTTTCTATGGGAGGTGAACACAAAGCAGAGGAATGTAAATATTTACAGAGACTGAAGGGGGCTGAAGCAAGGCTGCAGAGGTACCCTGACTGCAGGCTGCTGGCAGAGGCAAACTGGAGGTGCTTTTCTATGAGTGGCATCAGCTGAGAATTCTTATGTTGATGTCCCTCCTCCATTAACTTCCCATCAGAAGCAAAGAGAAAAAAAATGATATAAAATATAATTTAATCCTGGGCTGGCCATCTTATACAGAGTCATTACAGAATTTACTTCTTAGCTCCTTGGATTATTCCTGAGCGCTAAGAGTTGGGCTTACTATTGGCTGAGTTGTTGGTCAGCAGGAAGCACGCCGACTTTGTTGGCAGAGGACTGAAGCTGTAGGTCAGACTTGTATTGTGAAATATGGTCTGGTATGAAACCACTTGCAAATACAGTCATATTAAATCAGTAGGGTAATTTAAATTATTTTCAATAGCTACCTTTTTGCTTGATCCTGATGAAGATCGTATCACCTTGAGTATTCAAAAAATTTATTTTCAAATTATATTTTGTACAAATCACAAAAGTTAAAATATCTATAAATGTCCTATTTAAAGCTAAGTTTTATGCCACCTTATTCTCTGTATCCTGCCCAGTTGTCTATCGCTGTGTTAATCATCATGTAAAACAAATAAAGTATCTCTGATGAGAATTGAGAGATGTATTAATTTATGGATATAATAATAATTCATTAAAAGTCAGTTTAATATGATTTCTATCTAACAGATGTGTAAGGTAAATATTTCTTACTCTTCTGAGGCATTTGGTTTCTTGAGGAGAAAGATGCTGCCAAGACAGACCTATATAGGTAATGTTACGTTAAAATGCTCTTTTCAATCATTAGAAGATTTGCAGATTGAAGTCTATTTGTATTCCCAGCTCCTGTAGAGATAAAGAGGAAGAACTCTTGTTTCCATTTCACTCATTGTTTATGAAACACAAGTGTAAGTTTGTCTTCAAACTTCACATATTTTCCCAGACTATCATTCTTGCCCCATATCTCATTTTCTACATCAAGTCTTTAGCAATGTTCTCTTCTGATTGCCACACATGCTCTGTCTTAGTTTTGTTAGTGATGCTACAAACTGGGGCAAATACACATAAAGATAAAGTGTTTACATCCAAATCTTTCCTAAGGATGTGGAAACCACGTGGCTCTAAGGATTTAAGAGCATGTGTCCTCTTTCTGCAACCTGGTCATTCATCAGAAGGACAATGGGGAAGTATAGCACTCTATACCCTCACCGTTGCCATCAAAATACTGTGGCACTAAATATGCTCCAAGTACTTCATCAAGCTAAGGCAAAAACATGACCTTTCCTGAAGCACGGGTTGGCTCAAGTCTTTCTCCTATCCCATTATGGTTGTCTCATTTTCAGCAAGGGTCTCTCAAGACGACAGTCACTGCAGCATTGCCAGTGATTCATCTCAAGTTCTGCTTCTGGAGAGGTCATCCAGGTCAACTTGTCCACTGTTCTCTGTGTCTACCACATTTTATCTCTTCCTTTAGTCTGCTTTGGTTCTTTGACATCACAAATATCCCTTGTCATCTGAGTCATAAGCCATCTTTGTAGCCCCACTCCTAGAAGTTTGTCTTCTATTATTGCTGATAATTTGATTAAAAACTGATTCCCAAGCCAAGTGCATAGAAATTAAGACTAAGGAAAAAAGAGTGAAAAGAGTGGCGAGTTTGAGAATAGCCTTGGCTGTATAATAATATCCTGCTTTAAAAAATGAATAAATGAAAATGAAATCATTTCTTTATCATCAATAAATACAATGATTAATAAAAATGCCATGTCCTGAACCATTTATACAATTGTCAAACTTCTTACTTTCATATTGTTAAGCTGTGTTTCTGTAACGATGCATGCACATATACATGTCATGTCAATTTGAATAATGAAATGTGTATTATTTTATACCAGCATAGCCTGTGACTATGTCAATTCTAGCCTGTTTTTCCTTCAACACTTTGATCATTACTGGCCAACATAAAAGAAATATACTTTTAATGTTAGAATCATTCAAATAACAGTTTTTAAAAGACTCTTTCAATTCAGCCAGGATTTGTTGTCATTTGCTAGATTCAGGCACTGTACTGGGCCATGACAAGGGACACAAAATTTTAATATATGTATTTTACTTGCTGTGAATGCTGATTGAGCCAGTATTTACAATGCCACTTGGAAAGAACCTAGCAATTGTTTGATTTGTGAGTAATGTGGTTAATGGCATGTTTCAGGGTTGTGGGATTGCAGAACAGTGATAGCTGTCTGACAGTCTGTGACAAAATGGAACACAGCAGTGCCACCCCATGAGCCTCATTTTCCACATCCCTGCTGCTCCTTTCACTAGCACCAGACTCAAGTTTTGCGCAGGAACAGTTCACAAGGCCAAGCTCCTGGGAGTCTCTGTTTCCCTCTTAATTCTGTCTGGTATACTCCAGTGCAGACCTTAATAAATTCTAACTGTTCCATGAGGGAATCATGGCAACCAATGATTCCTAACAAAATCAATCCAAAGCCTAGCCTCTTGCTGAGTAATTTAGTAATTACTCAGTGTAGTTCAGACAACTGCAGGTCTTAACTCTTCTCTTCTATTAGCCTATTTTTCACTTCTAGGCCAAGAGTAAGTTGAATATTTTCCATTATCAATTCAAGTTTTTTCTTGGTCTTGGCATTTTATCTGTTCTTTTAATTTCATTGTGATTATTATTAGTTCTCTTCTGTTTATCTTATTTCATTTTATGTTTCCATAACAGAGTACAATAGTCTGGGTGGGACATTTATAAGAGAAGAAAATTTACTTCTCATTTATCTGGAGGTTGAGACTATTATAATGGTAGCATCTTGGTGAGAGCCTCTCTTTCTATCATCTCATGTCAGAAAGTATGAGGGATAGAAACACATTATAGGAAAAGGAGTGGAGAGGGAATTGAAATATTTTATTTGGAAGCTAACTATTTATTTTAGCAATAATCCATTCCTAGGGGGCAGATCTCTCTTGAAATGGTGTATTTTTCTCTACAGGGATAGGACTGATAGAATCGATGAATCTACTTTGAAAGGAGATGCATTAAATTGACTTACATGATACAGTCTAGACAGTCCAGCAGTGATGTCTCATACCTAGAATCTGCTCAGTCCAGGACAATAGATAGTTGGAAGTTTCTGGTGAGCCACTGGTCTTCTGTCTCTGAAGAAGTCTCTGAAGAAGCTGAATTCTTATATCTTTAAAGAAAAACAGCAACAAATAGATGAATTTGCTGCACGTGTAGAGTAAAGTAGGCAAAAGGAAAACATATCTAGGAAGTCAATACAAAAATAAACAATTTCAGAACAGTTAATTTAAAAAGAACTAAGAATATATCACAAAACAAATAAACAAAATACCATACCAGGAGTTAATATGCATTGTTCAATAATAACTTATTAATAATGCTTCCAATTTCCCAACAAAGAGACAGACTATTAGATTTTATTAGAAAGTAGAATCTATCTTGTTATTGCCTTCAAGCAACACTTCTTAGAGTCTAGGATATATACCACCTCAGGGCCAAAAGATGGGAAAAGGGAACAAGCAGGCATATAAATTATATATTATATACCTGTAATATCTGACATTTAGACTTCAAATAAAATCTAGTCAGAAGACATGAAGTGGGTCACTTCACACTTAGAACCAATCCACCAAGAATGTTAAATAACTGAGTTGTACACATTGTTAGAAAGGAGATACTATTATATTGAGTGCCATATATTAACCATAATGCAACAATAATCAGTTCAATACCCTACTCTCAAAAACAGAGAGATCATCTGGACAAAACCAAACAAACATTTGAATTAAACAGCATCATAAGTCAAATGGCCTAACAAATACCTATAGAACATTCTACACAATTCCTAAGAAGTACAAATTTCTTTCAACACTTCATAGAAAGTTCTCCAAAACTGTATACATTAACACAAAACAAATCTCAATCAATACAGAAAAATTTTGAATAACAACTTTCATTCTGTCTGACCAAAGACAATAAAGCTATCTGCAGTATTAGAAACTACAGAAACTGTTCTAACTCATGAAAACTAAACAACACTTTACTACATAATAAGTGAGTCAAGGAACAAATCAAGAAGGAAAACAAAATATAAATACTATGAGTGAGGGAAAAATGATCCAATGAAGTCAATTCTTTAAAGAAAGTTTATAGCCCTAGCTTCGTATATATAAATTCTAAAATCAGTAACTTAATTGTGTACCTGAAAGCAAAAACTTTAAATACCTTAAATAGTATATACAAACTTAAATAGTATATACAAAAACCTTAAATAGTATATACAAAGGAATAATTAAAATCAGGGCTGCAATTAATTAATAATAAATGGAGCTAGAAAATATTATAGTCTGTAAAATAACCCCTGATCAGAGAAACAAATGTCACATTCTCTTAGTTGGACATCAGAACTTAAGGATAAGTCTTCTACTAAAGACATCACAGACATTGGTCATGGAACATGGAGAAATCAAGTGGTACTGACAAGAAAGATACTTCCTGATGACAAGTTGTTCTAATACTAAAAGTTACTCTTCAGGCTACTGGAGAAAGATTTGGGGTGCAATGAACAGTTTTAACCAGCTTTGAACTCTGTAAACTGAAAAACTGAGTGACATAAAACTATGCTCATGGGTACAATAGTGGCACAAATATTTTAGGGGCAATAAACTGCTTTTTGATTGTATTCAAGTCTTTCATCACAGAAAGAAATAGCTACATCTTACTGGAAATCTGGCCAAGAATACAAGGTTGGAGATCTCAGAGCTGGCAAAGGTGAACTATTTCTATTATTTTGCTGAATAAACATATTATCAACATTTCTACTAACTTTAAATCTTTATATCCATTGTTTCATTCAGCTCTCAGTTTATTCATGCAGTCAATGTTCATTAATGTAGAAACTCATAATTAGTCAATGTGTGAAGAATGAATAACTGAGAAGTATCCAGTAACAAATGGAAAGTCCATATCAGACCCACCTTCCCCAGTACTTAGGGAATCATTGTAAAAGAGGGATAGGAAGATTGTAGATACCAGTAGATGAAGACAGAACAAAATAGTTTCTTCAACCATGAAAGTACCACTGAACTCAGGAAATCACAGTCTTGGTTGTTGCTTGCAGATGATCAAGCCAATCAATGTTCTAGCATGAAATGAAAACAGGTTCATGAGTTCCCATGAAATGAGAACAGGTTCATGAGTTTCCACTGCTAACTGGGGAGCCAAAAACAGCTGATGATTTCTGGGGAAGAGAAAGTTAGATTTTTTTTAAGGGTTTGATTCCTGGTAGGTTGACCACACTTCTATGGATGGTCCTATATCCACACATATATAAGCAAAATAAATTAGAGGAATAAGTTATTAATTTTTTTTTACAAATGAAAGAAGTTAGTGGGGACATAGGAAGTCATTACTGGATCTAAAAAGGTTTAGGAGGCAAAAGTAAGTATGATCAAAATAAATCATATGAAATTATCCAGTTATTACGAACCATATTTAAAAGGTTCCTTGAAACCAAAAAGTGAACAAGAAAGACAACAGAAAACAGCAACAGCAAATTCCAAGCTCACTAGTAGAAACGATCAAATATGTTTTAAACATTTTTTTCATTAACTTGGCTTAATGCAGCCCTATTCAGCTTTAATAGGATCCTCATTTTGGATGCAGTATAAGCCAAGGTCAAAACTATTAAAAGCTGTTGCTTAGACCTTTCTGCTCAGTAACTGTAGTAGCACATAGTAATAGGAAATAGTCTGAAAACTGTAGCATCCACTCCTTTGTTGGGAGCCGACTTTGCAGCCATCTTGAGCCATATACCCTGACATGAGACTTGTATTACAATAGCCTACAACAGCTGAGCACACTCTGATAACATCTTGCTTTAGATACCCAGGACTTTCCTTGGGTGTGTGAGATTAAAGGTGTGTGAGATTAAAGGTGTGTGAGATTAAAGGTGTGTGACTTAAGAGTGTGACTTAGAGATCAGACTTAGAGACAAGACCTAAGGGTACGACTTAAAGGTGTGACCAAAAGGCATGGCTTAGAAGTGAGACATATAAAGGCGAGAGGCATACAGAAGAGAGATCAGAGAATCAGACACTTTAGAGAGTACAACTTAGAGAACAATTTGGAGTAACAGAGATTCAGACACTAGGAGTAGGAATAGACATTAGACACTCGGAAGAGAACAAGAAGGAGTACAACTAGGAACTAGAAGGAGTACAACTAGGAACTAGGAACTAGGAACTCAAGACTTGGGACTTGGACTAGGAAGAGAGACTAAAGAATAAGTGGGATTGGGACACACTCTGTCTGGTCTCCATTCTTCGAGTCCATCCTCACTTTCTCTCTTGCTGAACCCCGACCCAAGGACCAGAGCAGTAGCTTGGGCCGGGATACAGTGGCCGCCAAGTGCGGAGTGGAGAGGGCCTCAACATTTTAGGCCGCCCAAAGTGGGGCAGCCTAGGCCCCAACATTTTTTGGCGCCTGAACGGACTAGTACAGTTCTCAACACTCCTTGTCTAGAGTGTTCTTACATAAAATACTCTGCAAGATCGATCACCACCTATATCTGGCTATCTCCCAACCTAGAAATTCATACTGGTGATAGTGAATGGACCTGGTGGCTAATATCACAATGGAACATGAACACATAAAGGGAGCCATCTGTTTTAGTCAGTATTCTCTTGAGAAACAGAAACAAAGTTATTATTACATATATTATACCTGAGATGCTGAGAACTGGATGCTCAGCCCTTGAGGCTGGGTGCTTCAAACATTGAAATAGTCCCACAACAGCAATTTCTCACTGGGAAGTGGTAGCCAGTAGTCACTAAGTCCAGAAGACAGGGTCCTCAGTAATCCGGATCTAGAGCTGGGAGGCTGGGAAGCTTCTGTAGATCTATTGGTCAGTATTCTAGGATGAAAGCTTAGGAACGCTAATTCTACTCTTAAGTGAAGGAGCCAGCAGCAATAGCAGCAACAACTCATCCAAGACAATAAAGGCTAAGTAATAAACTTCCTTCTGACATACCCTTTTTATTAAAATTGGTGCTTCTACCACAAGGTGCCATCCACATTCCAGGTGTCCTTTCCACTTCAGTCAAAACAGTGCTTCACTTACTAGGCTCCTTACTAGAGTGATTGTAATTTGTGGCAAGTTGACACTAACCAACCATAGCACCCTTCCTTCACTCAGTACAATTTCACCCCAAGTAGTATTTGTATCCATAGTTTCCATTACATCAAGGAGATGAGCTCATGTTGAATACATATTTTCAAAAGGAGTGACTTAAGAGTGAGGATCTGAACCACAAAAGGATGATGATGAAACTCAAGTGACGCTCTTCCTTGGGGCATCTCTCCAGTAGGACAGAAGCTGAAGAAAATAAAATACTGACTGGTCTAAAATATTGTTTAAACAGTTTTCAAATAAAACTAATCATAAGAGTAGAATGCAAAGAAGAATAGATTGTCAAGAGTGACTGTAAAAGGGTAATCAGAAATCACTAATCATAATTTATAGAGACAGTAATGAGAAGCTCATGCCAAGCTCATGCCTTGTTATGAGTGAGAGCAGGAAACCCCAAGCTCAAGCAGGACAATGAAGAAGGACAGCAGCATTCAGTCCTCAGAAGCCAGCCCTGGTGTTTTGTGCTCTTTTCTCATGATAAATCATTAAGAAGATAGCACACATACTTGAAAAGTGCAAAAACAGAAACACAGTCATCAGTTAGCTTCCCAAAAGTCCAAGATACAACAGATACCAGAGAAAGAATTTGAACCAAATCCAGTGCAAAGGTAACATGTAAGGCACTTAAGGAAATATAGTGTTTCTTCTGCTTGTGAAAATGACATTCAGACTAAGGGGCACTTTCCATTCACTAGAGAGCCTCACCCCAGTACCTATTTCCAGATTAATTCTATGTAGTCATTGTGTCTCAGCTGACAGTGGATACACTCCTACATTAGATTCTATTTGGGAATCAGTGCTTTACTTTCGACGTATGGTAAGGCCTAAAATATGACCTTCTTTCCATGTGCATCATCATTAAAAAGTATATATGGGGTAAACAAGTGAAACTCTTCATGTTGTTCTGAATACACTGGGTTAGGTTTAAAACCAGTCACTTCGGCTTATAGGAGAGATCTTTGGATATGTCTATTTCCAAATCTATTCTTCACAATGGTATTTACACACAGGTACTACTCAAAAATCTTTGGGGGATGCTGGTACCAGCTTGGGACTCCTTTATTAGCTGAGCTAAAACATGTTCTCCAAGAAGAAATGAAGCATGAGAATTTTCTAGCTTTATCTCCATTTCCTCTTACATGTGGTATGACAGGAACCACAGGGCAAAAGTACTGCTTGAAGGATGTAAGAAAATCATTTAAGGAAACCATCGCATGGACCTTTATTGTCTTCCTAATCGGATTTTCATTTGCCTTTAAACTTTAATTGCTCTGATTTATGAGTGTTTCACTTTAAAAGGCTCTTCAAATCCTTTATGGAATAGGCTATAAAATATGAATTCTTTCGAAATATGCTATCCAATACTACAAGTCTCTGAGAATCCATGCAGGTCTGGAAGTGTAGTCATGAAGCAGATGGTTCCTATAAGCACCGAAGTAATATGTACAATGATTGAGTACATAAGTTCAGCTTCCTTAGAGAAGGCTTTATTGACGAGAAGAAAAGCATGGGCAAAAAGAAAGAAAGAAAGAAAGAGAGAGAGAGAGAGAGAGAGAGAGAGAGAGAGAGAGAGAGAGAGAGAGAGACAGAGAGACAGAGAGACAGAGAGACAGAGAAAGAGAGAAAAGAAAAAAAGAAAAGAAGAGAAATCCAGGCTTGCTACTTGGAAACTATTTTATAAACTATTCACGAAAGCTTAGTTTAGGATATAAAGTGTGACTTAATATGATAGAGTCAATAGAAGCAATTCTGAAATATTTGTGAAATACTGATTTTTCTGAAAACCAGAAACCACTGGAATTAATGTCATCATATCAGACTTAAAATGCTTATTCCTAGAGAAATTTAAGATGTTATTTAGTGGGGCAGAACTTAGACAAATACTTCTCTAATGTAATTTCAATAAAGCTATTATATAATTGAATCTTATCAGAGCTATTGAATTATGTTACATTTGAACAAATTCAAAGGGTTTATGTTACCTTTTCTTTAAAATCATGAAAAAAAAAAACAATCTAAATGGATTTTTCTATCCCTTCACAGTATTATGAAATATCTGAGAAATCATCCTGGCATAATGAGAAAGCAAAGCTTCTCAGAAAGAAATTAATCTTCCTTTTGACTGAGCCCATTTATGTTATCCATTCGTGACTTGGTAGCCTGGTTTGAAATTCAGGCAACCATTATTTGTCATTAAATAGTAAGCTTCTGTGAGTAATTTTCTTTGAAAATGCTTAAGTAGATTGCATAAAGCTTACCACAAAGCACATGGAGTTTGGTTATGGTGCATGAAGGGTGGAGGGATTCAAACAATCACCTTCTTCTGTCCACAATCAAAATGTCCATTATTGCCTTTGCAAGTGAATCCAATACATGTATTGACACCAATTATATCCTATAGATACTGTTTAAAACTAGAAATGGAAGGATCTAAGAATACAGGCAGAAGAAGTAGTCACATACAGTGACAATGTGGGGATTGGAGTAAATTGTAACTAAAACCAACAGAAAGTCTATGAAAACAATAAGTGTTACAGTCTTCTTTCATAGCTACTTCAAATATGATTTGAACTATAAACAAAATCGACTCCAGTGGATAAAATCAATTAATTCCTTCATATATGAGATAAAGGGAAAGTGCAGGATTTGAAGTAGGTGATGTACTACAATGTACAGGGAACTCATTTTCTTTGGGGGTGAGTTGCCTAGCAAATGCTTAAAGGATAGATATGGAGAAGATCAAAGAGTGTCTGGTCATCCGTTCCAGTGACATTTTGCTTCTTCCCCTGGTCCATGGGTATTTAATCCTTAACAGAGAGAAAAACAACATTATTGGATAGTTCTATAAGAGAAGCAGAAACAGGATGGCAGGACCAGCAAAGAGTGATCTAGAAAAAAGACAGGTGGAAAATAACAGAAAGGGAATATATGATGTTTTGTTTATGGTATCTTTCTCCTAATAAGCTGATAAAAAGGCTTTTAAAGGAATATATCTTCATTTCCCAACTGAAGTAGGGTTTTGTTGGTGGTGGTGGTGGTGGTTTTTTTGTTTTGTTTTGTTTTGTTTTTCTTGTCTCACTGCAACATCTATATAAACTCATGGGAGGAATCTTGAAACGTTCACACTGCAGAGACTTGGCAGGGCTATAAACACTTATGAAGTTTGTTGAACCTACACTTAAATAGGGTCTTGATTTATTCTATCACATTCTCGTTCATAACAAAGCTATGTTGAAAACTAACATAATTCATAAGTTATTTTGCAGGGTCAGCCTGAGGTTTTCTGTGACTCACTCATTCAAGCACAAAATTAGTTTCACATGAGTAAAATCTGTTACAGTGCAAAGCTTAGAAGCAAAGTTTCATGTGAGAAACATCCTAGAAGGAAACAGATGGCTCAGTCAAAGCATGGATGACTGAAAGGCTAATGAGTTACATTTACAGTGATGGGGCTGTTAGGGAAGGCAAACACACACAAGACCACAAAGACTAGCAAGGACTAGGCTTTCCCTCCCGATCTCAAGGTCAATGCAATAGACACAGGTCCCCTGACTTATCAGGAACTAAATCTGTGAGTGAAGGGAGCTTAAGTGCCCAACAAAAAAAAAGTCATCTAAAATGGTTAAAATCCATTTTTTCAGGGGGGAAAAAAGGAGGGGGATGGGATGAATACTATAACCTCTTTCACACAAGCCTCTACTGTTGTCTCCATCATTTAAAGACAATCGCCAGGAAAAAAGGAAGAAAGATGGCACCAGGATATCTCCCATGAGGCCATACAGAATATCCACTACAAGATTCAGAATATAGAAACCAAAGAGTGGCAGAAGCCTGGGAGCCTGTACACTACTCAGAATTTGGGGAGATTGTCTCTGTTACTCATCCAGTTGTCAGCGCAGATAACCAGGCAAGGTAGTGTTCAGATTTGCATTCTCTGAAAATACATGAGTTTGTGCATGTGATCCCTTTGGCCTGTTCTACACCAACACCCAGAACTTCCTTTCCAGTTTCTGCTTAAGGTTTCCTTTTGTGTCAAGTCTTCCTTGAATTCATTGTCTGCCATCTAAAAACTATTCATTGTTTTGTTTTCAAGTTAAGATGTACCATGCTTTATAGATGCTTTGAATGAATAAACTATGCATTTAGGAACTATCAAAGGTCTTGATGAGTCATCTTTAAAAGATAAGCATGAGCTTCTTTGAATCAAAGAATCTGGGCATTGGGAGAATAAAGGAATTGTTTAGCAGCAGGGTGGTTTAAATGAGAACAACCCCACCCCCACCCCCCACCCCACCCTCGCCCCAGGTAAAAATGGCTGGGGACCGCAGGGTTCCTCATGCTTCGCTGTGTGCACTTGGCTGCGTTCCTTCCTCCAGCTGGAAGTTAGGCCCAGCTGCTCACCAAAGGCCTCTCCATGGTTCCTCACTGTGCGGCCCCAACATACGAGAAAGTCCAAGGGTTTTTACAGGCTTTAATGTCATGGCGGATGTAGATTCATCTGGATGCTCACCCCAAACCCAGGGTAGTCCTGAGTTAAATAGCAGGGAGAAAGGGGGGAGGGGCTGGGGAGAAATGCTTATTTGGCTCCGCCCTTTGGCCCTCAAGTAAATCTCTCTAGGGTCTGAGGCCTGCTTATCACGCCCTCCACCTGTGTATGTGACTGAAGGGTGAAGGTTGAATGGAGATTAGACCTCCCCCAGTCCCGACTTCCCCCAGGACCATACATTTAAATATTTTAGTTTCCAGTTGGCAGACTCTTTAGGAAGGGATGATTGGGAGGTATGTATGGGCTTATTGTAGCAGGTGTGTCAGTGGGCTTCAAAATTTCAAAAGCCCATGCCTGGCCCAGTCTGTCCCTCTGCTTGCCGCCTGTGAATCAGGATGTAAGTTCTCAGCTACTGCTCCAGCATGCCTGCTTGCATCCTGCCATATTTCCCACCATAAGGGTCAAAGATTCACCCTCTGAAACTACAAGCAAGTCCCCAATTAAAAGATTTCTTCTATAAGTTGCCTGGTTAATGATGTCTCCTCACAGCAATAACAGAAACTAAAGCAATATTCAGTTGTGCATTTCATTTGCCTTTTTTTCTGATTTCATCAGCTGATCAATTACTAAAGCATGACCAAAAGTGTCTGCACCCACAAAAAAAAAGGGGGCCAAACATCTAAAAACCAGTAATTATTACATGAATATTCTAGTAGAAATAACATTTTGGTGCAACTAGGGTTTCAGCTTAATAAGTTTGTAGCACTAACTCTACAGGATTTATAGAATTTTAGACTTTTTTCAAACAAATAGCCATTTATTATTCATTATCTTTAGAACACTGGCTTAATGTTAAATCTCCCTTAAAATATACTCAATAAAGTAGCAGTGACTGTGTTTGCTTTGCAGAGATGTTTGAACCCTCTCCCTTCATGGCCCTCCTTAGACACACTCTCATATAATTATTTATGAGAAACAACTACTTAATCAAGTGCAAAGCCACACGAAAAACCAGGAAAATGTGTGAGGAAATACAGAAGAGGAAGAACTTGAATAAGAATTCTGACTTCTGTTGGCTTCTTCAAATACAAGCACTGTAGATCCTGCAAAGAGTATGTTTCGAATACAGGAATCCTGGAGTGTGCACCCTGAGCATCCTGCATTGTTATATAGGGAGAATGCACACTTACTTAACTGAGAACATTATTTTGACGTTGATAGCGGCTAGTTGATGTGAGATAGTGTGCAAATTGTGAAGGCTCCCTGAAGACTGTTCTCAGTAAATCACAGTGTCACTAAGACACTTCAACACTAGTTTATTGGTATAGACATGGAGTAATATAATAAAACACATAACTTGTACTAAAAATAATGAGAAAAAGAAATGAATTTGGGTTTAATGATTGCCTGTGAATTTTCCTCATAATTGTACCATTGCATTTCCTAAATTTATATACAGAGTTCCAGATGCAGAATTCAAATCTGTGAGTTAATTAACATGCCTAGAAGAGTTGAAATACAGTGCTGGGTAGGTGTGACTATCATTCCCTACTGATTCAAATTTTAATTAATTAGACAAAGCAAAGCTCTGGAGATATCCTCAAAGCCTTCTGTTCTTGCTTTTCTTTTCTCAGCAAAATGGGAAATTGTTTCTTACATCTATCTTCTGTCAATAACTATTCCAATCTAGGTCAATGAGATCTTGTTTTCACTCTGGATTATCTTCATTTTCTTTTCCTTTATTTTGTTACCACAAATGCATTTCTCCATGGGATGGTCACTGATCATGCTCTGAATTAATCAAGCAAAGTACCTCAGGTTTCAGATTATAAAAGCAAGAGGCTCACAGCTTTGGGGGTTCACAGTTGAAATCCAATCAGATCATTCCATATGGGGCTTGTAAAGCAAGGCAGCATGTCATGATGGTGAGCAGTATGAAGTGAAACTGTTCACCGCATAGTGGCCAGGAATCAAAAAGGAAGAGAATAAAGCCAGCATCCCACAATCTTTCTTAAAGGCATTCTCCCAACAACAAAGCTGTCTGTCTAGCCATCACTTCTTAAAGTCTCACCACTTTATCACAGATCCGTGTTGAAAATTAAGTCTTTAAGGCCATGACCCTCAGGGCACACTATGTTGCCAGTTATGTATGTGCCATATTTTCCTCTGACATTAAATTCTGAATGTCAAGCTTGAGAATCAAAACCTTTGTGGATTTGAAAACTCCTGTTTGTCTGCCGCTGTGTAATGCTGTCTATCCTTTAATTATTCCCACTTTCCCACCTCCATATACTCTTTTCCCTCTACCATCACCTGTGATATCAAAATGGAATCATTTTGCTCAGTTCCTTTTCTGTGTAAACTGAGGTCTATGTCTAGGCTAGATCTGCTGAGCCTATGGCATCCTCTTAAACTCGTGCCCAAATATTCCAAACTCTACACTGTATTGTATAGGCTCTTTGATGCTAAACCTGTAGACAGTCTCTGCAAATAGGAAGCTGACATACTCTGCATCCCTGAGGATATCTACTCAGTGAGAGAATTTCTCTGGCCATTTCACCTCCATTATATTCACCTGACACTGGATACGTAGGTAAGTACTACTGTGAAGCCCATAAATACAGAGCCTGAGACTCTCTGTGTGCCTTCTGAGCAGTTCTCTTTATTGCTGCAATCCCAAATCTCCCACTGATTCATGAAGCAAGCCCTAAAGCTGATTATCATGCGAAATACATGAGTCATGAGTTGGATCTACCTTTATTTCTTTTACTCATTAAATGCTAAAAAGCAAATGATACATTTTCTCTACTTCAACATATTTTCACGACATGAAAAGCACTAAAAGGGAATTAAACTTTTATTAAAAAAAAGAAAACCTCTAGTATGCACTGTACATATCTTCCTGTCAAACAACCTGTTTTTAGTTGAGACTTGAAGAAAATTGAGTTTCAATCTTTGCAAATTTAAATAAATTCAGCCTAGTCCCTACTTTTATGTCCAGTTATTAATCTAGGAAGATCTGTAGAATTAATCAGAGCTTATTCTCAGTATAAGATTAACAGGAAAGATAGTTTATTGCTATTTTTAAAAATTCAATGATGGCTAGACTAAACTTCTAGATCACAAAATACAATAAAAATGATATCATATTTTATCACCTTAATATAATTCAGACGTAAACTCATGTTGCCAGTGGAAAGACAGCTACCCCAAGAAAAGTTTTAATGCACAATAACAAAATGGGGCTAGCAATGTAGCTCAGTGGTATAGTACATGCCTAGGATCTAATAGTCCTTGGACTTGATCTCAGAACTCATAGCAATAACAAAAGTAATAACAGTAGAGTATATTGATTAAGGGAATGGGAATTTTTTCAGTCTTATGGCAATTTTATCTCTCAGTGTAACTGGCAAATATATTCAACTCCCAAAGCATAAAATATTTGTAGCATGGAATACTCAATTTTTTTTTTTTTTTTTTTTGGGAATGCATTGAGAAAAGCTGAGTAAAGTAGAACAAGAAATCTTGTTTATCAACATTCAATAATTAAACTAAGATTTTTTTAAAAGCGCTTGCAGTCCTTGCATGGTACTATGGTAAAAATTTGCCCCATAAACCACTCCTAATAATGACCCTACTGTGTGGTTGTGTGATGAAGTGAGAATTAAAGGAGAAATGACAACCCACTGATCAAACTACAGTTCAAGCAAATCAGATACATGCTGACAACAGACGCACTGCTCTGAAACTCTTAAACTCTAAAACCAGTTCATTCATGGATATATTTTAGGAAGGTCCAGAGCTTAAGAATTCTAACAAAACCCGGCCTGGTTAGCTATCCTAAACTAAATCCACTGCTAGCATGCTTTTCCAGATTTACAAATACTAACTACAGTTTCCAAGGGTGTGTTGGAACTTCTACGCTCCAAAGCTTGTCAGCGCCCTTGGGGGACACACTTAGCATCTAAGATGTTCTCATTCTGTAGGATGTTGCTTTATTTTTTGTGTAGCAACTGACTTAAATATTTTGGATTCTATAATTATTTCTTTATGACTTTGATCAGGAGACAGTATTATTTCTAAATGATATATCAGAAAAATTGATAGCATAGATAGAAGACATAAAGGGAGACTGAATAATATTTGTAAGTACTACTGAGTGGTTATTAATCTGCTGTTTCTGAACAAGTCATTGCTCTACTTCATGAAACTAGAGCTGGGTTCAATCTCATTTCCCTTGGCTAGCTGCCACCAAGGCATATGTGAAAAACACCTTCACAGTGTATTTCCCTAGCATATGCTCAAGTTTTCCAGAAAGAGGCTCTGACTTTTCAAGGGGTCTGTAGACCCATGTTCTCTTCTCTTGGGCTTGGTAACAATGACAACAGAAGATTTGAATTGCCCTGCAAAAACTGATGTTTTCTCATACTGTGTGTAACCATAGCCTATGAACAAGTCTATGGTTTGGCACACCAGGCTGACTCCCTGCCATTTTTCATATACCTAGTCTAAAACTTCAGATTCCAAGTCTGTCACCTGTTCATTCTCCCCAGCCCTAAGTTCTTCACAAGAATTTTCTATCAGTCTTTCCCTCTCTGGGAAGCAGGAAGGTTCTGTTTGATTGATTGTTTGTTTGTTTGATTGTTTGTTTGTTTAACTGGAAATTAATTAGAAGGCAACACTACTGTTGGAGCACAGTTGTCTTTTGAAGACAATACTATTTAGTTCATAAAGCCACAAGGCTACTCAAGAGAAAGTTTACTAGATTATGACACATAGTAAGATCCTTTCTTAAATGAGTCATATGTTTTCTGTCACCTGATAGACCCCAGCTCATGTTGAAGTACATCTCTCCCAGATGGACTTTTACATGGATTTACACCCAGACTTTCTCATGTCTCTAACTTTTTCTACCTTGTGACCTCTGACAAGCCAGCTCATAAAACTAAAGGAAAAGCATAATTTAAAGGTACATTTGGACTTTGATGCCAGGGTATTTTCACATTTCTGAATGTATCTCTCAAGACACTTGAGTCAGACATTTCCTTCAGCCCTGTTTCAGACTCTAGGTAGAATGCTAACCTCTGACCTCTGTCTGAAAATGGATGTAGTTTAAGAATACCCAAGTATGACCACTGTTTCTTCTTCCTTTATTTGTCTACTAAATAGCTTACTTAATGATAATATTTACAAGGTTATAACTGAAGTTATTAATAAAGTAGCTTTATTTGATCTTGTTTTTTCTTCCAGGCACTGTGTTAAAAATAGTTAATTCTAAGAATATTCTGAATAAACTCCATTCTATATTGAAGACACAGACAGTGGACTGAAGCTCAGAGACATTTACGTATTTACTAAAACCAGACATCTAGATGTAATGTGTAGATGTTCAGGCCTGTGCCTAAGTCCTATTTTATTTTGAATGGCCCATAATTAATTTAACAATAGCTCATAGTTTAAATGAATGTCAATGTGTGAAAATACCTGTTTCATAACAATAATTGAGTTGGTGATTATTTTGAAAATAATAAAATTGTTCAAACCTGTGTGAAACTGATTGGACTTAGTTATAAAATGCTAATGACTATAAGCATTTTGCCTAGATGATTCAACCTACTAAATTTGATAGGCAGAAAGATCACTTACTAATATTTGATTCAATTTAGGTAATTAAACTGGATCCTATTCATTAAAAGGATAATTTAGTCTTTGAAATACAGTTCATAAGTTTATGCCAGGAATGTACTGAATCAATCTAAATCAACTGTTGCTGTTTGGGTCAGCAAATTAATACATTATTTAAGATATAATCATACAAGGCCAATAGATAATTGAGAGAAATCCAGAAGCTAGTAACCAACCAATAGATATGAATGGAATTAATTATCTTTTATTCAGAAAATTATATATTGTATTGCCTGTAAGACTAGGTAACAAAATATGGGAATAACTTTCCTTCACAGATCTGTTCTAGAAAAGAAGAAATATGGATAGAAATTTATGAAATATCCCAATACACAAAGAAAAGCATTTCCCCTGTGGAAATTTTAGACAGAAGAATGTATCAACTCCTTGCAAATACAAACTGAAATAGGTTCCCCAGGCCTGTGTGGACATCGCATGAAATTGTGTGTGTTGGTGAGTGTGCTATGCACTCAGTGTGGACAGGTTAAGCACCTTGTAACCCTGTGATTTTCTCCTGATGCCCTGTGTTATATGATTATCAATGATTTTAATTTTTCTCAACATCCCTCATTGGAACATATTCTAAAACCTTTAGACCTCTTCTTTAATGTTTTCTATTAGCCAGCAAACAGAAAGCCATTTCCTTAAGCCTTTATTGCTTCAATAATCAGTGTCTGGACAAGGAAAAAAATCAAATAGCTACACATCTCTAAAAACTGAAGTGTTTCATTGTATGTTTTATTGTGGAATTTCATATATTAATACTTTGCTAATCACATTCAGTAAATTTTGTGTTTCAAGCATCACAATTCCGTGTCTTTTTATACATGTCCTTCACAATCAGAAGATACAGAAGACCAAGGTGGCTCATAATGGTACCATTAACTATAAAAATGTCAAGCTCTTCATGACCTGTATTGCTCTATGTTCTAGTTTCTTCTGTGGTGCTCTTTACCTCTAAATGTCACATGTTCTAGAATGTCATATATGTGGAATTATCCATTATGTAATGATTTCAGAATGGTGATTTTTACTGAGCATGATGCAACTGAAATTGATCTGCACTCTTTTCTACTATCAATGGCTTATTCTTTCATATGTCTGAGTGGTGTAGTCTGTATAGATTCATCAGGGTTTATTAATCATTTCATTGATTTATTGTGATCTAGATTATTCTTAGCTGCTAACAGGTTGTACTGATAAGTTGTGCTGATACAGAGTGTTCTAGCTTTAAAGGAACATATTTTTTTATTTGTGTTATATAAAAACCTGGGACTCACAATCCTGATGGTGTCTGTTTAGTGTTATAAACCTGTATCCAACTACTGTAACAGAGCCTACATTATTTTTCAATTCCACAAGTGATAAATAAGATTTGCATTGGGAATATGTTATAAACAGCATTTGGCAATGTTGGGTTTTTATTCTAATAATATGAGATAGTGTCATATTATAGCATCTATGTCCATTTCTCAATAGATAGTAATGCTGAATATCTTTTGACAAAAGTCAACCCCCTTCCATCTGTGGTTTGTGTCTTTCTCTTTCTGTCTGTTTCTGCATCTATCTCTCTGTGTCTCTCTGTCTGTCTCCACCTCCCGTAACATGTGTGGACATGTGTGTGGGTGGGGGGTGAGTATATGTGTTTGTGCATGTATATGTGAATATCTGTGTCTGTGTCTGTGTCTGTGTCTGTGTCTGTGTCTGTGTGTGCATGTGTCTGTGTGTGCATGTGTTGAGTTAAGCAGGTCTTATTTTGCAGCCCTGTCTGCACTGAAACTCAAATAAATCCATCAGCTTCTGCCTCTCTGATGCTAGAGTTAAAATCTTGTGCCACTAAGCCTAGTGATTAAGTGTTTTTGTGGTTGTTGGTGGTGGTGATTTGGTCTGCTTTGGTTTGGTTTGGTTTGGTTTGGTTGGTTTTTTGGTTGAATACACACACACACACACACACACACACACACACTGTTTATTTTTGTCCACTTTACATTTGCTAATGTAATAACTTTTAAACTTTGAAGATGTTTCATATAGTCTATATCTAAGTTATTTTGAATACATAATTTGTATTCTTCCTCCTGGATTATATCTTGTTTTTCATTTTCTGAGAGCATTTTCCGAGATGAAACTGTGTATGTGTGTGGTATGTCTGTAGTGCATGCACAGGAGTGTTGTAGTGTATATGACATGTACTACATATAAAGGCCAGAAGACATCAGGGACTTTTCTCTAAATACTTTGCCTTATTCCATTAAGACAGGGTCTCTCCCTAAATCAGAATCGTACCATTTTTACTAGTCTTTCTGACCAGCAAACTCACTAAATCTGCCTTTTTTTATTCCTGTCCCCTCCAATTCCCACCCTAAGGTGGAGTTGCAGGCATGAGTAGCCTTGCCTGGCTATAAGAGATTCAAACTTAGGTCCTCATGGCATGCATGACAAGAACTCTAATTCACTGCGTATTTAGTCCTTTGTGGTATGTATTTCATTACATTAAAATTCGAACATTTCATATCTTGAAAGGTAATGGTGAAATTTTATCATTCTCTGTTTTTACTTCTGACATTTGTTTGTTCATTGTATGACTGCATTTCTTTAATTATGTTGACCTTTCATCTTGTACTTTTAAAAAATTCATGTACTTGCTCCAGAGGCTGTTCTCTTTCAGATTTCTAGAGACACTTCTATGCACATAAAACATTATCTATAACTAGACAAACTCTCACTTTTCTCACTATAAATTTCATGTCTATTGTTTTTATCTCATTATATTTCTTTGAGGTGTTTCTCTCTCTCTCCTCTCTCTCTCTCTCTCTCTCTCTCTCTCTCTCTCTCTCTCTCTCTCTTACTTACTTATTCTTTCATGGGCATGGATGTTTTTGCCTATGTGGATGTCTGGTAACATGTGCATATCTGGTGCCAATGGAGGCCAGAAGACAGCAGTGGATTACCTAGAAATGGAGTTATAGGTGCTAGTTAGCCACCATGTGGCTGCAGTGAATCAAACAAGACCTCAGCAAGAGCAGAGAGTGCCATTTACTGGTGAGCCATCTCTCCAGTCCCTCTTTATACTCTTGAACTTTAAAATATTTTTTTCAGCTATATTATTACTTTCTTTTTTCTCTCTTCATATATTTTACTATGCCCTGAGATGTCTTGTTAGCATAGGTTTTGATTCAAACTCCCTCTAGGTAGCCAAGAACTTGAACTTCTCCTCCTGCCTCTGCATCCCAGGTGCTGGGATTACAGTACATGCCCCATGGCCATCTAATTTTCATTATTTTTAAAGAACATCTGACCTCTTCTATAGCAACTATGCTGTCATACACAGCGTGAACTTGGATGGTCTCTAGGGAAAATCACAAGGACACAGAAAAAAGAACAATGTAGCAGTATTTGGGCCACTGCTCTGACCATGAAAGAAGGTTTTCTTTCATGTTTTCAAGGAGGAGGACTTGTCTCTGAATTTTCATTGTCTGAACAACAGCTTCTGCCATGGCTTCCACCGAAGGGTGGGACTTTTGGGTCTAGGACTTTCCATAAGGCTAGGCTGGGCAAAAATCCAACCAAAACAAACAAAATGGAGATTTCTCTCTCTGTCCCATCTCTCAAGGGATCCATGTTCAAACTACTATATTTGTAGAGAGATTTGCTTCAAACTTTTCTGTCCCTGTTTATTATGTGGTTCAAAACATCAGTCTGCTTTAAGTGAAAGAGAAATGAAAAGGAGAGATATGTACCATCCACATACACACAGCACATATATAAAATATGTCAACTATTTCAGTTAGACTTTCATCATCAAACTGTCACTATTTTTATTGGCATATTGTCACTGTACATAGTCCTGGATTTCATAAGATCAACACCATATAGATCAACACCATTTGTCCATATCCCACCATATACCCATTCACTCTTGTTTCTCTCTTTCTTTTCAATGTTAGGTCTTCTTCCTTTCCATAAGTATCACATCTACAGTCATGTTGTATATAAATACAAAACATTAGGTACCTACATAAAATCTAGTATCCAGAGGTCATAGAAAATGCTTAATATTTATGTTTCTGTGAAACTCACAATTCACCTACCAACATTCTCCAGTTGTATCTATCTTCCTGCAAACAAACAAACAAACAAACTAGCTGAAGTATGTACAGTGGACTGCCACCTTGTAGATACTGCATTTTCTATGCACTAGGAAGGATCCCAAGGAGCATCCTTTTCCATGGTGTTAAGATAAATTACTATGTCCCATAGACTGTAGAATGCAGAATTAACCTTGTTTTGTCTGAGCCTTACTAAGAAGGTTTTGTTTCTCTTCTGACTCTATCCAGGCATCAGAAATTTGTGTGACACTCTCCCAGTCACCATGGTCTTCTATTTGGCACTTTAATTAGTGGTTCATAATCGTCTATGAAAATATTTTCTGTGGCCATCTAAAAGACAGGCAAGACTGACTAGAAAGGTCTTTCAGATTCTTGCCTGACCTTAAACTTCATCTTGTATTTTATTTAAAGAATGATTAAAGCCAAGGCTAGAAATAGGGACTGCTTTCTTTCCTCCACACTTTTAAGGCATGGGAGCATTGATACAGTGCATCTCATGAGCAGTGTTCAAGTGTGCACTACAGGAGGTGCGCCATTGTTGCCACATTAAAGATGCACTCAGGCAGATCGTGAGTCATGTTTCAGCTCTGCTGCATTTGAGGATGCCAATGAAGCTGATTGGAGGATGCCGATGAAGAGATGAGTGGATTTAATTTAAAAAATGTTGTATTTATTGATTACTTATAATTAATTAATGTGATTTTTAAAAATGACCAAAAGCAATTTAGGGAAGCAAGGATTTGTCTTGAATTATAGTTCCAGAGAGGAGATAGAGAAAACATCACAGTGGGAAAGGCAAGGTATGAGGTCATCCTGGCAGCCAGAAAATAAAGAGTTCATATTTTATACAAACCCAAAAAGCAGAGAGGAAAAAAAAACCTGAAGTAGGGTCATGCTGCACAAACTCAAAGGTAAGTAGCATACTTTTGTCAGCAAATGTCTACATCCTTAAGTTTTCTAACTTCTTCAAACCACACCAACTCAGACCAATTCTTCAAACAGATGAGACTATGGAAACATTTCTTATTGAAGCAAAAATAAATGCACACACTAGAAAGACAATTTGCTTTCTCTCCTCGGAATTCTTTGTTTCTAAGTATCTGGTAGAACTCTGCAGAATGCTCATATGCTTTCATGCAAGTAAGAGTGAAGTCCTTTTTAGTCCTTTTTCTCCTCTATTGGGGACACCATGCTCAGTCCCGTGATTGTCTGCGTGCATCTGCCTCTGTATTGTCAGGCTCTGACAGAGCCTCTCAGGAGACAGCTATATCAAGCTTCTGTAATCAAGCACTTCTTGGCATCCATAATAGTGTCTGTGTTTGGTGACTGTATATGGGATAGAACCCCAGGTGGGGCAGTCTCTGGATGGCCTTTCAGGGACTAAACCACCAACCAAAGAGTACACATGAAGGGAGCCATGGCTCAAGCGGCATATGTAGCAGAGGATGGCCTTGTCAGGTATCAATGAGAGGAGAGGCCGTTGGTCCTGGGAAGGCTCATTGCCCCAGTGTAGGGGAATGCCAGGGTAGTAGGGCAGGAGTGAGTGGGTGGGTGGGGGAGAAGCAGGGAGAGGGAAAATGGGATAGGAGGTTTTCAGAGAAGAAAGTGGGAAAGGAATAACATTTGAAATGTAAATAAATAAAATATCCAATAAAAAAGAGTGGAGTCAACATGTGGCTGGGCACTGCAAGATAGTCAATTTTAGACTTCAAAGCTCATAATGCTATTGACTCTGATGGCTCTAAACAATAATCAGTTACCAAAATCTCAATTTCTTCATTGGATTCGCCAAATTTCCAATTGCAAACATATATATTTTAATCTCATGGGATTGTCCTCCCGTCCTGTTAAAAAATATGCCCCCAAGCTTTCCATTTTGAAACACTAGAGAACTACAGCACTATTCCCACTGTCTCTAGATCATTAATCCAGAGTTCTGTGGTTCTGACAGATCCCCAAACAACAAATCAAATGGCTCTCTCACTATTCTTCTTTACTACTGTGGTCACCAAGAGACAACTGGAGTCTCTCAAAAACTGCATTTGAGCCATTCTGTTTCCTTACTCCTCAACCCACCACTGATCTCCTCTAATCTGCAAGGTGTTAGTGATTAGCACAATAATTACCCTAGGGACAGAGTGGTAGCCAGAAAGCATCTGAGCTTCCAAGCTGTTCTTATGAAAATTCTGTCTCGGAAGGTGATGGAGGACAGGGGCATTGCTGGGCCAAAAGTTTAACACATACCTTACAAAACGCCATCTGCCTCTGGTACATCACTGCAAGGCACTAGGTGATCATCCACAGATGCTTCTCTTGCCTTAATGAGCTTTAGGTATTCCTTCTTTCTATCCTTAATCTGGATAACTTCACCCTTGTGGTTTGAATACAAAATATATTCTCATGGGCTCAGGTGTTTGAATACTTACTCACTGCCTGGTGTTGCTCTTTTGGAATATGGAGCCTAGCTGACCATCAGGAAGTCATAGAGGGAGACTTGAAGTTTATAGTCAACTCCAGTTCCAGCCGAAGGTCTCTGCTTTCTGGTCAGCCACTGAGCTATGGCAAACTGTCTCATGTTTCTACTACTATGATCTATATTATGCCTTCTCAAGCATGAAACTGTAAGCTAAAATAAGTCCCCCCCCAGCCCCCCGGAAGAATGTGAATGGATTTCTTAGATCGCTAGTTTCCCCCTCTCTGATGCTATGTCTGTGTAATATAGTTCCTCATGTTGTGTTGACTCCCAGCCATACAATTATTACATAGCTATTTCATAACTGTAATTTTGCTACTGTTATAAATTATAACATTAATATCTAATAAGAATATTTAATATGCAAGCCCCAAAGGGGTCATAACACAGAGGTTGATAAACACTGTTTAGATGGGAAGAGATTTGACCAGCTTGAAAAGACCAATCCCAACAACTGGCTTTCTCTCACTGGAGATTCTCTATCAAGTAGCATGTAAGTAGGAGACTTCCTCTGGTGCTGTAGAGTTTTCAACATACCAAAAATTACATGAAGATAAATATTTCAAAACAAAGCTTGGCTGTTGTTATTAAATATCCTGGAGATTAAGCTTATTCACATGGAAGTAAGGGTGTTGTGGACAGGAGGAAATCCTAGATGCAAGTATAGAGGATTATAATCTAATTGGCTTCAGGGATCAGGTAGGACAGAAGGACAGACACAGGAGAAATATTGGATAGTTACTCTCCAAGCCTTTCTTTATTCATGCTAACTTTAACTACTTCCTCTGCTTCCTCCACTAGAAGGCAGTGGTGATAACAACCCCTGCAGTTTGTGGCAGACTTTGAATCTGAGCACACAAATTTTGACCCAAACTTTATCATGTTTCCTGGAAACATTAACCATCTGATCTGTGTGTATATATTTTATTTCTCATCCATGAAAGTGGTTTTATGGCATTTATTTCATGTGTTATCATTTTCCTAAAGAAATCTGATATGATATTGTGGTATTAACACATTGGATGTCCCTGGCTAGGCTGTCTTCTTATTGGTCTGAATTGAGTTCTTGACTCTTGTTCTATGGTGTAGCTCTCAGGAGATGGGTGACACACTGTTTAATTTGGAATGGCAGTGAAGTCTAAAGGATAGACTTGAGAATAAAACTGTTCCAAACTTTCATCTACAAACTGTTAATTTTGACTATTTAATATGACCTTGAACAAGCTATTCTATTGTTATGAGACTTGGGTTCTGAAACCTGAGTAGAAATCCTTAGAGGATTGTCAGTCATTGAGAAATTGTGACACAAAGATTGCCACAACTTTTATCACTTAGCCAGTATCTTGAGTACTGTATTCCTGTCCCACATTGTCCTTGGAGAATATCATTTTGTCAGGTAATCATCTGCCAGTTGCTTCACTGAACAGCACTGTCACCTGAAATCCACCTTGCTTCTACAGAAATAGCTAATGTGTAGCTGGGATAAAAGAGTATCTTCCCAATAGGTTTAAAAAATAAGCTTGAGCATTCCAATGGGACCAGCCAGAAGGAACATAGGAAGACATCTTCTAAACATCATGTGCCCAGCATTGGATCACCTATCAGCCAGTAAAGTCACATGACATCTTTTTCTTAGACCCACTATATCAGTTTCAGAATTATGTTTCCACTTCACAGACAAGCATAATCAGTGAACAGTTTCCAACCTGAAATAGATTAAATTAATAAAAAAGGAATTCTACTAGATAAATAGCAAATATTTTTAACATGATGCAGGTATGAACAAAGGCAGAGAAAGTTTTCTTCACAAAAGCAAATCAGACCATTGAAAACTAATAATCCGGGCTGAAGAGATGGCTCAGCGATTAAGAGCACGGACTGCTCTTCCAAAGGTCCTGAGTTCAATTCCCAGCAACCACATGGTGGCTCACAACCATCTGTAATGAGATCGGATGCCCTCCTCTGGTGTGTCTGAAGACAGCTACAGTGTACTCATATAAATAAAATAACCCCCCCCCAAAAAAAAAAGAAAAGAAAGAAAGAAAGGAAACTAATAATCCACAGTTCCAAACCACTCAGGGTGGATCTACCTCCAGAGTCTAGACACTGGCAGCGTTGCAAATTCCACACTGGTTGAAGGATTTGTGAGTTGGCCCAAGTAATGAAATCACACAAGAAAGCAGAGACATAGAAAGAAAGGATGAGAAACAGGTCTGGCACCAAAAATTGGTGTTGTTATCCTTGATGCCAAGGAATGGTCTCTGGAATGACTAGCAGTATCTTTGTGGCAGCCTACATCCAGCTCAGCCTTGCCAGAAAGATGTGTATGGTGTGTGTGTGTGTGTGTGTGTGTGTGTGTGTGTGTGTGTGTGTTTTGTATGCACACATATGTAAGTGTATATGCATGTACCCATACATACATGCATAAAGAAGGCAAGAGGAGGATATTAGACAACCTGATCAATAACTCTTTATTTCTTTGAGATAAAGTTTCTCACTTAATCTAGAACTTGCAGTTTTCCTTAGACTTATGTATTGATCAAACACCTTTACTCACTGAACTATCTCAGGAAACACCATAGGCATCAACAATGTAATGTTTAACAACTGTCTACAGTTTGATTGATTATAGCCAAATTCACAACTGGCAGGCAGAATCCTGATGTCCTTCAACATCTCACTTCAGATATTAAGCTAATCTCTCCATCTATCCTTTCAGCCACCAGTACAAATCATGCCTTGTGATCTACTCTGGTATTACAGAACTTATCATTGCTACATACTATGCCTAGTCTAAGCCATCAGGAGACAAAATATGGTCCATTGTTTTCCATTCCTGTAACAAGTCCATTCTGCCAGTATCTTGTTCAAACAAAAATTCAGAATGCCTTACAGAGTCTTTAGAGTACTGAACCTAGGAGCATGAGGTCCCTAACTCCTTTCTTTCTTTCTTTCTTTCTTTCTTTCTTTCTTTCTTTCTTTCTTTCTTTCTTTCTTCCTCTCTCTCTCTCTCTCTCTCTCTCTCTCTCTCTCTCTCTCTCTCTCTCTTTTTCTTTCTTTCTTCATTCCCTTCTTCTTTCCTTCCTTTCTTCCTTCCTCTTTCCTTCCCCCACTTCCTTTTCCTGATAATTCTCGTTTTCTGGGATGATACTTCTAAGTTACTGAAACATTCTCTCTGCTCATTATGAAAATCTGGCTGTGTGAAGTCAATCTGTTCTCCACTGAGATCTTTCTAAGCCATGTTCAAATGGCTTTTATTCTCCAGTTGTAATTATCATGTCAAAGGCTTACTGCTGAATAAGCTCACTCTTTTCTAGTTCTTTCTGAACTCTGGCTGGTTGGTTCAACTCAGCTGTTCTGACCCAAACTCCTCTCCAAGCTAACTGATTCAAACTGGCTTCTCTCAGCTTCTGACTGAATTGCTCTGTTTGGCCTCAAACTACTTCCTGCAATTTGTTCTAATCTTCTGGCTCTTTCTTCTTCTCTGGTATCAGCTGCCTCTCCACAGGCTCTTTACTTGGGCTGACATGAAAATCAAAAGCAGTATGATGCACTGATCCATGAGTAAAGCAATGTGTCATCAGCAGTCATTTTATTGTCATGTTATTTTTTTTTTTAGCAGAATGATAGTAGTAGATTTTCCCCTATGTGCATGATCTATCTAGTCACAGATTCTTAGCCACTTTAGTAGACTATGGGTGCCAATTCACAAAGTCAGTCTTAAAACCAATTTTTAAAAAAAACATGATTGGTTGCTCCTATAACATTTGTGTTGCTATTGTAGGTTGCAGGGTTTGTAGCTGGGTGATGTTGCTAATTTCTTTTCTTCTCCAGTAGCATACCTAAAGTATCTTCTAGCACCATGAACACTATACCTATATATCAGTTCATTACTTAACGTTTATCAAGGAATCTTCTTATAATAGATGGTAAATAACAGAAAAAACACAACTGGACAATGTGCAGAGAAAGAGAGAATGGAACTCATTGTCCAGTTGTGGGTCTTTATGTTGAGTCATCTGACAGAAATAGAATGGAGGCTGTGATCAACCACACAGAAAGAAGCTTGACCTTTTTCTGTTACCCTAATTCTTCCTTCATTTATACATAAAGCCCCTGCTAGTGTCCAAAAGATAGACTTGGACATTTTCTATATTTCCCCTATGTGGGTGTGTCAATTAAAACACTCTCTGCTTCCCAACAATACCTGTCTCTTGTTGTTGTTGTTCTTGTTGTTGTTGTTGTTGTTGTTGTTGTTGTTGTTGTTGTAACAAATGGTTCAACCTAGTCTATCATGGGCACCTTTCGGAAACACTGCTTTTGCCCTAAAACTCAGGTCACCATTGCAAGAAAATGAGGCTGGGAGAGAGCAGCAGCAAGATCAAAATATGAAAAACATACAAGCAAGCAAGCAAAGAAACAAAAAAACAGTTGGCATATAAGTGTACATGATTCACCGAAAAATGATACCCCATACTCAAATAATATATAAATGCATAGAGTGTTTTATTCTGTAGAAGTCCAGCATGCTGAGGTCTCCCATTACCAGAATAGAAAGACATCCAAGTGATCTTACAGGCCTGATTTAAAGCACATAATGGAATTCTGGGTAAGTGACCTCTATGTTAATCTGTTGGGTCCATCTCTATGAATATTCCATTACTGCGGTGTGGAGGCTGGACACTTGCTGGGGCTGTCTGGAAACTGTGTTGCTGAGAAAGTAGCTGGGGAAGTTTGGAAACTGCTGCTGACCCATTGCCCTTGCTTCAGACCAGGTAGTGGGGCAGCTTCTGAGGCCTGGACATGCCTGAAATTGCCCTAAAATCCTAAGACTGGTTCTTAGGCCTCGTCTCCTTAACTGACTATTTGAAGTCTGTCATGGAATCAGCCTAGCCTTCTCAGGCAGAGAAATACTGAAAGTCCTTCCTTATCTGGATGTTACACACACACACACACGCACACACACACACACACACACACACACACACACACACACACACACACAAGATGGTGAAGAAAAGCCCCACAATACATGAAGCTGGAGAGGTAGGTGCTTTGTATGTGACCCGTGAAGGCTCAGTGACTTCTCAGTGGGCTCTTTCAGTTTATTAGTTCACCTCCTCCTTAATAAATGTGTCTATTTCACCATTTATTTCTGATGTAGTTTTATATCCTGAGACACAATGCATACTATAGCAGGGGCTTCTGGGACTCAGATTTACACTTATCACCCTATTGTCCTCACAGTTCGAAATGTCTGAAATACCTAAGGAGGGAGAGTTAGGAGTCTTATTTCTGTCTAGAAGATTCCTCCTTGTATGTTTTTGTTAATAGCAATATATGCTGCAGCCTCGTGTCAGACACAAGCAAATGGCTCCCCTGAGACTTATTAATGAAGCCCTGTGGAACTGTGAGGAAATACAAAGTCCATATGAGCTCATTTATGAAGCATATGCTTTGTTCTGAAGTCTGGCCACATCTCCTTCCCATTGGGAGGCTTATGCCACTGAGAGGGTAAATACTAGTCTTAGGCAAATTTCAAACTGTCTCAAATGCCCTCCTCCTTTTTCTAGGAGCACTGCCTCTAGAAAAGCTGTCATTGCAAGTCCTTTGTCTGGGCCTTTGAAATGTTTGTCAGTCTCTTTAAAAGCTAAGTCACTCTCCATTTACAGGCAGAAAGGCTTTCAGAGGGGCAGGGAAGCTTTTCTTTGAAATGGAAACGCTAAAGACCTTAGAGCACATAGTTTCCTTCTAGAAAACGGAAGAGGGAGTATACATTAACTTAGGTCTCCTGGCTCCATTATTTTGCAGCGATGAAAAACTCTGCTTTTTCTCTCACTAAAGATAATTAACTGAAGAGGTGGCAACTTTGGCCACTGGTTGAACTTAGTATAAAGAATGGTGACCAAGGGCACTGAGTACTTTTACTTCAGTACTAAATATTGCCACCCTTGAAAAAGTATATACTGGGGAGTGTGTGCCTAGCTATCTAAAGAATGATCTTCCTTTCTTCCATTATCTCTTCACTTTTTATAGTGTGTGTGTGTGTGTGTGTGTGTGTGTGTGTGTGTGTGAGAGAGAGAGAGACAGCTAGTGATTTAATGACCTGCCTGTATTATATACTGTAGCCTTGTTTAATACTTTTGGTTTTAGTTTTTGTTGTTTATTTGTTTGTCTGCTTGCTTGCTTGCTTGCTTGCTTGCTTGCTTGCTTGCTTGCTTGCTTGCTTTGTGAGACCAGGTCTTACTTAGCCCAGGATGGCTTAGAGCTCATTATGTAATCAAGGCTAACTTTGACCTTCTGGTTCTCTTGAGTCTATCTCCTGAGTACTAGAATGAGAAATGTGCATGATCGTGCATAACAAAGTAGTTTAGGCAATTGAACCCAGGACTCCCTGCATGCTCTGCTGGCACTGTTGCAAAGACATTTTAATTTTATATGCACATACAGTATATACACACTCACGGAGGCCTGGCACCATTGATCAGATAGAGGTAGCTTCTACACTTATAAGGCACATAGTTTTTGTTGTTGTTCTTTGGTTTTTGTTTGTTTATTTGTTTGTTTCATGAAGAATATTTATATGTATATAAAATACATTTGAAGATATTTAGTTTTCTTGTTTAATATTTTTTTCATCTGTTGTAAGCAGTTCAGAAATAAAATATATAGGATATTTAAATTTTGGTCTTTATTGATAGTATTCAAGATTAATGAAATTATAAATTTATAAGGTAAATATGATGGTGTGTGGCTATGCTCACAGCACTTAAGAAGCAGAGGCAAAAGTGTCGTCCCAAGTGCTAGGCCAGCATGGTCTTGAAGACCCCCAAACTCGGGAGACCCTTCCTCAAATCTCAATAAATCACGGCCACCCAAAAAATCACAAGAAACCATACCTGGATGCAATCAGCAGAGGTTTATTGGGGAGAGTTTGCTAGCCAAGGTCAAAACTGCTCGTCCACGCAGGAACAGAATTTTGACAAAAGGCCAGCAAGCTGAGGGGCTTTTTTTTATAGCACAGGGTGGGGAAAGGAAGGAATTTTCGCACGGTTACACATGATTGGTTGTTTTACAAATTTTGAACATCAGCAGGCTGTAACACTGGGAAAACCTCAAGAGGGTGGGACAACCAAGAACAGTGGAAAGTTAGCTAGTTCTTGGAACCATGCAGATGACTTGCATCTTTCTCTGTGGTCAGGAATGTGTCTTCTTGCTTTGGGACTTCCCCACCCTGAGGCTTGAGGAATGTTGCTCTTCCCTGAATGTATCCAGGGGCAGTGGCAGTAAAGGCCTGAAATCTTACATCCAGTTCCACGTTCTGGAACCTGCACTCTTTCTGCTCAGGTCTAAGGGCAAAGAAAAAGCCTGCATATATTTCACAAAATGGTCTTTATAATTTTTTACTCTACAGTCTATGTAGTAGGGTTAGGCCAGGCAGTGCTGTATAATGAGACTCTAAAAACTAAAGAAACAAACAAGAAATTATATATATATATATAATCAAGCAAACAAACAAACAAATAAACAACCAAAAACCCCAAAAGTATTAAACAAGGCTACAATATATATATATATATATATATATATATATATATATATATATATATATATATTTTACAATGAGTTATTTTAGGAAGCACAAGACTGTTACAACCAGATTGCTTACTTCTTTGGCTCCTCAAGCAGCTTTTGAAACAACACTGGTGTAAGTTAGGTAACAGGAAATCAATTTGTTATATTATATGGTTTGTGGTAAATTATTTTTATCAATAAGATCATCTGTAGTAGCTAGCCACAATGTTATAGAGACTATATGACCAATAGAAATACCTAGGCTCAAATGAATTAAAAATGTTACCTAGATACAGGGATGGGGTGTGGAACAAAGACTGAACTCAACATGAGACCCATCCCACAGGCACTCATCAACCACAATGATACTCTGTTATGCTTGCAGACAGGAGCCTTATGTCTTTCATAACTGTCCTCTGAGAGGCTCCAACCAGTAGCTGAGAAAGATTCAGAGACCCATAGATAAACATTGGACAGAGCTCTGGGAGTCATATGGAATTGTTGGGGGAAGGATCGAGGGCCTTGAATGGGCATAAGAACCCCACGGGACGACCAACAGAGTCAACGAAACATTACCATCGGGGCTTTCGGAAACTGATCCATTAACAAAAGAGCATACATGGGCTTGATGGAGGGCCCTACCCCACACCCCAACACAATTGTAGCAGATATGCAGCTCTGCCCCAGCCCTCGGGGATTTGACGAGACCTTAGGGAAGGGGGCAAAAGAATGAAAGGACAAGAGACACAAAGAATGAGAGCAAGTCTGGGGTTCTGATCAAGCTCTGAAACTTTAATTTTGGGGGCAGGTTATAAAGACACAGCAAAATGGGAAGTTTGGGAGAGGGTCATTGCTTAGGGCTATCCTGCTATTGAGTCCTTATTGTCTAAGACCGGTCCACTGTCATATCCTTATTGCCCTACGCAATCCCATTGTCGTAACTGGCTCCCAGGAAATGCCAGATGGTCTTTAAGTTCCTGGGACCTGAGACCTGAGAACATACTTTCTTAACCTTGTATTGACTAGTCATCCTAGAACAGCAGGTAATTTCTTGAGGTTCTATTAGAACAGCAGGTAATTTCCTGGTTTTGGCTCAGTCTTCTTGTGTGTCCCCCAACAACTGGAGAGGGGGCTGTCCCTAAAGCTGCTGGCTGTCTGTGGAATCAGTTTCTCAGCTGAGCTGCCTTGTGGAGACTCAGTGGGAGAGGATAACCCTGCAGAGACTTGATGTGCTCAGGTGAGAGGATTGTGGGCGGGAGAACAATCTCTCAAAGGAGAAGAGGAGGGGAAGACTGGGACTGGGCAGTTATAGGAAGTAAAACAAATAAATAAATGAATGAGTGGAAAAAAATGAAAAAAAATGTTATCTCAAATCAAGCTGTGTGAATAATCCTAAGGACACAATGGAAAAAGAAAGCTTGAAGTTAATTTGAGACATTTTGATACAAGAGGAGCAGAGATTCTCAACCTGTAGGTCATGGACCTTTGAGTATCAAATGTCCTTTTCAACGGTGTCCCTTAAAACCTGCTTCAGGTCAGATATTTACATTACAGTCTATAACAGCAGCAAAAATATAGTTATGAAAAATTAATAATTTCATAGTTGTGGGACACAAAGAACTGTATTAAGAGGTTACAGCATTAGGAAAGTTGACTTTCCTAATTCTAAAGAATCAATTGAAACAATGTACCTCAATAAATTCCCCAGGAATCCCATGTGCAAGGGAGGGAACTGTTGAAAGCATGGTACCAACAAAGGAGGAATATATCTTCTAGGAAGCGACCTCCTGACAAATTAACACATTCACATTTTCTAGATGTTGCTTTACATTTTCTATCTTTCTCTCTTTTTCTATAAAAAAACATCTTTTGCATTATTTTTAAACTTTCCATACATCCACACAATGTATTTTGATCATATCTATCCATGACCGCCTCCCTCCAACTGCCATTCATGAACATTGATCTATTACGCTTAGGATTCCATTGTCTCCTTTTTGAGGCTATTGATAACTTTTCTAAAAACGACCACATAGTGTCAGGAATTGGTGTTTGCCCATGGGATGGATCTCAAGTTGGGCCAGTCATTTGTTGGCCATTTCCTCAGTCTCTGCTCTATCTTTGTCCCTGCACTTCTTGAAGGCAGGACAAATTTTAAGTCAAAGGTTTTGTGGGTGAGTTGGTGTCCTTATCCCTAAACTGGGAGCCCTGCCTGACTATAGGAGAGATGGCCAGTTCAGGTTCCATATCCTTCTCTGCTAAAAGTCTCAGCTAGAGTCACCGTTATAGAATTCCTGGAGCCTCGATCATCCCAGGCCTCTAGTACATCCTAGAGATCCTGCCCGTCCCCAACCCGCATCTACCACCAACTAATGATACTGTTAAGCTTGCATACAGGAGCCTAGTATAAATGTCCTCTGAGAGGATCCACCCAATAGCTGAGTGAAACAGATGCAGAGAAGAGCTCAGAAAGTATTTTAGAAGAGTTGGGGGGAAGGATTGAGAAACACAGAGGGGAGAGAAACTCCACAAGAAGACCAACAGAATCAACCTACCTGAACCCTTAGAGGCTCCAAGAGACCAAAGAACCAACCAAAGAGCACAGCTGGGCTGCACCTAGGCCCCTCGCACCTAAGTAGCAGCTGTACAGCTTGGTCTAAATGAAGGTCTCCCAACAACAAAAGCAGGATCTGTCCCTGACTATGTTGTCTGCCTATGAATCCTATTCTTCTGTCTGGACTGCCTTGTCTGGTCTCAGTGAGAGAGGATGTTCTTAGTCCTGCAGTGATTTGATATGCCAGGGTGGGTTGCTTCCTATGGGGGCCTCCACGTTCTCAAAGAAGGGGAGGGGGAATGGAAGAAGGGACCATGTAAGAGGGTACTGGGGAATTGGGATGTAAATGCATAAAAAAATAAATTAATGGGAAAAAGTAACACAGAGAAAAGACTTTTTTACAGAAAAGACTGAGAGAAATTAGGAGTTCTATGATGAAGTTTTGCCAAATTGTCAATAAATCATTTTTCTTTAACTTACCTGCTAATTTCTTTTAACCAGCAGATATTTTTTGAATCTAATTGCCCTGTAACCATGTAGTTCCCTAGATATTTTCTTCCCACCCAAGACACAGGCTGTCTGATACATGACCTCTCTAGAGTCATGGGCACAGTGCTTACAAGAGAACCAGCTGTCTTGACTCTGTACTGTCCTCAAAGATTGACTTCTTTAAGGGTTCAACCTGTGTGTTCAGAAGACATAACTTTGTTAGAAAAATAGAAGCAATAGAACTAAAACAAAAGAAAAAATATTTTAGCTCAAGGCAACCATTTCGTCAGTATCTGCACTCAGCAAAATTTACAGGGACCTCAAGGCTGCATACATTTGATGGCTCTGTATCACAGGTATGAGGACTTAGGGCTGCAGTGAACTGCCTGCCACATTTTGATGGGATGGTCTTTAATCTCAAGAGGCTTGGATATGCATACACTGCACGCTAGAGGAGAAGGTGAAATATAATCATCTCACCATTTATTTATGTTTAGTGTTCCATCTGCAAGGGGATGCTTTGAAAGGCAAAGGTCCTGGTCTTAAATCCAGTCTCCATTGTAGTGTGTCTTGGGAAAGTTTCTCTCTTTTCAGCTCTTTTGAGTATGAGAAGCGACATGATGCCTAAGCCAGAGAGTAGGAAGGTGGCCTGAGAGCTTTCTGAGCACAATGACATGAAGTGGGTAATCACAACTAAGTTACTTCCATTGGGGTTAGATTATAGCACAATATAATTTGATAGGCAAATGTTTAGATTTGACAATATTGGGTTTTGTATCTCAACTGAACCTTTCCATGGTGTTTCTCTCTGCCTACCACTAGATTGAGCATTTTACTTTTAGCTCCACTATTGGCCATAAAAGTCACTGATTGCCTCGTTAGTGCAAATATAGATCACATACCTTCTTTCTGCAGGCTCTCTGCTTAATTAAGGAGCTCCAGCTAAACTGCCTTTGTGGATTTGATCTTGCTGAAGAATGTTTCTTTCTCAGGTTCTGTTGCCCTCTGAATAACTAGGTTTCTCTGTCCTTCTCAAATATATGGTGAATGTGGTGGTAAATTATTATCTATTGGCAATTTACATATGCGTAAGCCTTTCCATATATTGCATATTTTCTATTACATACAACATATATGTATATATGAAAAATGTTTAAAATATCTGTATTCTCAGATTTGTTAACATTTTAGTGTAAGCTGATTTTCAAAGTCAGTTTCAAATTTGATGATTAATTCAATTTTGATAAAACATAACACTCACTGATCATTGTTAACAGTTGCAATTCATTTTAAAAATTATACAAAAACCATAAAGCAGAACATTTATTGTCATTTGATTTTTGACAGTAATTCCAATATACTGCAATCAATAAAAGGTAATTTTAAAGAAACTTTTAAAATGAAAACAATGAAATATCCAGGTGAGGGATGTTAAACTTTATTATCTCCTTCATGCAATAAGTAGAACATTAACTCAATATTGGCCATGAAAATAAATGTAAGCATTTTAAATGATCTTAAAACAATTAAAAACGTCTTCCCTCACTTGTACTAGTTCTTTGGGAATTAAATACATTGTATTTTCATCATATTCATCCCCATCTCTAAACTCCTTCCAAAGCCACCTCTCCTTTCCTACACACTGAATTTTGTGTGTTTCTTTTTAATTTTTTTTTTAGCTCATGAAGTATAGTGGGTACTGCCCATATGTTCTTGAATGTGTAGCTTCTCATTGGATAGAACGGGTGATTTTGATCTTCAGTAAGTAGACGTTTTTGAAAGTTCAAAGTCACATATTACAATTTGCTAATACATTGACATCACTTTAACATTCGATAAAAATGATGAGTTATGCATCCCTTTGGGTTGAGAAAATCTATGGAAAGCCAGATGCTACAATTGTTACATAATGAAGGACTCAGAGAGATGATCTACTAACATAATTTTAAGTTGCCTTAAGACATAAAAGTTTACCGAAAATAGATTTATAGTAAGCTAACGATAAAGGCAACTCAGTAAATGCCAGAGCATGAGAGTAGGTCCTGTGATTTATGGCTTAGTAGAAGTCAGGAAAGAGCCCCTAATTACTTTGGAGAATTAAGTTTAGTAAAATATGTATAGGTTTTTAAGAGTTATAAATGTAATCAGTTAGACATAAGAATTCCTTTTCTACTGAAATTTAATAAGTGAAAAAAACTTACAAAGCATATTTGAGTAGTTCTTTTGAAGGAAATAAATAACACAGAAAAAATGAAATTGCATGCCATAAACGAAATAACTAATGGATGACATATGGGTTCTCTCGAGGGCTGCTTTGATGTGAGCCAGGGGAAAAGCATAAGAATAAATTGGTAGTTATGTAATTTGTATTATGTAGAAAGCATTGAATCAAGGAGACGGGACAGAGGAAGAGAGAAAATGGCCCTTTTAGAAGAACCAGTTCCTTGGTATCTGTAGCTGTGTTCTGTCTGGAAAAGAATAATGTCTCAGAATCTTGGGCTCTACATGAGCAGAATCTTCCACTCAGATCATTTGTGTCCCCTTCAGTCTGAAAGAGAGGAAGAAGCAAAGAACAAAAACAAGGGTGGACATTATCATCTTATGTGAAGTGGGGTGCAAGGGCAGGATGGCTAGGCACTCTCAGTTTTTACACAGGAGATAATCCAAGAAAATGAGCAGTCAAAGCTCTTGGGAGTTTCTATTTTTAAAAATATCTCACCAATTACAGTTGGCAAGCTCATGAATATGATAATCCTCTCAGCTGCTTGTTTCCTCTCAGTTAAGAAACAGTCTGGGATGAGCATTCATCTCCAAGACTCCACTCCTTCACTCCCCTCCCAAGGGTCCTGCAACAGAAGTTAAATTTCTGAGGTATCCATATAAAACCCACTGTTCATAATTTCTAGCTACTGTCTCTCGACACCACACCTGGTCATTTTTATCTGATGAACATTCCCTGGGCTGTCTTTGCAAGCCAGACACTGCAGTTATTCATTTATATCCACGATTTATTAACTCTGTTCCAGTCATGGACATAAAGAGTTTAGGTGTGACTCAGAATTTGCTGTTCCCTTTGAGATTTATTTCAAGACACTTTGTGACCCTATAAGTTTGAAAGGCCCATATAAAAGAGGGTTTATTCTTAGAGCTATGATCAGCAGGGTAGCTTCCCTTAAAGCCTTGGATTTAGTTGTGTGAGAGATTTTTCTTTTTAACTTTCATGTGAAATAGACCTCAATAAAATTTAACAAGTGTAAATTCAAGTAAGCAGGTTTGTGTTAACAAGCTGTCATTTCATAAGCTTGCCCAGTCTGGAATGTGTAAGGGTCCTAGAAACATATGCAGTAGTTTTACCTTAATTAATTTAAGAAACTATAATTTCTTACAATTTTAGTCTAAGAAAACAATGGGTCAATGACTAGATGTACTGTTAGTAATGCAACTTCACTTACTATATTTATTATATTTTCTTTTATATGTAAAAAAAAAAAAAACCCTTACTATCCTTGAAATTATAGGGATCAACCTGAAACTCAGTTGTAACTGTAGCCTGTGTCTATCTACTGACCAGATGCAGTAAGGAGTACCAGCATTTGACCCATCAGCAAGATTTAGTTCCCATGAAGTCAGCCATAGGCACCAAAGCTGCATTGCAGTCATCCTCAGAGTTGCTATTTTACTAGCAGTGAGGATGCAACACCCGTGAATTCAGCTTTCTTTGCTCAGCAATGATAGCTAATGTTGAAGCATTTCAATATTGCACAAAAAAGTGAAAAGAGAGGAAAATACTTACTCATCAGCCTTTTTATGAAAATCATTTATAAACAGAAACATTTATGATGAGAAAGGGACCATAAATGCTAGTGTTGATGATTATTACCAGTCAAATTGTTAACTGTACCAACCCTTGAAAAGTCTATGCGCAGGCCAGACCTCTCTAAGACTCACCACCAAATTTAAAACCATATATTCACAAGCCCAGTTAGTGTCACATATCCATAGGTTATCAGCATCTTAAACTGAAATCATACATTTGCTCCAATGAGAAATAGAGTTGTTGAAACTTTTGTTTCTACTTTATCCTCATGACAGAAAAGTCTACAATGGACTGGGTTTATATGTTCCTACTCTTCAAATTCACATATTAAAAATCTAATGCTTATAAGACCATTCTAGGGAGTGGGATCATGTGAAATTAATTAGGACCTGAGGAGGGCACTGTAGAAGCTATATCTAGTTCTTCTTCCCAGCTCCATACTCCCAGAAATAAGACTCAGAGTTAATATATATTTACAAATACCTTGGCTATATAGGTTTTTCTCTTATTAGATAATAACTTAAATTATCTCATTTATTCTAGCCTACATTCTGCCACTTGGCTGGTTACCTGTGCTCAGGTACCAGGCATCCATCTCATCATATTTTCCCAAGTGACTCTGTCACACCTGGCTCTATCCCAGAATTCTTTCTGCCTCCTGGATGTACCACCTTTTATTCTACCCTTTCCTATAGGCCATAGGTTTTTAATTGACAGGTGATGCATCCATGCAATACACAAATATTCTCTCTTGAGGTCACAGCATCACAGATAAGATTCTTGCCCCCAAAGAAAAGACCAAGAGTTGCTTTTTACCTTCCACCACCTGAGGATGTGTGAAGACATTGACCGATGAGCAAGAAGCAGGTGATCATGACATACCATGTCTACCCACCATACCTTAAACTTGGACTTTATAGTTTCTAACATATAGGAAATTATTCAATCACTTTAAGTCATCCAGGTTATGACAATTTAGTATAAGAGCCACAATGATAAAGAAAGGATCTTAGAGTATTTAAAACTACCACACAATGTGGTGCTATCATATAATTATGTTCCTTAAATTTGCATATGTGTTTGTGACCAAGTTCATTACAAAATTATATAATTGTAGTGTACTAATGAGTAAATGATGAAGGCAGGTTGAACTTGTAAATTATGCATTGCACCAGATTGCTTTAATACACATTGTTGAAGTTAAGGTCTCATTCTTTGTAATTCAAGAAATGTTGGTGGAAAATCTCACATTAGGAGTCTCTGTATTTCTGTGCACTGGAGAAAGTGCAAGATGAGAAAACATACCTTGCTCTTAGGGACCATATATACTTGTAGAGTCTACAGAAAAAGCAAATTTATTAACAGAGCAGCAAATTCATATGCCTGTTAATTTATTTACTAGACAACTATAAAGCAAGATTATGTTCTGAGCAAGTGTTGCATAACAGTTTTCTCCAAGGTTGAAACTTTCCACTGTGTAGAGAAGCCCGTTAAGACAGAAAGGCAAACAACTCAAAATAACTTCAGAGAAAGTCCCTGAAACTGACCAGATTTGCTAGGCTGCTTCCTCTTTCACCGAAGACTGAGATAAAACCAGCTTCCCTGGATGAAGCAGAAAGCAGAATTACCCGGAAGAGGTTTATACTTAGTCACTTAGAAAGAACACTTTCCAACGTGTTGATCTATGTGCAGGCTGTGCATTATGGTCCTGGTAGCATTTGTCAGCTATCACCGCATGTTGGGGTGAGCTTTGAGATATAGCTGTCTTTGCTCCTGTAAGTAAGCCCAATAGAACTCATTAGTGCAGGAAAATCAGGAACCAGAAGGAGGAGAGCTCCTGTAGGGACCATATAAGACACACAAAGAGACAAGGGGATGAGAGACTTTAACTAAGACACCATTGTGCAGTGATTTTTCATTTATACATATTAACACAAACTCCTATGGAGTCTCATGAGAAAGGAAGTATTTTTTTAAAAAATGAAATAAAACTCAGGAGGTGAAGCAGGTAGATATCTATGAATTTGACACCAGCTTCATCTCCATAGCAACTTCCAGATGAGTTGGGATGGTTGGAGAACTCTGGTTTCTGGTATACCATTTATCCTGGGACTTCGCTGAGGATCCTTTCAGATATCCTGCTGTTGCCTTGAGATCCTGCAGCTTTAGCTCTGCATGACCAGCTTTTCACATTCTCCTCCAACTCATAGATGAGGTAGATGGCATGAGCCAACTCAAAGACCTGCATCTAGGCTTGCAGTGATAGTTGAGTTGGTCAGCCCACAAGCTCTTCTGCATCAACACCAGGGTCAATTCGCCCATACTGCTCAGGTGAAGGGCAGGACCAGTCTTCCTGCCCTCAGCAGCAGGAGAGGTTCAGACCTCTGAGACTGAATTTTTAAAGACTGTAGAACTTCCAAATAATTTATGTTTTATATTATAATATTAACATTAACATTAATATTACATTAATATGAAAAGCCCTAAGACTTAACTGATGGCTTTTCAAGCTCAAAGTTGAATTGCTACCACACTCATCTCTGAAACACATGTTAAGCTCTGTCACAGAAATATCCCTCTCCAGATACCAATTTCTGATTTAATTGGAATTTATATTGCTGTGATAAAATATCATGACTAAAAGCAAGTTGAGTAAAGTATGTGTCTCATGCTACAGGTCTTAGTCCGTCATCCAGAAAAGTCAGAGAAGGAATGCAAGGCAGGAACTTGGAGGCAAGAAATAAGGCAGAAGCCAGAGAGGAAGGCTGCTAACTGGCTTGCTCTCCATGGCTTGCTCAGCCTGATTTCTTATACCATCTAGGACTGTCTCTGTAGGGACAGCACCAACTACAATGGGTTAGGCTCTCTCATATTAATCACTAATTAAGAAAATGCTTTACAGAGTTGCCTACAGGCATTTTCTCAGTAAAGATTTCTTCTTCCCATATATATTATGTTTGTGTTAAGTTGACAAAAATTAATCAGTGCAGTCACCTATCTGCTCTTCTATTTGAAGACCCATCAAGAATGTTTGGGAGCCCATGAACACACAAATTTTACCTCTGAATTTGATGAGATGAATCTTTAAGCAAGAAAAACATATGTTAAGGAGGAGAGAGAGAGGACTGGGATTTGTGTGTGTGTGTGTGTGTGTGTGTGTGTGTGTGTGTGTGTGTGTGCGTGTGTGTGTGTGCATGCTGCTTTCTGGCTACACAGTTGCCTGTTAGGTGGCTGGAATGCAACAGGGTATGGTTAACTCTCCATCTTTTGATGGTGTGATTTTTCCAATTTTCAAAGATTTCTAGGTTCATTTTTTAGGTTAACAAAAATATGTAAAAGTCAGCCTTTAATAGACATGGTATGTGCTAGCACCACCTGCACGTTATTACCAAAAGCCCCCAAAGCCCTGGCATTGACTCCCTGTGGGAAGGAAACATCATCATTTGTGGTTGGCAATGCTGGTAAGTGACAGATAGCGATTCACATCTGGCTATGTTACATCCAGGATTTCTAAAAATGCAGAAACAGCATATCAAATTTAAACCATGCTTTAGCTAAAAGCATGTAGATTTGGGGAAATAAGGCCAATAAAAAAGAGTTTAAAATGTCATAATAAAATTAGATGCTTTTTTATAAAATTGAAGATACAGGGTATTAAACTCTGCTGGCAATCATCTTTGATGATATTCTGGAAGAGTAATTTTTGTTAATAAGTTTTGAAGATATTTAACTCTACAAACTAATGAATAGTAACAGAAAAAGTAGCTGAAATCACAGTTTCGGTAAAATTTTGCCTCTTGAATCTGTTATTTCTCTCTCTCTTCTCTTTTTTTTACCTTGTCTTTCTGTCTGTGTGATCTCTGTATGGATGATCTGTCTATCAACTATTTATCATCTATCTATCATCTATCTATTATCTATTATATATCTGTCTATATTTATCAATAACATCTATCATCTATTATATATCTATCTGTCTATGTTATGTAACTATCAATGATATCTATCTATCCATCATCTATTTATCTATATATCTGTCAATGTATCTTTGTGAGAAAAAAATAAAATCTAGTTTCAGGAAATTCCATCACTTTGGCTTTCATTCGGTGATACTCTTTTAAGTATATATTGGCTTGTTTCAAAAGAGTTATGTCTCTCTTATTAAAACTAATGATTTAGAATTCTCCCAACAACAATAAACCGAGCTATGTGCAAATAAATTAAAATGAAAATGAGGCCAAAGAAAAACAGTTTAAAATGCCATTATAAAATTAGATTCTTTTCATAAAGTTGAAGATCCACGGTATGAAATCTACTAGCAATTATCATTTATGGTAATGTGAAAGAGTAGTTTTGTCAGTAAGTTGTGAAGGTATTCAAGTCTAGACCCTAATGGATAATAAGAGAAAAAAGACGAGGGACTATCAGTCTTTTGATAGAAATAGTGAGCTTTTATGAACATATTTAGCAAACTGTGGTGATTTGAATATGCTTGGCTCAGGGAGTGGCACTATTAAGAGATGTGGCCTTGTTGGAGGAAGTGTGTTACTGTGGGGGTGAGCTTTAAGATACCTTCCTCCTAGCTCACTGGAAATCAGACTGCTCCTAGCGACCATTAGATAAAGATGTAGAACTCTCAGCTCCCCTCCTGCCATCCCCTGCCTGGATGCTGCCATGCCTCTGTCTTGATGATAATGGACTGAACTTCTGAATCTATAAGCCAGCCCCAATTAAATGTCCTTATAAGAGTTGCTTTGGTTATGATGTGTCTTCACAGCAATGGCAATCCTAACTAAGACACAAATTATACATTAATTTACACACAAAGTGAAACCACATTATCATTTTATCAAAAAGTCTCCCAACAAAACAAACAGATCCATATTTGTATGGCATTCCTGTGTTTGATGCTGAAGGGCTGAGTAAAGTTTCAGACTGATTTCCAAGGACCCAGTGTTTGTCAAGGAAAGCTGCAAACCATTCTGAATGGCTTTTAACTCATAAATTAAGATATGTCTCCTTATTTCTTCTAGAAATTTCACCTTTATGATTAAAGTTTTAGAACAGTTGCAAATGTTGCTGTCCATAGAGAAATTAGCAGGCAAGCAGCCTACAAATAAAGGCCCTTGTCCTCAGTGTTCAGGCATCCCATGTTCTCCTATGTGTGGAGACACAGTTGGAGCTTCACACTGGAGCTTGCAAGCACCCCAACTTTATCTCTCAGTTGGTTAAGAGCATAAAGACTGCTATATCAGCTGATTTTAGCCTCTGAATAGAAGTCTTATGCTTAGCCTAAAAATCGTCAACTTGCATGCAGTGCCAAAGAGCCTGGATCTTGAAATGTGGAGGATGTATTTTATTATTTATTTATTTATTTATCTATCTGTCTATTTCAAAATGAGTATAAAAAACATTTTCACATTTAATTGTCATGGTATTAAAAAACATTTTTTAATGCAAAAAGATTTTATTTTCATTATTTTGAGTGATACTCAAAAGATACTTTCAAAACCATAAGGGTAAGAACTAGTTTTCCAGTGGGAGTTTATTTTTTAGAGTAATTCTCTTACTTTAGTGCCTACCTGCATCAGTGACCAGCATTGTAGGACATGGTAAAAAGACGACTAGAGCTTCTGAAGTGGAACATAAGATAAGCTGCAGTTTGGAGAGCATTTCTGTCTTTAATGGCTTCCGGGAAGAGTACTCTCTGGGGTGAGGGGCTCTTCAAGAAGATTCTACTTCGAACATAAGCATCTTTTCCTTTGGACACAAACAGATTGCCACTATGCTAGTTGCAGACTCTAGGTTCTAAAGCACAGAAATTTGATCTAACAGGGTTCTAGGGCAGCAGTTTGAGCTTAAGGACGTGTTGTGGCTAAATGTTTTGTTTAGGTTTAAAATTTCTAATGATCATCTGCTGATACTGAAGTAATTATTCAATGGGACGAGTGTAATGAAGACCGTGTCCTATTAGTTGTGTCCAGTTCCCCAGTGCCACAGGCTAGCCTCTGCTATTGTGCTGACTTTGAGGTGGGCTTAGCACTCCCAGAAGCATTAAAGACTACAGAGACATTACCCTTTTACCTCCATGTATGGGGCTGATCACCATCAATTTTGCTTCATTTCCAGACTAGAGTGAGGGGCCAGCATCAGTACCCCAAAATGTTCATGATTCAGCTTCATACCTAGACTGTCTGTGTCCTCTCTGAAGGTTCAACCAACTGAGTATAACAGAGCAACTTGGAACTAGGAATTCAATCAGATGAAATGCAAGGTTAAAAAATCTTTTTTTCCCCTTGTATTCTGAGTAAAAGTAAACACAGGAGTACAAGAAGATTCAACCTTCAACCTCTGACCACAAATCAAACGCTGGGGCTGATAGTGAGCATGTCACTGACTTTGGTTAGTTGTATCATCTACCAAACATCCATTTGTCTAAATAGGGGGTGGTCCACTGTATGCAGGGCAATGGAAGAACACGGATGGGGAGAGATAGCAGACTGCGTTCCTGGAATAGAAAATCAGCTAGATTCTGGAGCCATGCATAAGAACCAATAAACAAGCAACTGAGAGGAAAATTCAAAGACTGTGTGCACTGGTGTCTTAGAAGTAAAACTGAGGCAGTTTATCCAAATAAAACAAGCACAAAAATAAAGAGTCAGAATAAAAACAACCTGTGTATTATTCACTCAATGCTACAACCAGGCTGACACAGAGAACACAAGCATGTTTTCCATCCCTTGTAATTATAATAACCCTGCCATTCTTATGCTAATGGTTTTCTGGTTTTTTTCCTTTTGTTTATTTATTTGGAATTTTTTCATTATGAACAGAATAACAGATATCCTTATGATGATTTCATACAAAAGCACCCAACTTTTCTTTCTTATTTATTTATTTATTTATTTATTTATGTGCTTATTTCTTTATTATTTATTTACTTGTCCATCTGTTTGTTTTGGGGCTGAGGATTGATTTCTATGGTTTGCTGATATCTGGCAAGCATTCTACCACTGAGTGCAACCCTCAGGCCTGTGCTCAGGGATTTCTCAAATACAATGGAAAAGCTTCAGTACAAGCTTAGAAGAGTAGATTGCATTTTGTTCTGGAATGGAGTAATTTTCCTCCAGAGAGTGATAAGGTTTATATATACATACACATATGTATATACACTGATTCACCCAAATAGTCTATGAGCAAAAGCTGTTTCATTGAATATTTTCTGAAAGAACAGTTTCACTTACTCTTTAAAAGGCTGTAACACTGAAAAGTTGTAACTCTGAAATCTTCAGAGAAGAGCTCTTCTCCACAGCTTGCACTGCCAGACAGAGATCTTGCTGACCCACCAGTTCTGGACTTCACTTCGCTTCAGCCTTCCCCACTTGTGTGTGCATAGAGGTCCAGACTCCTCTAGGGAAGGAGCAGATCGGGGAACTCAGCTCTTTTCCATTCTTCCCCACCTGGACATCTCAAGGGAAGACTCAGAAAACAGAGCCACATCTCACCAAGAGATCTCTGACCTAAATATGCTACAGTGAACTTAATCAATATGTCCTAGAACTATAGAAAGAACATTTTAATTTTCTGAAGACCCAATTTAAAAATCTAAACCAACATGCATTTTAAAATTGAGTTAATTCATCGCTCTATATTTATATCTATCTAGACTTTCTACTGTAAAATTTGTTATTTAGTTATGAAAGTAATTAGTAATCCAAACTTTAAATACAAAATACCATGGAGTAAAATGCACAGAATCGGCAGTACCGACCACCTTGACTACCAAATCCCTGTGCTGGGACCACCAGAACCATCATTTCCCCAAGCCACTTTTATTCGTGTACAGATGCTTTGTTTGTTGTGTTTTAAACAAAATGAGAACATTTTGGACATAATGCTCTACAAAGTGTTTCACCTTCAAGGACCAGATAAAAGCCGGAGGGAAATCAGAAGACAGCAAGGAACATCATCTCAGCTGCATCACCAGCTGCCAGCCTCCCCTGGAGAACTACGTGACAATCAGGCATGATGGGCTGCTGGAGACAAACCCAGACAAATTCCGCAGGCTGTGAACAGGCCTAAAATCACCCATTCTGTGCAAAAATTTCTGCTGACTTGTTAATGCGGAAATCTGAAGTTGACAGCCAGGCAAAGAGAGACAGCAAGGATGCTTGGGCCTCTGTCACTTTTGCTGTTACCAGGTCTGCCATAAATAAATGCTGGTAAGGTGCCGAATGATTTTACCATTTCTGAAGAATTGGAGTGGAGGTTTTTTTTTTTTTTTTTTTTTTTTTTTTTTTTTTTTTTTTTTTTTTTTTTTTTTTTAGACTAGTTTCTGGGTATATTGGGAGCTTTGTATTACTGACTCGGGAGTAAATTTTATTAATTAGTGAGGCTTCCAAAATGCTTGGAAAACAGTAGTGTCCCTGGTGATGTATATTGACTGCATTCACAGCCTTACCTCCTTATGACACCCCTTCAAAGAGTCTCATGCTCTATATCCTAGGTAGCTGACTGTGTTGCCTTATAGGGTAGAACACAAACTAAAGTCTTGCACCTTCTTAGCCAAGAAGAAAACTCCTTATGTTGTTGCATTTAAAAACATACATGTGACTAACGATGTAGAAACTTGAGTCACAATGTAAGTTACTATTTCATTGCTGTAATCGAAATATACCATAGAAACACTGTAAGGGAGGAAAGCTTTGTTTGGCCTCGTGATTCAGACCTCTTGAATTCTGTCTGTGGCTGGGAAGGTCTAGAGGGTAGAAACAGTTCTGAATGTGGATGTGGGAGACTAGGGTGGCTGGTTATTAGTCAACATTCCAGAAAGAAAACAGAATGGCTCAAACGAGGGATAGGCATGATCTTCCAAAACCTACCTGTACTGCTGAATTCTCCTAGCTGGGTTGTACCTTCTGTAATGGTCCTGGACTCAAATAGTATGTAAACGAACAGTGTTTTATTCTCCAGAAGTCCAACACACTGGGCTTTCCCATTATCAGAATAGAGAGACAACCAAGTGAGCTTGCAGGCCAGATTTAAAGCATATTAGGGAATTCCAGGGTAAATGACTTCTGTGTTATTCTGTTGGGTCCATCTCTATGGACATTCTATTACCTTACCAGTGTGTGAGGATTGGAAACTTGCTGGGGAGATCTGGAAACTGCTGCTGAGAAAGTAGCTGAGGGAGTCTGGAAACTTCCAGTAACCCATTGTCCTAGGTGGGGCAGCTTCTGAGGCTTGGACTTGCCTGGAGTTGCTCAGTTCTTAGGTCTAGTCTCCTTCACTGCCAATATGAAGCCACTCATGGAATCAGCCTACCTTTCTCACTCCTTATGTCTCTGCATCCCTTACAATGGTGCCATGACTAATGACTGAGCATTCAAACATGAGGCTCAAGCCATAATACTGTACTAAATGTTTATTTGATTATATGAAATACCTTCAATGCAACATCAAGAGTCCCTATACTCATAGTAGTTCTGACACTGTTCAGAATATCAAATTCAAAGTCTGCTAAGACTCAAGAAAGGGTATTAAATGTGAGATGCTATGAAATCAAAGTGAATGTTACTTACCTTGAATATATACTGGCGTGGAATAAAAATTCTCATTCTAAAAGGAAGGAACGAGTAGGTAACAAGAACAGACAGCAAGGACGGATGGGACCAAAGCCTCATGACAGGCTCACCATCACAGTCTTTCTGTGAAAGGTAAGAGGAATGGGTGGTTACTAATATGACAGAGTCTCATACCTTTGCAAATTCAATTAAAACACTCATTCTTCCTCGATGTCTGTAGATTCAATCTCTGAGCTCTCCAAGAGCTGGATTATCAATGCTGGGTTTATTTCATCATTGAGCTCTGGAAATCTAAGATGGTTCTTATTTGTTTGTGTTATATGGCACGTTGTGATATTAAATGTCATCACCAGTAGATAAAATACATAATGTCAATATAAAGATTTAATCAATAGTTTCCTTGCATAATATAAAAATGTACACTCCAGAACCAGAACTCTCCTCCCTCTGGGCTTAATTAGCATTTGTGCATAATTGAGTAACTTTATGGCTTGAAAAAATGTTCCTGAAATTAAAAAGCAAGTTTACATTGTGATATTTATTTATAATTAATATTATTTCGGAAAATTACCATGTTTAAGACTTTTTATTTTGAAATTGAGTTGTAGACTTTCAATTAATGGAAAGCAAGATCTTAAATTCAGCTTCTGAATCTAAGAAAGTAATTTGTTCCTTGAGCAATCATTTGAAATTATTAATATTTTAAGAAATATAATATTTACTAACTGATAGACTGTTTGTCAGCAAAGATAAATACCACAGAGACTTACAATATTTATAGAATCCTCTGCTTAGCAGTTTTTGAGACAATGTTTACAACGTAACCCAAGCTGATCTCAAACAATGCTCACATAACAACTTCTCACTTGCTGGGATTTCAAGCATATATCATCAACCCAGCCTGGGGCCCAACATTTTATTAAAAAAATGGTTCTGTATTATTCCTTAAATATGAATAGGTAAAATCAAAGTCATATAGATAAGTTAAATGGAGCAAACACTTAAGAAACAAGAGAATGTCAGATTATTGTCAACTAAAAGTGATCTGAATCACAGGTACAAGGGTCAGATGGTTTACTATCTCTTAGCAAATAGAAAAGCTAGTGATTGACTATAATACCAAAGCTGAGTCCCAGTTTGGAGAATTAGGATTACAAAGTATACTAATAGTGAGACCATTTTAAAGTATAGGTGTACTGACCATAAATTTCTAGGTGAAAACACCAAATCTTTTTTAGTCTAAAAATTCTAGAATGCAAATTTGCATATTCTGGCCTGTCATTGTAGGTAAAGTTATCTATACCAAAACATGTTAGGACTCTTTTACCTTGTTGCAAATATTTGCTAACATAATAAAACGTATATCCATTGACTAAAGCAGTAGACACACTCAGCTCTCCTTTTGGCCCAGAACCTTCTTAGACTACCAAGAAGGCTCTTCTCTCTGGAAGTTCTTCCACCAGGTGAGACAGATACTGCATAAAGGAGCACCACCTCCAGTGGTATCTAGGAGCACTGAAGTGCCGAGCAGACAAACAGAGAAGTAGACAGAGAGTAAGGCAGTCATTGGCTAAACTGCACAGGGCAGAGGCCTCCATGAAATGTGGCTGCCATAGTGCCATAGCAAAAATCCTGTTAGTGAGAACCCTGGACAAAAGTATCTTAAAGGAACAATTTTCTAATTTCTAAACAACAATAACAACAAAGTACATCTCCTGGCAGTGATTTGATTATGTTCTCATGTCACTAGTCTTTAGGGTTGTTGTTGTGTTTTTTTTTTTTTTTTTCTATTCTATCTATAAGCAAATATTATGGGAAGTCAATGGACTGGAGTCTTTTTTTTTAAATTCACTTTATATGCTGATCACTGTCCACTCCAGTGCCCCTGTCACACAGTCCTTCACTCCAACCCTTTCCAATTCTCCTCTGAGAATTGGCCCCCCACCTCCAGGTATTCCCTCACCTTGACAAATCAAGTCTCTGCAGGACTAGGCACATTCTCTCCCCACTGAGGCCAGACAAGGCAACCCAATTAGGGGAACATATTTCACAGAAAGGCAACAGCTTTAGTTAGGGATAGCCCCTGCTCCATTTGTTGGGGAGACATACATAAAGACCGAGCTGCATACCTACTACATATGTGCAAGGGGCCTAGGTCCAACCCATGTATGTTCTTTGATTGGTGATTCAGTCTCTGAGAGCTCCCAAGTATCAAGGTTAGTTGACTCTGTTGGTCTTCCTCTGGAGTTCCTATCCCCTTCGAGGCCCTCAATACTTTTCTCAACTCTTGCATTGCCTGTGGGCTTCTGCATCTGTTTCACTCAGCTGCTGGGTGGAGCCTTTCAGAGCAGAGTTATGCTAGGCTTCTGTCTGCAAGCATAATAGGATATCATTAATAGTGTCAGGATGGGTTCTTGCTCGTGGGATGAGTGTCAAGTTTGTTGCATTATTGCTTGGCCATTCCTTCAGTCTCTGCTCCATCTATGTCCCTGCATTTTATGTAGACTGGAAAAATGTGGGCCACTTTGTGGGTGGGTTGGTGTCCCTGTCATTCCATTAGGATTCCCAGCTACAGGAGCTGACCTCTTCAGGGTCCATATTCCTACTGCTATGAATATCAGCTAAGGTCACACATATTGAATGCTGAGAGTCTTCCAATTCCAGGTTTCTAGCAAAGCACAGAGGTAACCTCTGTCCATGCTAGATTCAGATTTGCATTCTCCTGGCCCTCTGGCTCTCCACAAAGCTGATCCTAAACACCCTCCATTCCTTTCCCAATTCCCTCTTTCACACAGGTCCATCCCTCCATCTGCCTCCTATGACTATTTTATTCTCCCTTCTTTCTAAGTGAACTCAAGCATCCTCCTTCAGGCCTTCCTTCTTGTTTAGCTTCAGTGGGTCTGTGGAGTGTAGCTTAGGTATCTTGTACTTAATAGCTAATATCTACTTATAAGTGTGTACACACCATGCATGTGCTTTGGGGTCTAGATTACCTCACTCAGGATGATATTCTCAAGCTCCATCCACTTGCATGCAAAATTCATGATATCCTTATTTATAATAGCTGAATTGTATGCCACTGTGTAGATGTACCACATTTTCTTTATCCATTCTTCAGTTGAGGGACATCTAGTTGTTTCCAGTTTCTGAATATTGCAAATAAAGCTGCTATGAATACAGTGTCCCTGGGTTATAGTGGATCATCTTTTGGGTATATGCTCAGGAGTAGTATAAATGGATCTTGAGGTAGAACTATTACCAGTTTTCTGAAAAACTGCCAAATTTATTTCTAATGTGGTCCTATGAGTTAGTAATCCCACCAGCAATAGAGAAGTGGTCCCCTTGCTTCACATCCTTGCCACCATGTGCTGTAACTTGAGTTTTTGATCTTAGCCATTCTGGTAAGTGTAAGATGTAACCTCAGAGTAGTTTTGATTTGCTATTCCCTGATGACTAAGAATGTTGAATATTTCTTTAAGTGCTTCTTGGACATTCAAAATTCCTCTCTTGAGAATTCTGTTTAGCTCTGGAACCCATTTTGAATTGGGTTATTTTTGTCATTGGTGTCTGCCTTCTTGAGTTCTTTATAAATTTTGGATATAATCCCTCTGTCACGTGTAGGGTTCAGGAAGATCCTTTCCCAATTTGTAGGCTATTGTTTTGTCCTATTGACAGTGTTCTTTTCCTTTCAGAAGTTTTTCAGTTTCATGAGGTCCCATTTATCAATTTTTGACCTTAAATCCTGAACCATTGATGTTTTGTTCAGAAAGCTGTCTCCTGTACCAATGACTTCAAAGCTATTCTCTACTTTCTGTTTTAATAGATTCAGTTTATCTGATTTTCTGTTGAAGTCTTTGGTCCCCTTGGACTTCAGTCTTGTGAAGGGTGATAGATATGGATCTATTTGCATTCTTCTACATGCAGACATCCACTTAAACCTCCTCTATTTGCTAATGATGCTCTTTTTTTTCTATTGTAGGGTTTGGATTCTTGTGTCAAAATCAAGTGTTCATAGATGTGTGGGTTTATTTCAGGGTCTTCTATTCCATTGATCAACTTGTGTACCAATACAATGCAGTTTTTATTACTATTGCTCCGTAGTACAGCTTGATAGTGAGACCTCCAGAAGTTCTTTTATTTTTCAGGATTTTAGCTATCCTGTTTCTGTTTGTTTGTTTGTTTGTTTTCATATGAAGTTGAGAATTGCTCTTTCTATACAGGTGAAAAATTGTGTTGGAATTTTGGTCACATTGGATACTTATATAATGAAGTAAAAATAAAAGTACTGCCACCTACAGTAAAGCTCTACAGTGTCACACCTATGCCCTTCCCTAGACCAAAAAGATGGGATATGTCAGCCAAGCTTCCAAGAAAAGGCCAGTTCCAATTCCCTCTGCCTTAATATTTACACTTAAAAGGCTAGGTGATAGTAACCATTTTTACTCAATTATCCTCTCTTTTCCTGTGAAAATCGCAGAGAATAATCTCTTCTTTGCTCCTCAATTCTGACTACTTCAGACTTGTGCTAACTGCAAAATCCACCTCTTCTTTTCTGGACATGGGAAAACTTGTTTTATTTTATGAAGTGAGGTGTTACTTGTTCCCATGTAAGTATCTCATGTTAAATAGCAGTTTTGCCCTGACACAGTAATTGTCACTGACTATTCTCCCTGGGATTGGGACTGTATGACAAGGTTGGCTGCTGCTGTTCCTGAAATCATGAATGGGGATTTCCAACAATTTCCTATGTCAAAAATCAAGTGTTCGAAGGTGTGTGGGGTTTTTTATTTTGTTCTCTTACTTCACAAATTTTCTCTAAACTCCTGTGGTCTCAGAAGAAGAATTTCCTTAATCCCCATAGCTAGTGATCCTTTACGATAGCTGTTACGAATCTTATCTTCTGTTTCCCGTATTCTCATGGTTTCTTGGCTGTGAAAATCCTAGAAAAATTATACATCCCAGAAGAATCCTCAAACTAACCAAATGGAACCCAGACTCCCAACACCCTCCTTTATCTGCTTCTTGTAGTATGAACCACTGTTTGCATTCCATAGTCTTCCAGGGCTGGGATAGGGCCAGAGGAAGATAAACCAAAATGAGCCTCTCTGATCTCTATTTCAGCTGTTTTGATTTTCTAGGTTTTTATTTGTTTTCCTGGAAACCATAATTAATGGCCTTTGCCTACATTCCCCCCATTTCTCTGACTCTGACTAATACCTGTGCCCAGCAAGACCCCGTATGTCATGGATCCTGCCTCAGAATTACATTTCAGAGTCTGCTGATTTCAGCCATGCTTAACAGTGAACAAGGTTGTGATAGACCAATGGAAGCAAGAGGAATGTTTGCCCAAGAAGAAAAAGGTTATGATGATGGACTTTACACAATGTATTCATTTGGGCATTGGGCATTCAGTGGTGGATCAGGGGAGGAAATGGAAGATGGGCTGCTTGTTCTGCATGTCTCCTCATGATTACAAGACATCGTAACAGCAATGCACCACAAATCCTTCACTGGACTGTGGAGAAGGTACCTCCACCTCAATAGTTCACTCTCTTCCCATGTCCTTTTTTCAAGTACAATAAATTTTCCTTATTCCTAGTATATTTTTTCTGTGGTTTCAGATGCTCACAGTTGACAGCAGTCTGAATGTATTAAGTTGAAATCTCCAGATATAGATCATTTTAAAAATTCTAAATCGCTTATCATTTTGTGTATTGTGGTGAAAATTTACATTCCTGTCCTTGAGATGTGAATTATTCCTTTATCCTGAATAAAACCCCTCTATTCTAGTCACTTAATAGCCTTCTTGTTCATCAGATCAACAGTAGCAGTATGGAAGTACTTTTAAACACCCTGATTTTACTTAGTAATAAACCCAAAGTCCAGGGTTAATCTGATGGTTAATCTTAATTGTCAACCTGATGAAATCTAGAGATTATCTTGATCAGGTTAATGGAGGTAGAGAAATCACCCACTTGGGTAGCCCCTTTCCCTGGTTGGGGATTCTGGAGCGTTTACAAAGGGGAAAAGTGAACTAAGAGCAAAGATTCAATCTCTCTAGACTTCCTGATTGTGGATGGCATCTGATCTGTTACTTTAAGCTATGATTGCCATGACTTCCCTATTATGTCAGACTGAACAGGGATTGAAAATAAAGTCTCTTTTCTTTAATTTGCTCTTGTCAAAGTATATTTTCATAGGAGCAGAAGTAAAGAGAGTGGTGGTAGAAATTTAATCATAATCTATCCCTAGCCTAACTCATTATAAGTTATCATTAATGTCTTACAGTCTAATTTATGAGTTAAACTGTATTAGAGGTGTTTTCTTGTAGGAGTAGCAAGGATTGCTAATATCTAGGTTTTCAGGCAACTGTTGGAGGTTTAAAAATGTATTCCTGGTCAGTAGAGGAGATATTGTTTTGTTGTTGTGTCTTAAAGTTCTAGAATTTTCCTCAATGTAAATTTCCCTCTTAAAGTTTCTAAATATTTTTCTTGTCTTCAGAGAAAATTTTTACTTTCAGTCTAAATCATTTTATCCCTTCTGTTGCTATTCTGTATCCTTTGATTAAAGATGCAAAGACCTAACACTCTTGCCTCATGTCACTCTTAGCAGAAGATAGTATGAAGATGGAGTTTAAATGTCTGTTTTGAACCAACAGGAAGCACCATGTTCTTACTAAGTGGCTTGCTCCTATGAAGGACATACTTGTTCCACAAGCTACTAGCCAGACATGGATCATGATTACTTTATGTAAGACTGGAAAAGTGGAGGGATTTCTCTCAAGATTTGAATTATTTACCTAAGCATCTAGGTATAATGTGATATGAAAGGTGGAACAGAGATTAATAGTGCTTGTTACAGAGCCTGGGACCCTGAGTTTGATCTTGGAAACTCCACCCTGTGGAAGGAGAAAACCTACTCCCATAAATTCTCATCTGATCTCCACACATACATACATTATAGCACATCCATACACATATGTCCATGTATACACACAAAATCAGTTAATAAATCCATTAAAGTCATTTTAAAATAACGGCAGTTTAGGAGTGTGGGCTTCTATATGTGTCAGCAAAGGTTTAGAGACTTAAAAATGAATGGACAGAAGGTGCTTCTTTAGTTATAAGTAGGAAAAATAAAAATCTGAAAAATCATCTGAAGCTCACTTTTCTCTTTAGTTACCTAATAATCAGTTAGCTTTCCTCAAGTGTCTGTCAGAGAATTCAAAGATGGCTTGAAGGACAACTATTCAGTGAGTTTGTGCCTCTGCCAAACTTTTTTTTAAATTCCATTCCAAATACAGGCACAGCAGAGCCATCAAATGAAAGACAGTCAGTTCCTGGTAAGAATGTATTTTGTCTCAGAGCTGCCTCTGCTTTCAGTTCCTAATGGCTTACTTCCTGAAATTCTCTTACTGAACATGAGACTAGGTACCAGTACCCTGAGCTCCTCTTTCTTGACCTGTCTGTGATGTAGAAAGCTCCACAAGTCTGTAGAATCCCCATATCTAGTGCGTACTCTCACAATCAATCAATCAATCAATCAGTTAATCAGTAGCTTGCATCTGTTGGAACTGATGGCCAGCTGCTCAGCACTTTGAAACTTGCTATTCAGTGAGCCATTTGCCAAGTAACACTTCCAAAGAATACTTCCTTTGCTAGTTTGGGGGAAGTCTCTAGTCTGCTAGTCTCTTTACTTCCTGATCTCCCCTTCAAACATTCAAAGTGTTAACCACCTCAAAGGCTCTTGTGTAACGTACATCAAACATGAAAACACAGCTATATATTGATTTTCTTAAAAAAATGTTACATTTCGGTATTTGTGACAACTTTCTAGGAAATACTCTAGTCTTCTCAGCAATTTTTTTGAGAAATGAAATTAATCTGTAGTGCCCTACTTTCTTATTTTTTCTTGTCCATATCTATCAAAATATAATTTGGTATGGACAGAGAATTACACTGTAATTGTACCAGATATGGCAGAGTAGATACTTCAAAAATTTTAGATAAATTTGCTAGAACTATGGGGCCCTTTAAAATGCTCATTTAAGCTATTAACAAATTCTGCTTCATTAATGTTTATATTTGGTGCATTTAATAAGTTTTCTACAATAATAAAAATAAAAATCTAAATCCCTAAAGATAACATAATATTTATGAAAATTATGATTAATGCTTATCATCAATACTATACTATTCAGTAAAATAATCTTAAATACATTTAATGCCATGAGGAAATATACATTATTAAATCAACTGAAAATTGAAGGATTTTTTTAAGCTATCAACCCTTAAATAAGCAGTTCTTCATAAATGATGGTATTGTGAATGATGATTGGCTTCTCTGTATGTTTTTTATATTTTCTAAATATGACAGGACAGGATAAGCATCAATTATATATTTTTTGGTTGTGAGCTTAGCCTTTAGTGGCTGAGCCATCTCTCCAACCCAAGCATCAGTTTTAATCAGAAACTATCACACACACGTAGTATATGCATACTATGATCTCACATATGAAGAACAACTGAGAAGAAACTTATAATACAAGAGCAGATATCATTGGATGTGTCTGTGCTGGTGGTAACTCACATGGACTTTAATGAATTTGCACTTGTTTCGAAATTTACCTTAAATAACCCAGGGCATGATTACATCACCTGTCCAATCATGACATCATTTTGACCCTACAGAATTTAATTCTTCTACTTTGGTGAAAGTCTCTGGTGCATCCACTCTGGGCTTCACCAACATTATGGTGAAGAATGCCAGAACCAGGAACTTTGACATTCTCTGCTCAGACAGAAATTATAGCAAGATATTTTAAGACATACATGCATTGATCTGAGTTCTGGCATTTTATTTATTATTATCTGTTAAACCATTAAATTTACTTTCCAGTGTTGGTGTGGTTTGGAAATCAGGTTGGTTTGCCACATTTTGCTTCAGAATGCCAAGAATAGGAGGCTCCTGAGTATACACACCTGAAAAAATACCCAACCCAGCAAACCCACTGAGTCAGAAAATGTCTCCATGTGACAAGCTCCCCTTACCTCAGGCATCTTCAGAATACTACTCTATCATGTTGACAGAAGCTTTAAAAAGCCTTGTGCTTAAGTTTCCATCCCTGCCCTGGTTGAAAAGAAACTGGTTTGGGACACGTAGCTTTTCAAATTAGCCTTTAGGTGCCTGCTGGCTTTCTGCTTCTAGAAGGTACATAACAAATGGACACATCAATATTGTCTCTTCCACGTTCAAAATTCCCCAGACTGGTGAGCTTTCTCTCATCAATAAGAACACAGGGACAGAACCTGTAAAGCCATCAACGTAGACATGCCCTTCCTCAGAAAAAGCAATTCCACAAGACCAATAAAATATCAGAACTAAAAAAATCCAAATACTGAGTAGGGGATAGGAAGTATCAATTCTGGCAAATGTCACCTGGAGCTAGTGAGAGAATTTTGTGCCTGGAACAATAAGGTTAATCTGAAAGTTGCACTCTCAGCTGTGTTCATAAAGATGGTTCAATTGAGGCAGAGGGAGTTGTCTTCCAGGAATACTCAGTAGCCTCTAAATACTGTTAAAACATGGTTTATATCACTCAGTGTTAAACAGACATTCATTAAGTTGTTATTGTAGGCACCCCTTTCAATGTTCATCGTCTTGTGACTAAGCAAAGCCACTGGGACAGGGACATTTGAATCCCTAATTAGCAGCTGATAGAGTCTCCCTCACTGTTTTGAATGAAGGGAAAGTCAGTCAAACAGCCAATAAGACCACCTTCATGACAACAATGACCATTTTGAACCCTTCATAGGCACTTTGAAAAAACTGAACAAAGATGGCAAATGGTTGCCTTGGATTCTAAAAATTAACCTCAGCCAGGACTAATTGATGGTTTCTACCAGACATTATATTACTGTGAAATTCGACAAGCCTTGCTGCATAAGCTGGATGTGAACCACTCTCCAAGGTGGCCTAGGAGAGAGCCCACAGTGACTGTTGCTAAGGATTAAAATTATCACTGGAAAAACAGAATCCTCCCTTTGTACATGATCAGTGCAAAATGGCCTTGAGATTTATAGGCAGGCTCTCAGGCTCATTCAAGGAGCTTGCTGGCCAACACCCACCTGTGCTGAAGACTCCGTAGTTGTAACACCAGGACCAATGAAGGCATGCTTCTCTTTATCGAGCTTGTCTTGTGTACTTTTTGTAGGGTAGGGTGAGTCAGTAACACAGGCAGAAGGAACAGAGACAGCAGAGAAGCAAGCACAAAGAGAAGTAGAGAAGCACTATGTTGCAGACCAGCAGCAGTCTGCAGGCAAGACTGTGAATGCAGCAGGGCAGCCATCTGCCTGACAGTTAAAAAAATCATCTCAATAGTACAAGAGAGTGATGAGGGCAGGGAACAGGGAACAATAATAGAAGTACCATCAGAGGGCAAAAGACTGTAGAGAACTTAGGCTGGAGAACATTGAAAGGCTATAAGGAGTACAAGAATAAAAGACTGCAGGGGCTGGTGACTGGAACAATTCCAAAGAGCTGTCAAGTCTCCAGCGACAAGGGTCCCAAGCACCACAGGTCAATAGCTTTAACACTAGCTGGAGTTAAAGCTGATGGATCCTGATTCCTAGACTCATCCAGAAGCTACAGAACCAGCTAGAGATAAGGGCTAAGGAAACCAAAATCCCTAGGCTTGCCCAGAACTGAAACACTTATAGAGTAAAGATCTTAGAACCCAAAAAGTCTGAGGAACTGCCAGACTGCTTTCCAGAGTGGTTGTACCAGCTTGCAATCCAACCAGCAATGGAGGAGTGTTCATCTTTCTTCACATCCTCACCAGCATCTGCTATCATCTGAGTTTTTGATCTTAGCCATTCTGCCTGATGTGAGGTGGAATCTTAGGGTTGATTTAATTTGCATTTCCCTAATAACTAAAGATGTTGAACATTTCTTTAGGGGCTACTCAGCCATTTGAGATTCCTCAGTTGAAAATTCTTTGTTGAGCTCTTTACTCCATTTTAAATATGGTTATTTGGTTGTCTGGAGTCTAATTATTTGAGTTCTTTGTATATACTGGATATTAGCCCTCTGTCAGTTATAGGATTGGTAATGATCTTTTCCCAATCTGTTGGTTACCGTTTTGTCCTATAGACAGTCTCTTTTGCTTTAGAGAAGCTTTGCAATTTTATGAAGTCCCATTTGTCAATTCTTGATCTTAAAGCATAAGCCATTGGTGTCCTATTCAGGAAAATTTCCCTTGTGCTCATGTTTTTGAAGCTCTTCCCCACCTTCTCTTCTATTAGTTTCAGTGTATCTGGTTTTATGTGGATGTCCTTGATCCACTTGAGAGGAGGTAAGAATGGAACGATTTGCATTCTTCTACATGCTCACCTCCAGTTCAATCAGTACCATCTGTTGAAAATGCTGTCTTTTTTTCCACTGAATGGTTTTAGCTCCTTTGTCAAAGATCAAGTGACCATAGGTATGTGGGTTCATTGCTGGGTTTCAGAGTTTTATTAAGAGTAAGAAGCCATCTCGAGTGTCATGCCAAATACCATCAGATTCATGTTAGTTCTAATTAGGAAAAAGTTTAAAGACACTTGCAGTGTATTTGGCATCATTCTAACACCTCTCTGGATGTTATGACTTTAATGAATTTTATGAATTTAAAGAATGCTGCTCTGCTGAGCATTGATGAGTCAGATACTGCTGATAGAATTACCCATGGCCTGAGGTCAGTATTTCTATTTTAGTCAAGCTTCAAGAATGACATATGTAGTTTGATCATGCTAGCCCTTTTTGTACTGGAAATATTTTATTCCTGCCCATCATGTTAAAGCTTGTCCTTAACAACATCAACATGTTGGCAACCAAAGTACATGGCTTGAAACTGGAAATGGAGCCCCAGACAGAGTAATTAAATTAACAGGCTGACAAGCCAAAGGATGGGTAAGATTCTGCACAGAGCCTTACCAACCTAAGACAGAGTGCATTGCTTTTGATAATACATATTCCATGACAGATAAGGAAGGCATTCTTGGCAGAACAACCTAAGACAGGCTCAGTTTTGTTTATGAAATAAAAAAGGGGAAGAGGTGGAGAGCTTTTGGGGCTGCTTGGCAAGAATCTGACATTGGCCAAGGACAAGGAAATGGGCTGGTTGGTAGGAATATGACATTGGCCAAGGACAAGAAAGTTAGCTTCAGGCAGGAAGGTGACATTAGGCTAGAACAAAGAAGTAATTTCAGGCAAGAATCTAAATTTAGACTAGAACAAGGAAGTAGGCTTCAGGCATGAAAATGACCATGGGCTAGGACAGAGAAGTAGGCTCAGATGTTTTGGTCACCCTGATAAGCCCTTAGAAACAGTAATCACGGGAATGTTCACAGAACTTTGTTTATTGTCTTGTTTGTTCTTTGACTATTTGAGTTTATTGTCTTGCTTGTTCCTTGACTATTTGCATCTACTGTATTGCTAGTTCCTCAACCTAGAACTGAACTTAATACTTGCATGTAATTAAAATGGTATAAAAGCAAAAAGGAGGAAGGGGAATAAGATAGGGGGTTTCTAAAGAGGGGAAAGGGGATGACACCCGAAATGTAAATAAATAAGATGTCCAAAAAAAGTTTTTAAAAAAAATTGAAAAAGACACCTTAATAGACATTAATTTGCCTTCATTTACCAGTCACTGGTAACTGACAGCTAATTGAGGAGAGAGCAAACTACCAGGGGTGAGTAAGGTAACAGGGTGGATGATTGAGACATCAAGCGGAAGTTATTTTATATTTGCAAAATTTACAGTGACATTTGCTGTGAACAAGATATTAAAAGAGAGAACTCAGAAAAAAAATGCACTGATTATCTGTGATGTTCAGGTCAGGTAGATCCTATGCATTTTAATAAGCTAGTTTCCCTTACTCAAGCACTTTGTAAAAGAAAGCAACCTGGTCTCTAAAGGAAATTAAAGGTAGCATTTTAATAGTGTTCATATTACTTGTGAATTTTATGATTGTCCCCGATGTCTTCCCATGACTTCAATTTAGTCTCTGTTCTAAATATAAAGAGTACAGGCACTTATCTTCTTGTGCAAGGACACATATATTTGTCTCACTCATACTTCAGTTCTGTTTAGGAAAAAAACTATAAAGAGCTTATGGTATACAAGGAGGACTACCTGAGATTAACATCTGCCCTAAGTGTGTACCCCAGGGTTGTATAAGCTTAGCTCAGGGTCATGGCAGGAGTGGAGTAAAAGATGAGGTATTGGGATGAAAATCCACAGTATCAATATCTCAGAATATGTATAAGAACACCATTACCATCCACTAATTCATCATTTTCTCAATCAATAATTGTTCATTTAACACCTATATTCTGGATGTGCACTAATAATAGAAGAATATTTGATCTCTACATTGATCTAATTTAATCTTCTGTCTATTTGTCCGTCCATTCACACATCTAAGTACCTAACTCCACTCTACCATTCATAGAAAGAAACACTGAAATGTATATTTGCACATGACCCATAACTTTTGCTTGTTTGAATTAAAATTTCTAGATGTTGGATAGGTGGTATATAATCTGTACAAACACCGTTCTAATTTTGAATATTGACCTTTTCATAGGTGAGTAATATAATACTGTCTTGCAACTCTGGGTAGAAACAATGAACTATAGTTTAAAAGAAGCCCCTGATCTCTAAGGGAAACTACCAAAACCCTGCCATATTTTCTCTTACTGATATAGAGTATTTAGTAGGTCAGCTGTACTCAATGTAATTTTGATTTACAAAATCTTCTTTCTTTTACTTTCTTTACTCCTTTTTTTCTTCCTCCATCTCTCCTCCATTATTTTTTTTGTCTTTTTTTTTTTTTTTTTTTTTTTTTTAGGTGTGGTCTCGTGTTGTTTAGGCTGACTTAGAACCTGGGAAGTAGATAAAAATTACCTGGTACAGTTGAATTCCTGCCTCTCTCTCTCAAGTGTTAGCATTACAGATAGGTGCCCCATACCCTAATTTGCAATGACTTAATTTATCCTGAGGTTGTCAAGCTTTAACACCATTGTAAGATGAAGAACATCTGTATGTATGCATGTATATATTTGTCTATCATCTCCATGCATCTTGATACATCCTTATGTCTGTAACTCTCTTATGCATAAATATACATCTGTCATCTACAAATATTTCCGTATCAGGTATCTCTATCATCAGTCTATCATTTATATCTCTCTCTTTATTTATTGACCACCTTTTGAGTGTCAAGTACAAATAAAAGAAATATTGGTAATGATGAAAAAGCTCTCTACATAAAAAAATCACTAAGGGTCTTGTTTGGCAGATTTAAAGAAGAGCTGATCTCTGGGGAAAACAATGCTTTTTATGTACTAATAATTAAAGAATTACCTGTTGTTGTGAAAACTAATTAAAAATACCAAAGTCATAGGTTTTTATCATCAGCAACTTTTCTTCAGACTTATAGAATCTAGAGCATTCGCTAATCCACACAACAGGACACACAATGCCTAGCTGTCGGGAAAACTTCTGAACAGCTTTCTGGAAGTTACACCTACAACCCTGCAGGAAAGTTGCCTGTGTTGGCAAGAGCTGGGTTTCCAAATTACTTGCCCTCAAGTACCGGGCTTATTTAAATAGCATGCATGTATGCATAATCAGAATATGGTCAGAGAATATGAGTAATCTCATGAATCAGAAACAGGACTGAGTCTCTTTTAGCACTGTTGAAATGCTTGGAAAAGATAATAAGAAAACAATTGGATCATACTGTATGCACTCAGTAGAGCTTTTTTTGAACTACCTTTATTTTTAATACAATACATAATAGAAGAATGCCTATGATTTTATTTGACTGGATTCATATTGATTTAGAAAACACACACACACACACCATCATGCACTGCTTTTCACCAGGAATATATCTAAGAAACACATTCTGTTGTTGTTTGAACATAGAATAAACTTAGATTGGATAGGTGAGTCACTGTCTTGATTAATGGTAAGACATCATAAATATGAAATTCGTAAAGCTGCTACCAAGGTAACATAGTACAATCAATACTTTTTATCAGTTCAGTGATAAGATTCATAACAAGGCAATTTAAAGAAAGGAGAAAATATTTATTTTGGCTCATGGTTTTGGAGATCAAGGAAGAGAAGAAATGGCTGTAGGCATGTGAGGCAATTAGATATCACAGAAACCCACGAATGCTTCATTTCTCCCAATTCCCTTTTTATTTACTCTGGAAGCCAAACCCACAGGATAGTGCTAACCAGTTGCAGAGCGGGTCTTTCTTCTTCATTTAAATCTCAAAGGAGATCCCATCAAAATCTCATGCAAAGATTTGTTTTACAGATGACTCTAAATATACTGAGACATATTACTTACCTTAGTCACTGTCCTATTGCTGGGAAAACACACCATGACCAAGACAACCCTTATAAGAGAAAGCATTTAATTGGGAGCCTGCTTACAGTTTCTAATGTTTAGTTAATTATAATCATGTGGGAGCACATAGTAGGATGTAGACTGAGAGCTACATCCTGATCTATAGACAGACAGAAAGACTTTTTGGAACTCAAAGCCTATTCCTAGTGACATACTTCCTCTAAGACCATGCCTCTTAATGTTCTAATCTTTTCAAATAGTTCTACTCCCTGGTGACCAAGCATTCAAATATGAGCCTATGGGGGCCATTCTTATTTAAACATTTGTACTACTCTACAGTGATCATTATAAGTACAAGAGCAATATAAATGATGAAGGAACAATGATTAAGCATGTAGCCTGTAATGGTTTGAATAAGCTTGGCCCTTGAGAAACGGCACTATTAGGAGGCATGGCTTTGTTGGAGGAATTGTGTCACTGTGTAGGTGGGCTTTGAGGTCCTATACTCAGGATCCACCCAGTGCAGAAAAGACCCTACTCCTAGCTGCCTGTGGAAATGAATATCTCCTGGCTGCAGTCAGATCAAGATGCAGAACCTCAGCTTCTTCTCCAGCACCGTATCTGTTTGGATGCTGTTTGGATGCTGCTAAGCTCCCTGCCATGATGATAATGAACTGAAACTCTGAAACAGTAAGCTAGCCCCAATTAAATAGTGTCCTTTATAAAAGTTGCCTTTGCCTTGGATATATAATCATTATAATCATGGCATTGGAAGCCCTAACTAAAACATAGCCTCCATTACAAATTACCTTATGTGATTTATGTGATCTACATAATTGCACACACCATGCTTTTCCAAGTCTGCAGAGCAGTTTGCACTAGATTTATTAGCACTGGGTACATAAAACATATATGTATAATTGCTTCACACAGATTGTCCAAGAGTCACAACCTGACAATGAGCACCATCAGAAATGCTGTCAGTTGATGTAAATACTGTAAGTGTTGACGTAAAGTGAAAGATGAGTAAATCCCCAAATTGAAAGCTTATTATACCATGGGAGAAGTTCTAAAATTAGTGGTATACAACTGCCTGAAATAATGTATATTCAATGGAACTCTGGCCTCATGATGAGAAGAAAAGCACAGTTCACAATGTGGTCAACACATGGCTTTGACTGTTCTAAAATGGAACTCACAGTGAACCAAAGGAAACAAGTGCTAAAAGAAAGATTATGAATATAGGAGGTTTGAAAACTTGTTTTCTTATTATATGTCATTTCTTTTTACAATTAATGTGCACACAATTAAAATGACTGTATTCTAAAACAAAAGTTGCTTATCACTCCGATGAAGTAATGTTCTGTTTGCTTTAGAAATGTGGTCATTCATGGGTAGATATGAGCCAAGCCTGAGCGCAGGAGGCCTGGCCTCTTGTTTAATGTGGTATTGGATGGGCTAGCTGGACCAAGGCAAGAGAGTTTGCCAAGATAGTGTGGGTGCAGTATATCTGGAAGGCTGACCAGTTCAGATACCTCTCAGGTCCAGATCCAGGGCTTTGAATTGGCCCACACCAACATCTACCCCATGGATGAACTGAAGAAATGTGCAAAGGTGCTGGTCCTACAGATCCAAAAGTACAGGATCTCCATGACACAAGGCACAGAATATCTGAGAGAAATCACAGGAAGGTTTCAGTCTTAATAGAGTAGCAGAAGCTAGATCCTCATACCAAACCAAGAAATCATTGCAGTGAACATTTGCAAGCAAAGAAATATGGTATACTATGGGACACACTGTGACACTACAGCTTCTACAATGAGATTTTTTTTTTTTGCTCTGTTGGGAGTGGTACAAGGGTGGATGGAGGGTATGTATGATGTCAGGATGAGATGAGTAGGATTGGGGTGCATAATGTGACATTCACAAAGAATTAATAAACAATTAAAGAATAAAAAGAAAAGTGGTCTCTCAATAGTGTGTTCTGAACATGCTGCAGCCATTGCACTCATGAGATAACTAGCTCTAATAATACCTGTAAAAGACCTGAACAACAATAGGCCTATTACCACTACAACATGCATGAGGGAGGGACCCATGAGACCATCCCCACTTTTCGCTCAGGAAGTATGGGCAGTAAACATTCTTGCTGTGCTGAGGAAGGAGATTTCATTGCCTTTCTCACTGACACATTGCCCACGATCCCATGCAGGCTCACACAGCATTTATAACTATTCTTTAGAACCACACAGACAGAAGAGTCATGTTAGCTAGGCAGTGGGACCTACTAGGAAGAAAAGGGGATTTCAGTATAAGAGGGGGAGATAAAATAGAGTAATGGAAGCTTGAAAATGACTGAAATATATCAAATACTTTTATGAAATTGTCAAATGGGAAAAGGAAAAGAAGAGAGAGGTTCGGGGAGGCCTCCATTGTTGTCTAGATATATCAGCTAACAAAGATCACAAAATTGCATCAGAAACTAAACATCTGAAGGGATAGCCCAGTAATATCTGCATTCAATGTGGAAGAAAGTAAAAGATATCTTACAAATGTCTTGTAGACATCTCTATTTGAACCCCGTGTCAAATAGGTCCATCATGTCTTTTTCTATAAACACTGCATTTCCTACTCCAGGACAGATTACCTAGGAAGAGAGTACAGGGTTTGCTTTGTCCTCATTGCATTGTTCTGCCTATGTCTGTGATTTGCTGTCTTCACTGTTCTCCTTGATAAAGGCCTGATTTGATGATGAGTGAGACCTCAAGGCATTGACAATGTTCCGAGTCTGTGTAAGCAGGCTCTGACCCACTAGGAGATATTTGAGATGCTCATAACTGTAATAGAACATTCTACAATTCAAATGTGCTGACCACTCTTTTCTTGGTGTGAGACCTCCTGGTGTCCAGGGAGCTGGAAAAGACTGAACACTTTGTGTATAAGTAAAGACACCTTCAAAATGTCTCCTGGCTGCACAACTACTAAACATGCCAGACACGTGAGGAGTTCAAGAAAATCTTCCTGCATCAAATAAACTGAGTTGTGAGGGTCAGATCAGCCACAGGCCCAGTTTTGAAAAAATCTAGGCTAAAGAACCACATGAAACCATTTTTAAGAATTTTTTTTCTGTATGAAACATTCCATGTGGTAATTTTAAATGCATGACTGCTTACAAACAACTTGCTTCATAGCATGAAAAGCACAATGAGTAACTAATTACCAGCATAAATGGTATAAGGTATTTATGTAAAATTTAATCATTATCATAGTTTAAAATATGTAAAAATATATTAAAATTTTAGTTTAGTAAAAGCTGCATGATTTTGTTGCTTTGGAGCTGGCTGCAAACAGTTTGTATAGGTCTGTCTTCTAAGAAGTGGATCAGCACACATATTTACTAGGCCACTTTAAAGAGCCTGAGCTGTCTTGGATGCTGAGATGAAAAATGAGGGCTGTGTCTGGGCTGCTCTTTTCATGCACTTCACGGTGCGGCATTAAATTTGAAATCCCAGCAGCTGATTTCTCTGAGTCCATTTCTAATAGTGTTAGTGAGGCTAAATAAATAAATAGAGCTTTCTAATAGCAAAATTAATCTCTCTGTGTGTCACCAAGCATCTTGTTGATGGTATCACGCACCAAGAAATAAATTTACTCAACGGATTATTGAGTAGCTAGTTCCTCATGGAGGCTGGCTTTTGTGCTAATAGGACCATGTTGTGTTGGCTGGAAGTCAAGGTGAGGAAGGAGTCTCACAGGAGGCTATGCTTAGGCTTCACAGAGGCCACAGCACAGTTTTCTGGAGGTTTTAAGCTGTTTGCATCTCATCTCCCAGTGAGGTGATGAGCCACTTCACAGCTAGACAAACATCTGATCTTAGCTAACTGAGTAGACAGTTCAAAGCCTAAACAATTATATGTTATGCAATTTTCAGGGCTATGTGGGTTTTTTGTTTGTTTGTTTGTTTGTTTGTAATTTTCTCCCTCTTAGTGGAACATATTCCCCAAGTCACTTTTGCCAAGTGAGTCCAACAACATGTCTGAAGTTCCTAAGGCATATGGGACCATACGGCAGCCATGCACAAGGCTCTGTCATCACCGTTTTCAGTGGATTTTGGTCAGAGTAATATTCAGTTTTATAGTTTTAATATTCTCTTCTTTCCTCATCTTCCCATGCCCAACACTTACTGTGACTAGTAGCTCTATTGCCCAAGGCCTCCATTCTTTCTCTTCTATCACAGAGTGGGAAAGGACAATGATAAAGTATTTACACAATTTCCACAGAGAAAATTATAGCTGAGATTAATTTCTGTCTTAAGCAGTGAGGTTGCCCAGCTTATCCAGATAACATCAGACCACAGTTAAACAGAAAGTTAAGAACGGAGAATGAGAATATTGTTCATGGAGTTTACTTTGTATATTTTCAAAGGTGTGATGACAAAATAAAGTAAAAGGAAGATAGCCACTACATTGTCACAGCTCAGTAAAAGCATCTTAGCCATCCTCACTCCTTCAAGAGACTCTTATTACAGTGGCTGTATCAGAGGCAGATACTGAATCCTAGACCACTAAACATACCTTGTAGGAGTGTGTTACTTTTTAAAACGAGTAGTGTCTTTGTAATGTCTCTCTAATAGAAGTTTTGTTTTGTCTTGTTTTGTTTTGTTCAGTTTGTTCTTCTGTTTTCTATTCTGCCTTAATAGTCTCCATGATTTCTTATGTGAAGAAACAGTTTGTGAATGTTACCAACTTAATTAAACACTGGCAATTTCCTGTAATAAATAACTATATATAAAGTCTTATAATAGAAGTCATGAAACATAATAAAATTAAAATCAAGCAGCAATGCAGAGCATAATATTTATGATTCATAATAAATACGAAAATCACTTCCCTAGCTCAGTAAGAGAGAAAAAATGATAGCAGGTAAATATGAGGAAAGGGATGTTAAAAGATAGGAAGTTGGCTCAGATATTTTTGTCATCCTGATAAGCCCTTAGAAACAGTGATCACGGGAGTGTTCACAGAAATTTGTTTATTTCCTTGCTTGCTCCTTGACTATTTGCATTTATTGTATTGTTAGTTCCTCAAGCTAGAACTGACCTTAATACTTGCCTGTAATTAAAATGGTATAAAAGCAAAAAGGAGGAGGTGGGATGGGATAGGAGGTTCTAGGGAGGGGAAATGGGGAAAGGGGATATCTGAAATGTAAATAAATAAAATATCCAGTAAAAAAAGATAATTTATACAAAACAAAAGTCAGAGTAGTTAATTTAGAAATTACTTCCAGCATATCAGTTGTCCAAAGAAAACACATGAAAAAGCAGTGAGAATATAGCTTTTAGAAGTATGAACTGGCTGCATCACTGAAGAAACCCATAGTAGCCCTTAACTGTAAACAGTCATTCAGGGAGTAGTGGGGCCTCATAGGTTTCTCAGCCATCTATGATGAACCATTGATTGGTCAATCATGGGTGGGTCTTGTGCAGATCATCACAGCTATAATGAGTACATGATTTCAATGGACACATCACGACCAGACAACATTCTTTTGCTATACATCTTCCCATTTTCTGACTCTTATGTCTTTCCACTGCCTCTTTCATAATGTTCTCTGAGTCCTGGGGTAGGTAATATGCCTCTCCTGTTTAAAGCAGAACACTCTAATATCATATACCTGAGCATTTTGGCCAATTATGGGTTTATGGTTTTTTGAACTAACATTGTCCTGCTGCAGTTTGAGTATTGAAAGTAGAGCATAGCTTTCACAAGCATGAGTTATTTAGAAGGCAGCTTGACAAGATAACAATGTAAATAACCTCTACTCATTGGCAGAAAGCTCAGTTAAACTCTGCAGGTTACACATAAAAAGAAGACATCTAAATGGGAAGAGAGTGTGAAAAAAAGGCTTGAGCAGGAAAGTGAGTGACAAGAGGGAAATGTGTGTATGTTTGTGTAGTGTGTATGTGTGTGTGTGTGCAAACATTCAAATTCCACAAGATAGATGTGAAAAACCGTAAAACAATAAAAATAACCCCATCATAATAGAGGACTAAAGAGATGGCTCAGGGGTCAAGAGCATTGGCTGCTCTGCCAGAGACCCAGGTTCAATTCCCAGTACCCACATGGCAGCTTTCAACTGTCTATAACTAACATTCCAGGGCATTCAGTGCCCTCTTCTTGCCTCAAAGAGCATGAGGCACATATGTATTGCCCAGATATACATGGAGACAAAATAATTATACACATAAAATAAAATAACAATGAACTTTAAAAAGTATTACATTAGACAATATTAGAGAAAATAAAGTGGTCCTGGCAAAAATGAAAGAATAAAATATTTATAAAACAAGTATAAATAAATATCTGGTGTAACACTTAAACCTTCTTAACTGGTGAGACAGATGAGTTTTATGGTTGCCTCACCTCCTTCCCTCAAGGTATCAACAGCAATACACTCAGAGCTAGTACAGTTTGTCTGTCTGTCTTTCTTTCTTTCTTTCTTTCTTCCTTCCTTCCTTTCTTTCCTTCTTTTTTTAAGATTTATTTATTTATTTTATGTATGGAGTTTATGTACATTGTAGCTGTCTTCAGACACACCAGAAGAGGTCATCAGATCCCATAAACAGATGGTTATGATCCACCATGTGGTTGCTGGGAGTTGAACTCAGGACCTCTAGAAGAGAAGTCAGTGCTCTTAACTGCTGAGCCATCTCTCCAGCCTGTGTAGTTTTTCACTTTGGGTAGATCCAATCCTTGATTCTCATTGGAAGAAAGCTTGACTGCCAAGGACCACCACTTGAGAAATTAATTGAGTAAAATTAGTTGACTCAAGATCTTATTAACTACTTGCTTAGATCATAGATTTTTTTGAGAATTAACTCACAAGCCTTTCAAAGGATATGCAGTTACTATATGCTTGAAATTAGAAAAAGTCATCATTATGTATTCTTGGATCATTTGTATTTACTCCAAAAGAAGCCAGTCTTCATCTACAACTCTCTGGATGACTTTGAAAGAGAAAATACAAATCCTCTTGTAAACAGTCCACTCTCAATCCTGATGCCTGAGATTTAGCTGAGTTAAGAGAATAAAAGTAAAAACAAATGCAGAAAGAAAACTCAAGCAAAATAAGGAAAACTGCAAGAGAACAAGAATAAAAAGAAGTTTTAGACTACAAAAATTCATATATTAGAATTACAACAAGCATACTTTCAAAAATGTGTTCTAAATGTTTAAAAGGTAGGCAATTAAAAACATCAGGACAGAAAAACAGATTATTATAAAATATACATGTTTAAGAATAACATAATAGTGTTATGTATAGTAGTGCATGTTTTAATACCAGAACTTGGAAGGCCAAGGCAGGTAGATAGCTATAAGTTTGAGGCCAGCCTAGTCTACACAGTGAGTTCTAGAACAACCAGAGCTACATAGTGAAACCCTGTCTTAAAAAAACAAAAACAAAACAAACAACAAAGAGAATGCAATTTTAGAAAGCAAAATATAAGTATGGAAATAAAAAAATGTAAAAGTATTTAGTTCAAAAAATCCATTATGCATAATTAAAAAGAGAATTACTAAATTAGAACATATTTTGAAAAACATCAAGGAAAATCTCAGCACAGAAAATAAACATATCTGAAGATTTCAGTGACCAGAATTCTAAACACAAATGAACAAACTTCTGTCTCTGGTTTCAGTGTCCAGGGCTGCAAGCAAAGCCGGTAGATATGATTCCAGTAAGACCTTGGAGTGCCACAGCAGGGACGAAGAAAGAGCCTGGCTGTATGAGAATAGACATTCCCTTTATAGCAAGCAATCTAAAAATAACGCCAGTGGAAAACCAAACCTCAGTGGGAGAACATCAGGACGGTAGAAAACTATTCACAAGTAACTAACTTCCACTGAAGGGAAGACAGATAAAATGAAATACACAGAACCATTCATCTTAGACTAGAGTGTTTGTAGACCTGGTATATGAAACAGGTAAAAAATGGGGATAATTAAAATGTGCTCAAAAACAGAAGACATACTGTTGATCACAAGACACACTTTAGAGCTTTATGGACAACATATCTCTGCTTATACATAAAACAAATATATTCTTCCTCTTTATATTAAATGCCCTGAAATATTATGAACAAAATTATTATAATTTATTATAATTGTACAGGAGGCACGGTGAAAAAGGAAGTTGAAAGACACTCTGCTTTTTGATACTGCTTTTATTTTCATAATATACACCAATGACTTGAAGATCTAATAAAATTATTTTTAAAGGAAGAAACCAAATGTCTAGTACAGCAGGCAGACTTTGACATGAGAAAATTAACATGCAGAAAAGTCAGGTTTATGTCGTCTGCCTTCTGCTATGCTGCGTGATCTTACACACGCTGCTTTACTCTCCATCAAGAGCAGATGCAGACTGTATTCACATCCTGCCTCCCTTGAATTTAACATATAACTAAGCACATAGCACAAAAGTAATCTTATATCTTGTGTGTGCTGTGAGAACCAAGACGACAGGCAATTTGCTTTCTTCACAGTGGGCATTTGTGTATTAGTCACCCTTCCATTACTGAATTAGATTCTAAAAACCAGAGGTTGGTTTTGACTCTGTGGTTGAACTTTCCATTTATGGGCAGTTGACCTTTTTTTTTTTTTTTTTTTAATGGTCTAAGGGGGTGCACCATTTTGGAAGTAAGAAATTGTGATTAATTTTTCTCATGGCCAAAGAAAGATGACAAAGGAAAGCAGAGAAGTTGGGAAGAAAATGGGTGAATGGGATGGTCTCACAGTCTCATTTGAGAGTTCATCTCAGTAAAGGGAAGACCTCCCATACAGATTACATCTTAATGTCCCACTGTCTCCCAGTGCTACCACTCAGGCCACATTTAAAACATGTTGAATTAACTTTGAGAAATGGTCCAGATGCAAACTACAGCATCCCCTAAATAGTGATTCATTGTCCATTTCTAAGATGAACTCTCAAGTATCTGTGTAGGTGTTACTTCACTTGTGAGCTCTAAAAGCACTAATGTACTTAAACCAATACTTATTTTCTTCCTCATTCTTTGTCTTGATTATCCTATTATTCACAGGCTGAATCTTTCTCTATGTCCTAGTGCTTTCCCTGAGATAAATGCTCAGACAAAAGAATCTTAAAAGAGAAAGACTATATTTTGGTGGAAAGACCCAGAGGTATACAGTACACCATGGTAGTGAAGACACAGAATTAGGCAGGACTAACATCCAGGTAAGAACAGAAAGATAGAGGGATACATCAAATCCACATTCAAGACCCAAGAGTGAACAAGATATGGAGCTATGCTACAAAACCTCAAGGTCTGCCCCCAGAGACTTATGAAGTCGGAGTTTCTGGTTGTGTCATGTGATACAGACTCACATGGTGTTTTGCTGAGGCAAGACCTGTGGAAGGACACATGATGTTTGGAGAGAGTATAAATAGAACTCAATGGACAGCGACAGAGTGCTCCCATATCTATATTTGTGACAACACTTACTTGGTCTTGTATCTTTTTCATTGATCATTACTTAATTGAGAGAGGCATGGCAGAGAATTTCTGGCATCCTGGCTGGCTGTACCTGGTTGCTCCTGCTGAATCATATGGGTTTGTTGTTGATTCTGTTTGGTATCCTGACACTACTGAACTGCTGGTATCCTGACAAGCAGAGATTGGAATCACCTCAACGAACTACTTCTAAACAGATCCACATCCCCTTCTCCTATTTACTGTCTTTTCTCCCCTACCTTTGGATGGTAGGCTAGAAGGGTGAGTGAAACCATTTGAGTACCCTTATTAAAAGTAGGTTTGTTAAAAAAAAAAAAAATCTAAACCTACAGACCAACATTTTTTTAAGCAAGGCTAGAATATATCCTAAACAACTCCACAACCTGGGAATCAAATATTTAAAGGTGTGAGTCTAACTGGAACATCTTCACACTCAAAGTACAACCTATAAGAGCCAATTTCAGATGAGTGATGTCCATCTCTTCCAGATCATTTGCACTAGGCTGTTGAATTATGCAGTGTAGATTTCACAACTATCACTTCAAACTAGATGTAAATTAGGAAAGATCACCTGTAACCTCTCCTGTGGAAGAATAACTTCAGGAGACAACCCTCCAAAGGGATGGACAAAGCAGACATCATGTCTCCATTACCATAACCATGTGAAAACAGGTTGTAGACATGTTAAAGAAGCTGAACTTTTAAAAGAAAAATCTTAGTAAAAAAAAATCATAGACTCAAAGAAAGTGAATGCTTTTAAGGCTCCTGGTTGCAAATTATTTTCAGAATGTTTTTAAACAATTACTGTATTTTCTCTCACCAGTAAGGAGTTCACTGATCTTTCCACTCCATGACTAGCAATGATAATGTCACAAATGCCATTTTCATTTACTTTCTTTAACTCAAAAGAAAAATTAAAGGAGTCAAAAGCTTTTTAATCATTTGTGACCCATTTGAATTGATTCTGAGAATTATGTATCTTTTGGTTTTTTGTTTGTGGACATTAGCCTTCTCAATTATATATATTTTTTACAGATTATTTGAATGTTCAGAGTAATCTCCTGTCTTAGGGTTTTATGGCTGGGAAGAGATACTACCACCTTGGCAACTTTTATAAAGGAAAACATTTCATTGGGACTGGCTTACAGTTTCAGAGGTTTAGTCCCTTATCACTCTGGTAGGAAGCATGGCAGTATGCATACAGACATAGTGCTGGAGGAGCCAAGAATTCTACATCTTGATCCTCAAACAGCAGAAGGAGACTGTGTGCCACACAGGGCATAGCTTGAGCATAGGGAACCTTAAAACCCACCTCCACAGTGACATACTTCCTCCAACAAAGCCAAATCTCCTAACAGTGCCACTCCTTATGGGCCAAGCATTCAAACACATGAGACTATGGTCATCATTTGTATTCAATCCAGCACATCCCATATTACCCCTTTTGATGAAATTTACTTTTGTTCATAGTATTTTATCAGATGCATGTTTTATGAAGTGGTCTAACAATACATTTTCCTTACATATTTCATTTAACTTGTGTCACACAATATGTTGTGCTTCCAAAAAACAAAACAAAACAAAACAACCATACAAATAATAATTTCATTTTTGGGGTTTTCTGTGACATCTTTTTGTTCACAATCCATTTTGAATTTAATTTCAGCAAAGATTTAATTTAGTGGCATGGTAGCTGAGCTTTCCTCATAAGCATTTTGCCTCACACATTTCTAAAACAGGTTATACCCTCACCAATGATGTAGGATGCTCATGTATCAGTTATTAGCTTTTCTGTAGACTAGATCTGTTTCTTAGGCTTCATATTCTGAGCTATTGATCTGTTTATCTCATCTCTTAAATGTCTTTAGAGTCATAAATACTATCAGGACTTAAATGAGTTTTATTAATTTGTGAAGTTCAGTCTTACCATCACATTTTTGTTTTAATTTTTTTTTAGCCGAGTTGTTTCTATATAAGACAAATTAGGAATGAACAGAAGGGGCACCAAGTACAAACACTCAGAGGAAAAGTCAAGAAACAGCTTGAATACTAAAGAATTTGTAATCATCTATAGCACACTGAGCTCTAGCTGGCGACTTTTGACCTACTTCCAATCATCTCTGATCCAAGCTGGATCAGTTATAATTCTAAGGCTGTCAAGCATTACCCTCATGCTCTGATTTGTAGCTGAAGCTCAAAGCTGTCTTTCATCTCTGCCACCTTCCTCTGCGCATGCAAAAGAGAAGATTGCTCCAGAGATTTGGCAACTTACCCAAGGGCAAAGAAATGCTTTGTGGAAGTTCCCAGCTTTGGTGCAAATCTTACAATTATAGAGCTGAACTCAACATAAAAGCATTGACCCCAATTCTAACCACAGCCACCCACCCATTCATCCACCCCCTTCCTTCTAATCTTACACAGTGATGTAGGTAACACTATGCAGATTAGCATGAAAGTCAGCTTGGAAGCCAATGGCTTTGGGAGGGCATAGCCATAAAAAGTGTTAGCATTAGAATGATTGACTAGGACCAGACTTCTAAACTGTTCTATGACAGTGGAATCGGATCACCACTTTCACCCTTAATGCTTATCACTATCCAGTCTTGGGAATCTCAGTCCTTCATATGTGTGATATTCAAGAAGGAATCAAATTATTATTCTTTCATATGACAAACACTTATAATGTCCACAAACAAAAATGACAGTTCCAGCTGAATTAGATCATAGCAAAAAAAAAAAAAAAAAAGATGTCCCTTCAGATGGTGTTGATACTGGCTGTCTGTTGAGGTGAGGTGAGTCAAACAGCTGAATGTGACTGCCAATGACGACATTCAAGAGTGGTATTGAACCAGAAGACTGGAGAGCTGAGAATGTTCTTGAATCAGAGGACAATCTGAGGGATTCTGAGAAGAGAGAGATTAGAAGGTTCAGTTAGCACAATTACTTTGACAGTTTTGCATTAAAAAAAAAGATTAGCAGCTGAAAGTGGTGGCTACACCTTAAATTTCATCACTTGAGAGACAGAGGCAGAATCAATCTCTGAATTCAAGTCCAGGCTGCCTGGTCCACAGAGTGAGTTACAGGACATAGGGATGGCAGTGCTGATTGTGTGTGGATCTAAGACCTTCACAGACACTGGGTGGTCTATTATGCTAAGCACTTCTGTCTCCAGTGACCTTTTCCATCGTGGCATATATACCTGTCATATGGGCATCTCTGTGTAGCACAGGGTTCTACCTTCCACATTAACATAATTTTTACTATAATTATTTATTTTTGAGATTATAATATAACTACATCATTTCTATTTCTCTTTTTCAATTACTCCCACATACTCTTCCTTGCTGCCTTTCAAATTCACAGCCTTTTAAAATTAATTGTTGTTACATGCATGCATATATATATATATATATATATATATTTGTAATATATTATATATATTCCATATATATATATATATGGAATATATATTCCAAATATATATATGGAATATATATAATATATTCCAAACATATGTATGGAATATATATAATATATTACAAATACATATATTTGTAATATATATATTACAATATTACAATATATATTGTAAAATTGTAATATTGTACAATATTACATTAATATATTGTAATATATTATAATATTACTATATATATATATATATATATATATATATATATATATATTCCTAAATATAACCTGTTCTGTCTGTATAAAGTTACTTGTGTGTCCAGTTTCAGGAATGACCATTTGGTATTGGATAATCAATTGGTGTGCTTTTCTCTGAGAAAGACTGATTCTTCCATTTTTAGTATTTCTTGGATGTAGTTCTTTGTGTAGGGTTAAATTCTTGCCGTCTTTCTCCTGTCTACTTTGGCATGTCTAATATTGTCCTTGTTCAGCTCATATTTACACACTTGTATCAGTGAGACTTTATGAGAGTACCTTCTGAAATTACTAGGAGATACAATCTCACAGAAAATTCATTCCCTAATACTGAGGCTCTTATAACATTTCTACCCCTTTGTTCTCCAATGTTACTTTTCAATGTAACAGGCAGAGGCCTCTACAGAAAACCACAGGGAATCAAAGTGCAGAGTTATGGCACCCAGTCCAAATGAACACATGGATAAAACAATTGTAGTGCCTAAGCATTGTGGAGCATAGCAGAAGAGGGGGTGGAAAGATTAACATATAATTTTGATCTTAGATATAGTATTTTATTGGGACTACTTTTTTCTATGTCTTTCTGAGATTGAGTGTGTTACCTGTGTGCTAAATCATTCTAGGCAATCAAAATCATTCCATGAATGATAAAATGGCCTTGAGCCACATAGCACAGTTGCTAAGTTTTCACATGTTCTTGAAGAGATTTGAAAGTTGCACTTTTGTATCTGAACAATGAAGGCAGTGATCCTTCCCATATCCTCAGAGTAATAACAATCTGCATTTTAAAATAAATATACACTTACACAACAACAACCTACACATCTGCAAGCTTCTTACAGAGGAATGTGTCTTTGTTTGCCTGTATCTATGTTACTTGGTCTCTTGCACTTAGGCACCCCTCCTCCAGCCCCTGTACACGTCCTTTTTCTTCTCTCTGTCCTCACACATGAATGGCTGGACAGTCACAGGAAAGCAATGAAACCTGGTCTCCAAATGTAATTGATAGTTGAAACCTTAAATTTACTTTAGAGGCACATTTCTTCTCTGACATTTCCAATGATTTGTCTTCTCACAGGTCCATACTCCTAAAGCTGCTTGCCAGCCTCAGGATTCTGTCCAGTTCCCATCTTTCTTGGAACAGTTTTAAATCATGAGGGTCCTTTAAATTTCCTGTACTTCCCTCAGATTCCAGATAAATTTCAATGTAAAACTTTCTGTTTTCCACATTCCCCTGCCTAGCAGCATTCTGCAAATGTATCTCCGTCAAGAACACATGCAGAATGCATACCTGCTTTCTGCATATCTACTTCTCTGGAACCTGATTGGCTCTGCCACAGAAGCACCATTCTTCATTCTCTGAGTGTATTGTTGGCTTTGCATATCAAAGAACTGTGTGTTGAAGTGCAGGATGGTTTTATTGTGAGGATGGCTTCTGATTATGTTCTGTCCACACATCATTAGTCTTGATATTAGATCAACTAGAAAGAGCCATTTGCAAGATAAATAGATGCCCCTACCTAAGGCACTGCACAAGAAGTCATGAATATTCATAAGAAAAACTGGATGCTCCCAAATATTTAGCAGACTTTCTTAACACTCCCAGAAGCTCAGAGAATAAAATCAAGTGATGGATCACTAGATGCCTTAGGAGTGACGACAAATCTTTGGCTTCTATACAACCCGAGAATGAGGCTTGGTTTCATCAACTTCTTCCAAGAAACACTTGTTAATAGCCACTGAGAAAATGAAATGAGAGGATGCTCATAATTCTTCCATGCTCGACACTAAGCACTTACTATGCAGGTTCCTTTTCCCCAAGGTAGACTGTCTCAATAGATGCTGCTGCCTGAAGTTGGAGAAAAGCATTATGTGACTTTTTTTTTTTCCATTGAACATTGTGTTTGAATATGTCACTGGGATGAAACATCCTTTTTTGCTGCAAAAAGTCTAGAAAGTTTCCCTTGAAAGTGATACAGTCTTGGAAACTTATTTGGGTTTCTTTCTCTGCCTGTTAAAGAATTAAAAGGAAGGAGAAGTCTGAAGTACAACAGGTACAGCAGAGAAATCTCTGATAGCATGGACAGCAGCAGGCAGACTCAGCAGTTGAAGAAATGCATTTATTGTGGGTGAGGAAACACTCAGATGCAGCAGATATACAGACAAAATGACCCTATGCAAAGCAGGGAGGAGGATACTTTGAAAGAAATAGAAATCTAGTCTCTCAGGGCTTTTTTTTTTTTTTTTTTTTTTTGTCTCTGAAGAGTTTTCCCTCCACTATTTTAGGATTGGTCAGTGTGAGGAAAGATAGGGTAATTGATTGGACCATGATTATTATGTAATGTCCATATTTCACCTTGAGCTTGTTGAGCCAGTGTAATCAATGCAGCCTGCTGGAGAGAGACAGAAGTCTACAGGGCCTTTGATTTAAGTTGCCAGGATTTTGTCTCAAGTCAAGAAGGTGAGGAAGAAGGAGGCTATCTTGGGAACTTGCCCCATTTATTACCTGCCCTGCCTTTATCCCCATATGTCTGCCTACCAGAGAATCTGCCTAACTCATAGTCTCTCACAAAGATCTTATTGCCAATCACCCCAAATAGATCATCTACTGTGTCACTACCTCTCTTTTGCCAGCAGAGCTCATGGCAATGGCTTCCATTTATGTTCTAGTTTGACACTCTGGATTTTAAGACTGTTCAGTTCCTAACCATCTCAATCAAGATATTACCATTACAGACGATATATACACAAGATATAAATTACAAACGAGGCAACATCATTTGCTAACTTCATAATTAGCTGATGTTTTGCAATTACAGGCCCCATTTGTGTTGATATTGCAGCAGCTGTCAACCATCTCTGGGTGCATTATTTACAGATTAAAAGGTTAGCTTGTAAAGGAGACCTCAAGTTTTTGTGCTACCTGTATTCAATTGTCTCAGAGCTTATCAACACTGTAAGCAGCAATTTCATCTCTTATTCTATTCTCCTCTCCCTCACAGGACAATACTCCAGTAAGGTTCTTGACAGATGTATCAGATGACAGCTTCTCCATCTTGGATTATTCTGCTTCCAGAACCACAAGCCGCTACATTGCTGCTCAGTATAACCCTCCCCCCTGCCCAGTAACCCTTATTCTGTTACAGTAATATAAAATCCACCCAAATTCCTCATGATGGTAACTCTTCAGCCAAGCACTCATCACCTCTGGCCTGAACAGCTGGAACATTTTAGCTTCCAGAATCTCCAAGAGCATCTATTCTCATAGCATGCAGCACACATAGAGACATTCTGTATGTAAACTCTGGTTAGTTTGTTACTTTGCTTGTAATCCACATTTGCTACTGGTAAGTCCATACCAATGAACCAAGCATGAAGGACTGTGTCAGGGCCAGACCTCCAACTCTTAAAGTGTCATCCTCAGACTAAACTGTTAGGTGGGAACAGCAGTACTGCAGTCAGGAGTACTAACAATAATGAGCTGCAGGTCAAGTCAGGTCTAGGGGTCCTCAGGAAATCCTTATCAGATTGATGGGGAGCCATGAGAACTCCTTACTTTGATATATCTAGTTAAAGTTTTTCATGGGGAGGCAACAAGTTGTCAGCTTGGTTTCAGATCACATTCTCAGCACCTCACCTGGGCATTCCAGATAACTCCCTCCATGCTCCTTTCCTTGGAGGAAAAAAGAAAGGAAGGAGGATGCAGTTCTCTGAACTCGGTCTGATTTTGCAGAGGTATGCTCTTTTCCTTTCAGCATTCATCTTAGACCTCTCTCTTGGCTCCTTTCTCATTTCTAGGATCAGCTGTTTCACTTGCGCATCATTGATTCTATTATGGAGGTAGAAAATCTGACTGCCCCCAGAGTCAGGCACTGTATTTGTAGCCAGCACAATACGAACAGATCTCCTTTCCTTCTCTTTCTCTTCTTCCTGCCTTGTTTCTAGATACAATGTTGGAACTTCAGCAGGAAGACTCAGACAGGTTATTCCCCAATATAATTAGCACACAGGGGTGGGCACCGTGGAAGCTCTCCGCAGGCATTTTGGTAACTGTATTCCTGTATGAGAGGCCAGTGGCACCCTGTTTCATTCAGCACTCAGCAGTGGCAGCATCTGTACTCCATACCTCTAAAACCAATTTTCTGATACTGCTTTCCTCACCCGCAGCAGTACTTTGAAATGATTCTCAATTTATAGACACTGCATGGAAAAGGTAAATGACAGAATGGTGACAGTCTGGTGTGCCTTGGAGCTAAGTATAAAATCCTCGTGTCTAATATGAAAGAGATCATTGTCCAACCAAGGTGTGCAAACAGACCATGTTTTTGTTTCTCCTTCTGAAGAAAAAGGAAAGTGGGACTCACAGAGGCTGAGATTTGCATAAAAATTGAGTCTTGTTATGTTTTGTATCCCTTGATCTTTTCCTATGTCATAAGGGTCTTCTCAACAGGAAAGGCCCCTTTCCAACATTACATCAAGGAATTAGCTGAAATAGTGGAGGGGGATTTGAACCATTAAAATTAGCGTGCTAATGTGCCCTTCCTCTAATTTTTAAAGATTCTTTTGTGTTCATCTCACACATGTTAAGGAAGGATAAGTTATTCCTTTATTAACTGTACTAGGTGTTTCCTTGCTCCTAAATTTATTAGAAGTAAAAGGTAATATTACTGTTTTTGTTGTTGCTTCAATAACTGTCACAACAAGAATTCAGACTCTCTAAAGAGACACTTATATTTCACTTATCAGTATAATGAAATAATACATCCCCCAAACTTGGCATCCACCCCCAACCCCAGGAATCTCACGCTAGGAGAATAGAAAGCATAAAACCTGAGCCAAGTAGACCAAAAACTCTTCTCTCCAGAAAACTTAAAAGTCGTATATCTTCTTTTCTCAAAAGACAAAAGATGGTGGGTGCCATTGTGCGCAGACAGGACTGACTCTGAGTTTGAACTGTTGAAACATGTCTAGTGCTGGCTTTCTAGTTAAACTTTAATGTACTTCAAGATACCAAAGGGCTTGAAGTGTGTTGGGAAATAAATCTCCTTTTTCTACCTTTCACTCATTTTCTTTCTTTCTTTCTTTCTTTCTTTCTTTCTTTCTTTCTTTCTTTCTTTCTTTCTTTCTTCTTCTATTTATTTATTATTCATTTTACATCCTGCTCACTGCCCCCTCCCAGTCACTCCTTTCCACAATCCTTCCCCTATGCCTCCCCACCTTCTCCTCTGAGCAGGTGGGGGCCCCCTGGGTTTCCCTCAACCCTGACACTTAAAGTTTCTGTGAGGCTAGGTGCATCCTCTCCCACTGAGGCCAGACAAGGCAACCCAGCAATATGAACACATCCCATGTATAGGCAACAGCTTTTGGGATAGCTCCGGCTCCAGTTGTTCAAGACCAACATGCAGACCAAGCTGCATATCTGCTACATATATGAAGGGAGGTATAAATCTAGCCCATGTAAGTTCTGTGGTTGGGGAAGTCAGTCTCTGGGAGACGCAATGGTTCAGGTTAGTTTATTCTGTTGGTCTTCCTGTGGAGTTCCTATCCCCCTAGGGGCTGCAATCCTTCCTCCTATTCTTCTATAAGAGTCCCCAGGCTTCATCCACTGTTCAGCTGTGAGTGTCTGCATCTGTCTAAGTCATCTACTGAGTGGAGTCTCTCAGAGGACAACCATGCTAGACTCCTGTCTGTAAGCATGACAGAGTGTCATTAATAGTGTCAGGAATTGGTGCTTGCCCATGGAATGGTTCTCAAGTTGGGCTGGTTATTGGTTGGCTGTTCCCTCAGTCTTTGCTCCATCCCCCAATCCCTGGATTTTTTGTAGACAGGACAAGTTTTGAATTGAAAGTTTTGTTGGTGGGTTGGTGCCCCTATCGTTCCTCCCGTTAATTTGGCTATTTTAATTGACTTATTGAGGACAGATAGCAAAATCTGCTTTTGGGAGCACAGGCTCTGCCCCTAAGTCTATTAATACAAATGAGCTATATCTCAAGTCACTCGATCTATTTGTTTTTTTCAAAATTGCAGGACATTTTCATCACACCTCTGACAGGTAATTTTCTATCTGTTTTTATTTTGTTTTATCTTTCAACACCTAAAATATCTTATAACACTCTCTTCTTGGTTACATGGTTTCTGAAGAGAAATGTGCTATAATTTTTATTCTTGTTCATCTATAGCTAACATATTTCATTCCTCTCTATATTCAAGATCTTGTTGATTGGTTTTCAGAAGTTTAAATAAGATGTCAAGTGTATTAGTCTCTCTCTCTCTCTCTCTCTCTCTCTCTCTCTCTCTCTCTCCCTCTCTCTCTCGTGTGTGTGTGTGTGTGTGTGTGTGTGTGTGTGTGTGTGTGTGTGTATGGCTTATATGTATATGTGTGGCATGCATGTATTTAGCTGTGTGTGGTGTCTGTGGCATATGTCCATAACTTTTTCTTTATCTTTTCTCATTTCTTTCTCTTTCCCTGACACTTTAGGCTTTATCATACTTTCTTTGGTGCTGTCTATCCCCTTTTCACTACGTGGCTGATTTTCTCTGGGAGATTCTCTTTTCTATAAAATGCAGCTAGACCATCTAGAGTCTATATTCCATAAATCTCCCCTACACTATAGAACTTTCATACAAATGTTTTTATCTCTCCATCCTGGTAAAATTTTTGTTTCTGCAAAGGCCCGGTACATTCCTGGAATTTGATGACATTAGAAACCCTGTGTTAATTTTTTAAATTAACCAATAATAAAAGTCTGTGAGGACAGACCCCATCCAATGGGAATAAAGATACAATCACTATTGGTTTACAGGTGACTCCATTAGATGCCTTCCAGGGACCTAGCAATAGATTAAGTCATCACCTGAGCCAGCACCCGATGCCAGGTGCAGGTGACACACTGCTTGGTACCCCTGTGAGGTCCCTGCCTTGGCATAGGCCAGTCGGGTACCCCTGCCTCCCTACACATTATACTTCCTAACAGTCGCCACTTGGGTTAAATTAAAATTGCAGAAAATTTCCTGCCCCAGTCTGCTTACTAAGCTGGTTTGGATAATGACATCCCCTTTTTACAAGAAGAAATCGCCTTGGAAACTTACTTTTGCTTTGTTTCATGTGTTTCCTTGTGCAACACCAAGATTTATTCCCAACATCTGCCATGTGGCTACTTACAAGAAGCATGGCCTCTCTTCCGAAATATACAGCTAGCCTGCTTTGTAGCTTTCCTCCTGAATGGTAACAAAAAATGTCCTCAAATTTCTTTCTCGGTCTATTTTTAAATTATTTCTTTCTTTTCTTTTTTTCTTTTATTGGATATTTTATTTATATTTCACATATTATCCCCCTACCCCATAACCCCCCTCTACCCAGGAACCCCCATCCCATCCCCCTGCCCCTATGAGATGTGCCCCACCCACACCCCACTCCCACCTCCCCACCCTCAAATTCCCCCACACTCAGCATCTAGCCTTCATGGGACCAAGGACTTTCTCTCCCACCTATGCCCAACAAGGCCATTCTCCCCTACTCATACAGCTGGAGCCATGGGTCCATCCCTATGTACTCCCAGGCTGGTGGTTTAGACCCCGGGGAGCTCTGGTTGGTTGGTATTGTTGCTTTCCCCATGGGGCTGCAAACCCTTTCAGCTCCTTCAGTCTTCTCTCTCACTCCTCCATTGGGAACCCCTTGATCAGTTCAATGGTTAGCTGTGAGCATCTGCATCTAAATAGGTCAGACTCTGGCAGACCTCTAAGGAGACAGCTATATCATGCTCTTGTAATGAGAGCAAGAACTCAAATATAGGACCTCAACTTCCTTGGTGAGCTTATCTTCAGTTCTCTGTCCCTGTCCTCATCTATATCGAGTCTATTAATATGTCTATTAATTTTTCAGTGTCATAGTTGTGATTTTATTCTCAGCATCTCTTCCCCCTCATCCTTCCTTCTAATCTCCATCTTTCTAGCTATTGAAATTACCCATTTATCTTTGTGTTTCTTGATTCTCAGCTCTTATGTTATGCCCACTAGAATATTAAACACACTTTTTCCACTTCAGGTGCTAAGATCAATATCAGATCTAACTCTTCTAAGGTCTGCATTGCAACTTTGGATGAGGATTTATTTGTTTGTTGTTTGTTTTTTGTTGTTCTTTTCATAGACTATTTTTGGTTAACACAATTTATGTGAAGAATAAGAGAAGGAAGTTTAGCATGGTTAGAGACAAGAGTGTCTTCTTTGATACTTGAATTCTGGAGACAAGGACAGATTTCTAATCTAATAAAAGCTGAACTGGTGTTCTGTGGCAAAAAAAAAAAAAAAAAAAATAGAGATGCAGAGAAAGAGGCATCAAGATTAACGGACAAAAAGCCAGCAGGCAGAGAAAGCCTAGAAACCTTTTCTCCCTTGGGATACATATAACGAACAAAGTATGTGTGGGGGAAAAAAAAGCCTACACTCTACAAGTGAAGACAAAGGTGCCTTTTAAAAGGCCAATAGAAGATCAGAACTCACCTGGAACTGTACTTTCAAGTATCCCTTCCAGCTAGTAGGTCACTTACACCATGGGAGTGCCTTTTTCACCACTAAATCTAACCATGTATTTCTGGTCTCATGTAGCAAGGTTCTGACACCTAAGAACCATGAGGTCTCAGCTGCTCTAGCTGTCCTCTGATATGAGCCTATGAAAGGTGAACTGTCAACCAGGAAGAAACAGGAAGTGCTTCTGAGCTCTTCTCTGTTCTTCCAAGAGGGCATCCAAGCACTACTGCTCCCTTGTTCTTCAGCACCAGGAAACCGTGGGATGATTTCTCAAGGGATTCTGATCATAGTCTCATATTGAGACTGAGAAACTATGAGGACTTTTTAAGTTGGACTCATGCATTTTGTGTTGTGCTATCGCTAGAAGCCAATAGGGACCAGAGAGTGGAGAATGGTAGTTTTTGAATAAGAGTTGCCTCCACAGCCTCACATATTTAAATAGTTAACCATTAGAGAACAGCACTCTTTGAAAGGATTATCACATGTATTTTTCTTGAAGGGAGAGCATCACTGGGGGTAGGATTTGAAGTTACAAAATTCCATGTGAGGCCCAGTTCCACTCTTTCTGCCTGAGAATCAGGATGTAGCTCTCAGCTACTGCCCCAGTGCAATGCACTGTGTGCTACCATGCATGCTCTCTGCCACGGTGATAATGGACTAAGTCTCTGAAACTGTAAGCAAGTCAAGTCTCCAATTAAATGTTTTCCTTGGGTCCTCATGTCTCTTCACAGCAAAAGAACACTGACTAAGATTGGTAACTCTAAGATAGGGCAATGCTATTGATCTTGTGTTTAAAATGGAATAATAGCTTTATTTCTTTCCTCCCCTCTCCTCCATGGGCATGGAGATGCCTAGTAACAGCTCAATATGTAACAAACAAATTACACTTTTCTAGTAACAAAATGTTGGAAAAATCAATGACTTCTCAACCCGTTAGAAAACTAAGCTTTCCTAGTTACACAACATCCTGATATTAGGAGAAAAATCTTCAGCAAGTTTCCCCGTCTTTTCCTGCTAAGGTTATAGGTCTAAATATGGCTGAAACTTCTTTCCTGCCTTATTGGAAACTTACACAGAGGCAAAGAAGTATGCACATGGAAGATGCAGAGCCCCAATATTGGGAAGTGGTTGCTTGTGATAATTTATACATAATGTGAGCGATACAATAGTCTTGACAGGGGCTTTTGCTCCAGTGGTAAAGAGGCCCCACTCCTGTACAGAGCTGTCTCCCATCAACAGACAAAAGCCAAAAACAACATGGACAGTCGACCTAGTGCTACAGTCACTTGGAGCTTTAGTCTCTCATACCAGCCCACGTTCACCATTTAAAACTCTATAAGACGTCCCAGGTAGTGTTTTGGTTCACTCACATGAAATCTAATGGTCAGTCCCTTGAGTATACATCCTGAAGACTTATAAGTGCTGAAGATATCAGAGTGTTTTTTAACTAGGAAAGTTTAGTTTTCTAATGGGTTGAGAAGTCATTGATTTTTCCGACTTTTTGTTATTAGAAAAGTGAATTCCTAGTTCGTTACATATTGAGTTGCTACTCGGCATCTCAATGCCCATGAGGGAAGGGGAAGAGAAAAGAAATAAAGCTATTACTTCACTTTAAACCCAAGATCAAGAATATTACCCTATCATTAAGGCAATCTTACCATTAGACAATCTTTTGACCATCATCTCTTTATATAGAGTAACTAAATTGCACAAGAATTGGGCCGATCATGCAGAACAAGTGAGTAAAGGAACTTCAAAAAGGCTGGGTGACTATAGATTATTTTCTAAAAATTACAGTGTAAATTCTTGTGAAGAGAAAAAATATGAGAACCCATGTCCTACTTTCGAGCTGTTACATTTTCCACAGATCAATGGTAACTTAAAATAATCATCTAAAAATGAAATGCCTTTACTTTAGCCCTTCCAATGTGAATAATTTGAGCTTTAGACATTAATTAGCATACTTTTTAGTTTTGAAGCATTTCATTGCGATTCATAAATTCTAAATAAATTTAGAATCTGTAGAATACATATTTCACATCGTAGTAGCTTATGATCTTTTGAGGAGAGACACAAAGAAAGCATTACAAGAACACAAGTGGTCATGAAAGTGCTGCACATAAGCCTATTACAGACTATTTCAGCTCAGAGGCTCAGGGCTGAAACACATAAATATTAGAGCCATAATGCATGAGGGTGTCTAACCCAGTCTAGCCCATCCTGCTTAGGCAGAATCATTCAGGAGATACATTCTTTAAGTCTTCTGAAAGTTTGAAAACAAAAGTGAACAGTATAATTACCATTAAGCAATCCAACATTTATTGATATGGCTGTGACTAGATAGTCTTTGAGCTTGAATATGGTAGTGACCTATAGTACAGGCAGATAACTCCCAGCCAGATGTAAAATTAGTCTACTATTACTATAGGCAAATATCTAAAGCTGAATAACATTTTCAAAAAGATAGATTGGTTCAATACAGAGGAGAAAAACACATGGCCAATGGACAAGGGATGTAGTAATAGGAAAGTCTCTGTACCGCTTATTTATTTTAAATAAAATTGTTTCATTATAATAGACTCACAAACAAAAATATCACAGCTAGAGTAAGGTAGCCACTTATGAATGAGTCATTACTTTGTCCTAAAGAGAGGTTCGGTTCTCTGCTCTATGTACATTTGGTAGTGTCTAAAAGTAAGTAAGTAAGTAAATAAATAAATAAATAACAGGTGTTAATCATGCCAAGTCTAAGAAGTAGCATTCATCCACCTTGGCACCTATTTGTCAACAATTTATGTTGTTATTATTTTTTCTCTAAGTTCCCCCACATGTTCATGATGAGTACTTCTGTTACATACTGATTAAAACAAGCAATTACTAGGTAGGAATTTAAGACCATACTCTATTATTACTTCCATCATTAAATGATGTAGTGAGATACACAATATCTCTCCATGTATAGGTGAGGACAAGTTTCAAGATAGTATTCCATATCATTGCCATTATCTGTGAGCCAGCTGCCCATCTTAAGGATTAATATGAAGGATATCGTTGAAAGACTGATAAAATAAAATTGTCTTAAAGCTAACTCATAGTACCTAAAATGATGTGGTAGTAGACTTGCTAATTTAATCAAGAAACTGTTTCCTTTAGTTCATTTATATTAGTTCGCTCAGGCTGACGTTACCTCTTGAAAACAGAAGAATTGTTCCTATTGCCAGTCCTAACTGCTAACATTGATACTTGTCTTTATGGTCAAGCATCTCTTCACTGCAGACAACAACTAATCCTGAAGGAAGCCACCACCACCTCCTCCTAAGTTTAACACTGCCATCTCATGGGAAAGAGGTGACTCCATGCCCATACAATATGTTGCTTCACCAAAACTTATTCTTCTAGTCCCCAAGATGAGATTTGGGTATCATAATAATTCAAGACTCTCTTATCCTCTTCTTTTTTCAAGCTATTTTGATAAGACTAAGCACTGGAGCTATGATTTACTAGCCAGGGAATGGTAGTTTTACCACCTCACTGGGTCTTCATTTCTCTTTCATAGGTGGACAATATAACTTATTGTAGAAAGACCCCGTGAGAAAAGAAAAAGAAAAAACTGATCACAGACTATTCATAGTAAAATTCTGGGCCAGGAACTGTTTGTAAGAACACCATAAATATGAACCATGAGCAGTTTTTACATTGCATCGTAATATAAAATTTTTTTAAGTCTGGGAGCATGATGAAACTAGTGTGACTAAGTATATGTAATCAACATTAACCACAACCTTTACCACAGAGTCACTACTCTGAAAACCCAGCTGTGACCCAGGGTGAAATACTGGCCAATCAGATTCGGTCTCATTTGTGCTATGGGAGCTCAGTCTGAAAAAGAGGTTAGTGCCCAGAAAAAAAACCTTCACAATCTACCATGTCTCAGCAGGTACTATTCCCCTTTCTGCCCTGTTTGCTGCTCCCTTGCAATGAACTCAATAAATTTGTTTTCTCTACTCTGACATGACAGGTGAATTCTTTTACCACTTTATCTTTAAATTTCTCTTCTAAGATCCCAAAAAATGCTTTTATTTCCACTTTGGCCAGAAATATTTCTTAAATTACATGTGTATGTGTGTGAATATGTATGTTCACATGTATGTGTGTACATGTGTGTGCTGCTGTGTGTGCATGTGTGTGCATCCTATTATAACTTCATTTTCTATAATATAAAGGGAACAAACAATTATTTACATGAAAAGCAAACCATCTGGGAAAAAAGCTGTTGTTTAGAAATACAGTTGAAAATCCTAAACATTAAAGTTGTTATTTTTAGAAAACTGATATAATTCCAAAAATAAAACTGCCTATTTCTTACATGCCCATTGATAGTGTTACAGCAACTGTGCCAGGTTTCTCTCCTCTTTCCCTCAAAAGTTTCCTTTCTGTGCTTTCACTGATATCTCCTAATTATTCCATGGCACTTGCTAAATTTCTGCTTTAACTTGTGTTAAGAATGCTTGAGGAATTCAGATGATGGATGATACTTATATAGTCACTCCTGCAATCCTCGCAGAATCAACCAGTGAGGGTTGTTGCACTGACGTCTCATGAAGTCAGTGACCTGTGATGGGAAAGATACCAGTTTCCAAAGCAAAGAAAGAAAGACAACTTGAAGGTGTGACAGAAGGATACTGTCTAGTATAGGTAAAAATCTTCTATCTCAAGTGCGGAAGGCAAAGTGAATGCAGCTGCTGAGGTTTGAAAATACAGCTCAAGACAAAGGAGCCTAAGAAAGCACTGACTGCCCCCCTTCAGTACCTGATCACTTTGAAGAGGGTGGCTACAAATGGTGCAGCAGAGGGCAACAGCTACACAGTGGTTGTGCTGGAAGAGAAAGAAGTAGTTATCAAAGGGGGACACAGACATACACCCCAAAGTATAATCAGCTCTGGACTCCTTTCTGAGTAAATTTTCATCCTAGTAAGCCTAAAATCTTGAAATCTGCACAACACGTAGGTCCCTAGAAAATCTTCTCAGTATTTCAACTAGAGCAGTGTCAAAATACTTTTTTTTATCAATCCTTTAATAAGAAATATATATTACTTTAATGTTTTTATTCATTCTTTGAGAATTTCATGCAATGTCTTTTGAGCATATTCAGCCTATTCCCCCTGATTTTTATCAGATCTACAGCTACCTCTCCCTAAGCAACCCAGCTTCTTGTCCACTTTAAAAATAAGTTATTGATTTCAGTTTGTGCTCCCCATATACTCCTGGGTATTGGGCCATTCACTGCAATCTACCAGGGTCCAGAATCTTAAAGAAAACTGACTCCCCATCACTGAGAAGCCATTGCCTAGCCATTGCTCCTCAGGCATCTGGGCTTGTGAGCCACCACTCCCCACCCCACCCCCCCTTCCATGCTTGAATGTTAACTGGCTTTACCCTGTCAGGTCTTGTCTAGGCAACTGACACTGCTGTGAGTTGATGAAGCCAATGGCCCTCTCATGTCCAGAAAACAGTTTTGCACTGGTCCTCCTTAGCCTCAGGCTCTTATAATTCTTTCACTCCCTCTTCCACAGTAATCTCAGCCTGGGCAAGGGAATGAGTGATACAGACATCCCAACTGTGGCTGACCACTCCACTCACACTTATCCTTTGCACTTTGAACAGTTGTGAGTTTCTGTGTTCACTACCATCGGCTGTACCAAGCAACCTCTTTGATGAAGTCTGAGAGCTGAATTAATCTAATAAGGAGAGAAGCACAAATTTAGAGGGCAGTTAGATACTCTGTCCATTTAGCAGAATAATGATGGTGGGTTTACCCCTGGAGCCTGTAATAACCTTGATAATGAGTTTGGGGAAATATCTACAGTACTGGTATGGTTTTCCTCCTGTGAATTCAATCCAATTAAAAAGTAGTTGGTTGCCAGGCAGTAGTGGCGCATGCCTTTAATCCCAGCACTTGGGAGGCAGAGGCAGGCAGATTTTTTAATTCAAGGCCAGCCTTGTCTACAGTGTGAGTTTCAGGACAGCCAGGGCTAGACAGAGAAAGCCTGTCTTGAAAAACAAAAAAAACCCAAAAATCCAAACCAAACCAACCAACGAAAAACAAACAAACAAACAAAAAACGAAAGTAGTTGGTTACTTCTATAACCAAATACATGTCAGTGTTGCACATATCTTGACATACCAATTATCATTGTACTTCACTGGGTACACAGCTGGGTAGGATTGTAGATGCCTCAGTTCCTCAACAGCAATATGCATCACACCTTTAAGGCCTCTGAAAGCTAATCATCAGAGACAAAGTTTTCTAATTAGTACTACTTTATTTTTCCATGTCCTATGACCAGCATGCATTCTATCTTCAGCAAAAGAGTCTTATCACCAAATTCTGATGTGTAACACAGAGCATTAAGAGGTTACATTGTTTTGGGTGAATCAGGAACACCTCTGACTGACCACTTAAAATGAAGCATCCTACACCTGGAACTGGGTATCTTCAGAAGGCCCCAAGAGGAACAGAAAGACATTCCAGTAGAGAAAGGATCAAGGACACAACAGTATGTGTAGACACTTAGAATAGTAAGTCACATTTAGCCTGTAGATTACTCCTGAAAGGTAATTTACAGAAGGCAGGCTTCCTGTGCCTCAGTAAAGAACCCAGAAGTGAAGAAGCAGGTGACCTGAACTTTGAATGTGACTTAATCATTAGTCTTCATGCTGATCTATTTATTATGTGAGAAAACACCAGTGCAGCCACCTTTGTTATAAGAAATATTCCAAGTATCTCATGTATTCTAGTTCTCAGCAAAGCACTGGAAAAACCCAGAGGACTATAGGACATCCATAGAGAAGCAGAATTCATCTAACAGTTGTGTATCAAGTCCTTGAATGGAGGCTAATGTGGGAGATAGAACCTGTTAAGGAAGAAGATGGATCTGGATCAGTGGGGAAGTGAAACAATCCATCCTGCCCATATGATGCTCAGCCATCTGGGTGTTTGAAGATGTTGGACAAGTTGGCACCCCAGGAATAGAAATCTGGAAGGGCTTTCCTGACTTGGGGGATGGAGCAAAAGCAAATCTGGCTTTCTGGACTGTATCCATGTTCCTGAGCTCTCTGTGCCACTTTCTTTAGGATTTTGTCCAAATCATGACAGTTAGGGCCTTTCTTGATGGGGATTTATTTTGTTTGATTATAATGAGGCTAAGTTTTTAGGAGCTCAGATAACACTGTTACAGTGATAAAGTCTGGATCACTGGACATCATCTTCAGGTGATGGGTTTACAATAAGGCAAGCAGATCCCTCTGTGTCTACAGAATAAATCTCCTTCTGTGGTTTCAATCTCTCTAGCTCCTCTTCCTCTACCATTTCAACCCTTTGTTTTCAGCCTTCCTCCTTCTGTCCACTTTCTTCAGCTGTTACCAAATAGCCTACGTGCCCATCAGTGTGTGCTTTGTTTTCCCCAGAAAACATTTTCTGATGACTCTACCCATTAGAGTCCTCCAAAGGTCTAAGCTCCTGATTGTATTTTTCTACCATGTCATTCCTAGGCTTCTGAGTTCCGGGATAACCCTTCCATCTCAGCAGAAACACTTACAGTGACTCCTTTAAAACACCCTTATGTCAGAAGCTAGACTTGGTGTCTCCGAGGTCAGAGCCAGGCTATTTAACCAAAGGTTTCCAGCTTTTCACAATTAATGACTGGATCTTGCATCATTCTGAGTTATTATGGAAGAACCATGGTGGCTTCATGGCCAGGAGTGGCAAGCTATCCCCAGAGTTATGTTTTATGTCTACTATCTCTTCATGGAAAATACAGTGAAAACTTGTGGAGACACTGAAGCTCCAGCCCCAGTAAAGCATGTTCTTTTAGGAGTCCCTTGTCAGAACATGGGTAACAAAATCACTCCACCACTATATAACCTGTCAGTTCATGGGGGCAGAGAGATTGGCATGTTTCTGGACAGAAGGATCATGCATTCACTCAAGCAGTCATTTGGGTGGAAGTCAGCTGAGGATCAGGCAAGTAAAGGCAGGTGCTACCAGGAGTCTTTGCACCTTGAAAGCTTAGCCTACCTGCAATACCATCTATTGTGATTTGTCCACACTATATGTCTTCCCCTACCAATATACATGTTGTTATATAAGACACTGAAATCTGCATTCAGACTTTGTTCACAAGATGACTGCTCCACAGGCATAAGCTCCCACTTTGCTCCACAACACAGCATGAGGAAGCATGTTTTTCTCACGTTATACTCAGGCACATGGAAAGAAGCTAGACTGAGGCTCAGACCTCTGAGACCTCACATAATAGCTCCTTGACATGGTACAAGCTGCAGCCTTAGAGCACAGTATCAGTTGGGGTGGGCTGGGATTCAGAAGGAAGAGCAGGTGTGGAGGCAGGTTTGGGCTATGTGGTGGGGAAAAAAATACATATTGAATTCTGAGGTAAAGGCCTAATAAATTAGGCCCAGCGTGCTACACTGAGAAGTTGGGGTCTTAGACAATATGAGGCACAATGAGGTCTTTGAAGTGACCTTTAACAGGAAGTTGCAGCAGGTGTCCATGAATGTGTGTGCCAAGGAACCAGCCATGCAAGCACTCAAGGAAAGGATACCCACAACGCACCATCCAATAGGGCCACAAGATGCCCACTCCATCCAAGCCTCTACCACTTGAAAAGACTCAGGGCTCTGGAGGATGAAGCTATGTTGTTGTGCCCCAATTGAGGGACAACTGTTATCTCTGGTAGCTCATATCTTCTAGAACAGTGAAAAGATACTTCACCGAGTCTGGCTGTCTAGCATTCTTAAGGGCCTTTGCTTCTTCACAGCAGTAATCTTGTCATTTGTACACATGGGTCCAGCATGGCAGAAGGCAGGGACATGACAGGAAACCCCATTCCAGCACCTTTCTAAAACCTGAACATTATTAAATTATGTATTATTTAGTGTGTATGGCCTGGGGGTTTATCCATGTGAGTACAAGTATCTTCAGCTACACAGGTATGCATCTAAGTACAAGCAAAGGTCAGAGACCAATGGCAGGTGACATCCTCTGTCAGTCTCCAACTGATTGATTTGAGACAGGATGACTTATGGTACAAGTGCTATTGAAAGCACTCTGCCACGGAAGCACCATCCACTGTGCCTGGGCACTGGACTTAATATAGTGTGGGAGAGTCTGCACATCCAATACTTCCCTCATCTGTACAAGAAGAGCAAAGCTGAGGTGAAAATAGGGATGAGTGCACCAATTGGTCATGACCTCATCGAGCAGGGCTAGCTCTGGACATAGTTCAGAGGTTAGTTTGTTAATTATTTAAATTAGTTGCATTCAGCTTATTATTAATCAATTCATGTGCTTGCCTATCCTGTACCTGTCTATTTTGTATTGGTGGAGGAAAAAAATTCTAATCCCTGGCATGCTGGGTAAGCTGACTGGCAAGAGGCCTTATAGAACTCAAGATTAAAATTTAATGATGCTAAGGATAAAGGCTGGAGTGTCGGGCGGTGGAAGGGTATCCCAGCCATTTTTTACCTATACTGGAGAGCAAAGGTTTTACTCACCCTTATACCATCCCTAGAACCAATAGATGGCACCCCGAAGATTTAATGATTACAAAGGCCACATGCTGTCAAAAGCAGCAGGTGATGTGGCTGGACACTGTGGTGCCCAGCCATGGTAGTCGAAGATGTTCTACACTTGTCTGGTCCTCTCTCCCAGAGCTAAAGATATGGACTGAGAGAAAGGGATCAGATGTCGGGAGGCAGTTTGTAGGGAAGCATCTCAAAGACGAGAGTCTTAGTGAAATAATGTCCAGAAGCTCCTTTAAGGACGTTTGGATATCAGTGGCATGAGAGAAGATGTACCTGGCCAAAAGAAGCTGGAATGCCTGGATACCCTGTAAGATTCTCAGAAGTGAGGTCAGGCCACTGTAAACTAATATAAAAGTCCATTGCCAAGAGAAATAATGAGACCTTGGCAGGAGAACAGCATTACATACAAAGTGTTAGGCTGGATATCTCAGTTGGTCTTCAGTATATGCAAAAATCCCTAAGAAGCAGACTTTAATGCCAGTGAAGGAATGGGCTTGTTAGCTTGCTAGCAAGAGAGCAACCAGACAAAGAGAGCTTTCTTCTTCCACGTCCTTTATAAAGGTTGCCACAGTAAGGTATGGCACAACAATTCTTGGTTGTCAACTTAACTACATCTAGAATTAACTAAAACTCAAATGCCTGTGCACACTTATGAGGGTTTTGTTCTGTTTTCTTGATTAAATCACATTGTGGATACCCCTGGGGTTGCTTGTATTTTGATGCTAATTCCACTTTTCTGGGAGGGGCTGCAAACGAGGTGTGAAATCAGTACTCAAGTGACTTCTTGTGAACCATCCCAAAATGAATAAAGGAGCCAATCACTGGGAGAGTAGGTGGGACTTCCTGGTTGAATAGGGAAGAGAGGAAGCAGGATGGAGAGAGGGTCTTTTTAGACAGGACAGTGATAGGGCAAGTTGTAGCTACTAGTGTCTTGGATTCACCACCGGAGGATTTAGAATTAATGTGGCTTACAAGATTAACATTCTAGTTGTTGCACCCAGAGACGGACTTACCATTGTTTCTGAACTAAGTTTGTGTGGTGTTTTTCTTCTCTAGGCGACCTGACTGAGTTCAAGAGAGAAAGGTATAGTGGCAAAGCTTGGGGTTGCCTCATGTGCCCCACAAAGGCCATTGGGATTTTGAGGCACGGGGATGGCGTTGTAGTGACCCACCAGTGGGAACTTAGCAAGCAGGGTGGAGAGATCATGGAGCTCTGAGTCAGAGTCTTCACAAGATTAAAACAGGTCAGCCTTTGCCCACCAGCGCTTGGCCTGCCAGGTGTTGGGACTGAGGTGGCCTGCTGGTGCTGGGCATAGTCCAGGGACTTGCAGGTTTTGTTTGTTTGTTTGTTTTAATATTTTCTGCTACAAAATCCTTTAAAGTGGAAAGACCTACTTTTAATAAAAATCCAGTTGGAGGTAAGAAGATACACCTTTAATCTAAATCTTTTGAGGTCCGAAGATCCACTTTTAATCTCGGAAACACACTTTTCTTTCTTTGGGTGGTTCCATTCCCAGTCTGCTGTTCTCTTTGGCAAATATCCTTTGTCTCTGACATTTCCAAAATCTTGGTTCCAACACAATGCGGGCTCCTCCTTAACATAGTTGCCTTTCTAAGCCTCAGTCAGGGAAGGATTCTGCCACATGGCTGACCTTATTGGCTTTCCTTTATTCCTGTATCATTAATGATTCTCAAGCCAGAATCGTATGGCAATGTCACAAAGTTAGGATGCCTGTTCAGAATGAAATCTAGCCCCTTATTTGAACTGCATTTGCATTAACTTTTCTTTGTTACATACTCTTTCCTTTTTAACAAACTGGAAACTTGGCTGGGTGGAGTCTTGCCCCAAGGACATCCTTGCCTTCATTCTGTTTCACTGAGAGCTTCTTATCTCTTTCATCATAAGCCTTGTGTTGATAAACAGATGGCCAGTAAAGCTTCCATCAAGAGCAAACCTAACTTCAAGAATCACTGGTGATTCAGTTAATCCTGTTGAAGTTCACAGGTCTGTGTGTAAGACATTCTGATAGCCAGAAGGAAGATATCTCTTAAAGGAAGTAAACTTACAAGTCCTTATGACCTCTAAAGCTTTAGGTGAGGCCTGGCACTCAGTTAACCACACTGACTTTTAAATATCTCAAACTGTAAAAGTTACCCTCTTTTCTTTGTAAAGGAAACCCAGAGAGCCCGTGGGTCTCGGCCTTTAGAGGTGGCACACATCTCGTCCGGGAACTCTCAAGTCTTAGCTTTTGCTGCACTGGACATGGTACCTTAAGGCTAATATTACACTTCTTAGTTCTTTTTTTTTTTTCCCCCATACACTGTGCATTTTGTATTTATTTTTGCATTAATTGGTCTTTCTTATTGTAGATAGGCATAAGAGAATTTTGCCAATAACCAAGTGGCATAGTCTTTAAATCTCCTTTTCCAATGAATTTAGTCTAAAACTCTTCAATGTAGCCTCACACAGATTTTTAAGATAAAGGTAAATAAATACATAAGAAAGAACATGACTGTTCCTAGGTATTGTGGAGGAGAAAGTCTACTGTAGATAAACCCTGAGCATAACCAGAGGTGAGACATCTGGGAGAGTCTATAGTGGACATGGCCTTAAACCATGTAAGAAGAGAGGAGGGGAAGGGAGAGAAAAGAGAGGAAACCAGGTGCAGCAGCCAGCAGGACAAAGGTACAAAAGGGATGGGTATCCAAAATGTTGGGATAATATAGTGAAGGGCAGCACAGCCCCATGGGTTGGAGAGCTCAGGGTAGGGGGCAGGGCTTGCAAGCTAGGAAGACCCTGTAACAGATCAGTGCTAAGTGACACTGGGAAAACCTGACTGCCATGTTCACTTTGATATGTTAAATAGGCACCAAGGCCCTTTGTTCCAGGGTTTGAGACTTACACAAAATGCACTGAGAAGCAGTCACATTCTATGCCAAATATCACCATAATTGTCACTATCTTTATTAATATTGTTGCCCTCAGAAATTTCTTGAACTGGGTCTCAATAGCCCACATTGCTCGCAACACTACTCTCTTCCAGGATTCTACTAGGGTGGTCTATCAAGCCCATTTACAGAGTATAATCTATCCTAGTTGTTGTGTTTTATAAACAGACAAGGAGAGAAAGAATATGTTTGGTGGATGTGTAGTCAGATGTCAGAAAGCAGGTGCCTCTGAAGGTCCATGCTGAGTCATCCTTCCCCCTGAAGAAATACAGTTTATTCAGGGAATTAAGAGTGGAGAGAGTAGTAGAGACAGAGAAAAGCAGAGAGGGAAAGAGAAGGGGAGTAGAGGCCAGCCATGACTACATGGAGAGAGAGGGAGAGGGGGAATGAGGATAGAGGGGGGAGCTAGACAAGAGGACAGAGTGAGAACAAGAAGGCAAGAGAGAAAGAAGGGGCCAAGCAGCCCCTGGCACACCTGATTGCTTCCAGGTAACTATGGGCCAGAGCCTAGACAAAATGTTAATACTAGTAAGTTTCAAATCTTTCATATTCCTGCAAAAACAGAAAAAAAAAAAAAAAAGAAGAAGAAGAAGAAGGACAGCATTGTCAGGCCTGTCACAGCAATAACTCCACTTCAGATAGCAACTTCTGACTTACTTTTCTATAGCTGTGAAAGGAAAACATGACCAGAGGAATTTATGAAAGAGTTTATTAAGAGCTTACAGTTTCACAGAATAAGGTCATGGCTGTCCTTGCGGGAAGCATGACAAGGGGCAGGCGAGCATGGCACTGAAGTGTATCAGAGAGCTTACATCTTGAGGCATAACCACAAGCCTGAGAGCACTAACTGGGAATAGCCTGGGCTTTTGAGACTACAAACTCAGTCATCTCCAGTGAAACAGCTCCTCCAACAAGCTCACACCTCCCAATTTTCCCTACACAGTTTTACCAATGAGGGATCAATAGTTCAATACATGAACCCATAGAAGACAGGAAGTTTCAAAGACTGCGGGACTTTGAAAATTTGGAATATTTTAGATGTGATATTAATATTAATGTGTGACCTTGGAAATGAACAAGAAAGGAGAGGCTTAAGAATGATGTGGTTGTATGTCATATTGCAAAGCTGTCAGTAGTACTGACTAATTTCTATGTCAACTTGAAACAAGCTGGAGTCTGTTGAGAGGAAGGAACCTCAATTGAGAAATTATCTCTCATAAGATAGGAAAATAGGCAAAACTGTCAGGTATTTCTTAATTCCTGACTGATATGAGAAATTCCAACCCATTGTAGGTGCTGTCATCCCTGGACTGGTAGTCCTGGATGCTCTAAAACGGCAGGCTGAGAAAGCCAAAGAGGACCAGGATGGTAAGAACATTCCTTTAATCTGCTTAAGGTCCTGCCCTCATTGCCTTCAATGGTGAACTGTTTGTTACATGGACGTATAAATGAGATAAACCCTTTCATCCTAAGTTGCTTTTGACCATAGCGTTTTATCATAGCAATAGAAATCTAAACAAATATAATTATGTTCTAGGACAGATCTATTTACAGATTTCTGAAGAACTGCCTTACTGATTTTCATAGTGGCTACACTAGTTGCATACCCACTGTGCATAAGGGTTCCTGGTTTCCTACATCCTTTTCAGCATCATTGTCTTTTGTTTTCTTCATCTTAGCCATTGTGACAGGATACATGGAATTCTCAAAGTAATTTTGATTTGCATTTACCCCCAAAGCTAAGGATAGTGAACACTTTTTTAGAATAATACTTAGCCACTTAAATTTCTTCTTCTGAGAATGCTCTGTTGAGTTGCATGACCCACTTTTAAAAGTGCTTGTTTAGTTTGTTTTTATTTAGTTGTTTGAGTTTCTTATGTATTCAAGACACTAATTTTTTAATTGTTTCTCCTATTGTGTAGGCTAACCTTTCTGTCAACTAACAGATTCCTTTGCTGTACAAGATTTTTAATGTAATGAAATCCCAATTTTCATCAGTAATAGTGTCAGGCCTTGGAGCCTCTGCTTGAGATGGATTCCAAGTAGGGCTGGTCATTGGACCTCCTACCCCTCAGTCTCTTCTCCATTTTTGTCCCTGTAGTTTTCTTAGACAAGAATAATTCTGGGTCAGTGTTTTTTTTTTTTTTTTTCCTGTGGGATGAATAATATTTTGGATGTGTGATTGAATGAGATTTGCAAGCATTTTATTCCGAATTTTTGTATCTTAGTTTATCAGGGATATTGGCTTATAATTGTCTCTGTATTTTTGTCGATTCTTTACCTAGTCTGGGTATGAGGGTAAAACTATCTTTGTAAAAAGAGTTTGGAGGTGTTTCTTTCTTTTCTATATTATAGAATAATTTGTGCAGAACTTGTGTTAGTTGTTCTTTGAAAGTCTGATATTCTGCTCTCAATCAAGACTTTAGTTTTGTTGTGGTTGTTGCTATTGAGAGATTTTTTTTTCAATAGATCTTTTAAGACTTTTTTCTTGTAGAGCCTGAGAAATAGCAGGTAGACAAAATACTCTGCTAGTGGGGTTGACAAGCAAGCCTGGGGCAAATGTTAGCACATTATAGACTATGATCCCAACTTCAGAATGCCATAGCTAGAAGGTAAAAATGTCAAATCAGAGCTCTGGACTTTTCTAAGAGTTGGCAAGCTGATGTGAATCATAAACTGGAGTGACAAAACTCTAACTGTCCTGAAAGGCCAGACACAATCGGATTTGTTTAAATGTTTCAAGAGCTAAGACAAGCCAGTGGGAAGCGTATACTAAAGCTGTGTCCCATAGCTAGAGATAGGAAGGCAACTAAAGTACTGTACCTACTGCTTTGACCAAAAACAACTCTGTGATTGTGGGCAAACAATACAGAGATCAGCATGAGAAGCAAAGTTCAAAGAAAATACACGCTTCCATTAGAAGATATCAACACAAATCGCCAGAGAAAGAAGCAGGATGATGTAGAGACAGGCGTTGTCCTTATGCCCATTGAGGAGACTGTACAGAGATAGATCCTATACCTCTGCTACTGAATAGACCCACTTCTTTCTCCTCCACTTTTATAAATCTCTTACTGAAAATGTAATGTCTTATACAGGTTTATTCATTGTCTGTCTGTCTGTCTGTCTATCTCCTCTTCTCCCCTCTTTCTCCTGTATGGTGAACACAGGATGACCTAGGATTAGGAGATATCTGTAGAAAAGGGTGAAAGTATAAGTTGGCTTAGCCACTGGTAATGAGTATGGAGGGCTATAAAATCTAGAAATATAACTTCCATGTGATTCAGCTGTATCACTTTGAGAAAATAACAAAGAAATGAATGTAGTCTATTCACTACAGGGACCCCCTCATATCTATGTTTATTGCAGCTCTATTCACAATAGCCAAGCCATGGATGGAGTGAGTCTAGGTATACATTAACAATGAATGAGTAAAGAATATGGGGAGTGTCACTCATTTATAAAGCATTACAGTGTATCATCTGCAGGAAAATAGATGCAAGTTGAGATCTTTACATTAGACACAATAAGGTAGACCAGGCAAATACCGCCCATTTTTCTTATATGTGGATCCTATTATATATAAAACATATATGTGACATAGAACTATATGGAAGACTTTCAGAAGAAGGAAAGAAAGTAGAAAAGTAAGATACAGAGAAAGAGGAGGTCATGGGTGAGTGAATATGGTCAAAGTACATCTCATACTTGAATGGAAACATCCTTCCTTATTTTTATTTTCTAATTTAATTTTTTTTTTTTTTGAGACAGGGTTTCTCTGTGTAGTCTTGGCTGTCCTAGAATTTGTTCTGTCAATGAGAGGCTGGCCTTGAACTCACAGAGATCCACCTGCCTCTGCCTTTGTCTCCCAAGTGCTGGGATTAAAGATGTGTGCTACCATGACTGGATGTTGGAAGCATCCTTCTTAAACCAATCACTGATACAGAGAATATAATAAAAAATAAAAATTATAGCTTCCTTGAAATCTTAGGTAATTTAATCATCTCTGTCATTAATACAATTGTGTGACTTGAAACAATATATTTTACCCTCTATGCTGAGGATAAAGACAAAGTTACAAGAATAGGGTAATAGAGAAAGCTATTCTTGGGGACATCTCACTGTCCCTTAAGAAAGAAACAGTAAGATTTGAGATGGTCAGCCTGTGAGTTAAGGGACTATAGCAAATTCATGACTTGGAGTTTATTATAAGGGTGTTCTCTATGTTTTATTTAGAAATAGCTGAGTGGAGTTAACAGGCAACAGTCCAGATTACCTTACATGGATAGCTGGTTTTCAAAACATCAGAAATCCTTAGAATTGACATGACAAACATTTCAGTATTAATGTTCATTTTCATTAGAGACCTGTCTGCTCCAGACAGCTTCCTATATTGAATTCTAAGAAGAAATTGAGCATCCTTGGAGTTACTCCAGTTGTGGTGAGACAGCCACTAGGCAAGAATTGCCACTTTCCTTCTACAGACAAATTACTGTCCAGAAAAGGACACACTTGCAGAATAGTCGACTGATTATATCTGCCTAGACAGAGTAATCAGCCCTTAATAATTCTGCAGCACTAAGGTCTGTCAGATGATCCTGGGCCAGAAGGCAGAAGAACAGATGCTCCAACGTTTTGAAGTAGAGCGAGTGTCCAGGTGTTCAGAGGTCTCTATAAATTGGCTAAGTTTTAGAAACTATGATTTGTGCTTCCCACAATTATAGTTAACTCAGTCATTCTGGATTTCTGATGGGGTTGAAAACATATAGCTATTGACCTTAAGAGAAAAGACTTGAGTGGATGGTCGTCAGCTGACATTCATCCTAAAGCCAGGTTCAGAACTACATGTTTTAGTTAGAATAGATGACAGAGGAGCTGGTTAGTCAACAAAAGGATGGACTGGGTATTAGGACTATCCTGTACCTCACTGGTACAAATTGGCATAATTATGTTCTAATTGCATTTTGAGAGAAAAGTTTCATTTTAACAGGAAGGGTGATGTGTAGGAGGAGCTAAGGTAGGAGGAGTACTGAGAGGAAGAAAAGGAATAAGAAGAGGAGAAGAAGAAAGAGAGGAGAAGCTAGGTGAAGAAAGAGAGAAAGAGGGGGAGACAGGGAGGCAGAGGTTCAAGTATCTCCACCAGTCAAAGATAGATGTTATATCTAGGTTGGTCAGTGGGTTACACCTCTGATTGAACAATTCCAAACTTATAAAGCCTATGATTAACATTATTTTTAAAAAATGTATAAATGCAAAAAGGAAAAGGGGGCATGGGATAGGGGTTTCCTAAGGGGGGGGAAATGGGGAAAGGGGATGCCATCTGAAGTGTAAATAAAATATCAAATAAAAAAAGAAAAAAAACAAAAAAAAGAAACAGTAAAATATTTCCCAGTGAATCCTACATATCTACTGACCTTGTCTTATTTTTATTTATTTTTTTTTTATAAATTCTAAAGCCACTATAGACATACATGGTAAATGCCAGGGCCTTTCTCTTCCTAATATATCCTAATTATAAATAAATCAGTTTTCCTGTATCAATTTCTGTTTTCTAATTTCTTTTGGATTCAAGGAAACCAAAGTGCTGAGTTACAGAACTGAGTGTCCAGTTACATATGCTGATTAACCTTTCTTTGTTGATGTTTTAAATTCAGCTTGCCATCTCTATTTTTCTTGTTTTGATAAATGAATGAGTCATGTCTGACAAACCGCCCCAACACAGGATTGTCATGTTATATTATGATATGTTGATGGTTCATATTTTGGAGTAAGGACACAATTCAGTCTACTAAAGCAGTGTCAAGTGATCACACCATCGGTATGATGTTTAGGACTTATAGCAAAGGTCCAGCTGTTTGCAGTTATTGGTTGCTGAATGAATGAAAAATCTTCTTGGTGGATGAACCACTTGTGTCTGGATCACATCCTGGGATTTCCTGGACAACCATTGCACTTGAGTCTCCATTCCTCCGAAGGACAAAAAAACAAAGATGAAATTCTATGTTGAAAATTTTCATTTTGGAAATAACAAAGGACAAACCTGAAACTTGGGGCACCCACGCAGAGACAGGCAGCTTCTAGACTGGGCAAGGGTTGACAATAGTCTCAACAAGAAGTTTGGTTTTAGGGAAATGGCCAAGCTCCGGACAATGTTATAAAGACAGCCCATTGGACCTTGAAGGCTCCCTATCACCCTGGTAAGCTCCCAGGTTGAACACTTGTAATGAACAGCTAAACTTAACAAACAGCTAAAGCAGTTTCTCTGGTTAAGGCTGGTACAGTCTTGGAGTTTTCTCGAATGAGATTTTCCTGTCCTTGTGAAAGTCCCTTTTATCAGACAAATCATGTGTGAAATCCTTCCATTCATGAGGTTGCTGGGGCCATTTGTCAATGTTTGACACAGGTGGCTTCTTTTGAATCTGACAACTTTACAGGGACACCAAGAATATGAATATACTTATAGGTTAGGATAGCCTTGTAAATAAGGAAACGTTTTACACACACTTTCAAATTACAGACTTATTGTCTGTTGAAATTTATCTTTATTTGATTAAAGTATTCCATTACTAATGAGATAAATGAAAATGATGTTCAGTAATTTGGCATGTTGAAGATACATGATTCCATGGGCTCTCTATTCCATCTTCTTGTTGCTCCCATAAAACAAGCTCTGTGGGAAGGCAGAAAGTTCGTGGGCTAAGAGCCTAAATTAAATTGATAAACAAAAAAAATAACAGCATGCTTGTGTGGGTTAATATATAATATCTGTATTCTTAAAGGTAGTGTTTTCTAATTAGTTGGAAAGCTTCACATTGTATCAGAAACACAAGTGTGTTTAGAATCCAAATGATATAGCACTCTTGCTATAATTGGGCCTTTTGAATGCAAGCAGAGATCTATCTGGAAGAAGAGCACATCACAGCTGACCCTGACAGACAGTTGCATTTTATCAGATGAAGAAATGTGCAAGAGTTGTAACAGCTGAGTGCAGTGACCCTGGATAATCAACTGTGTTTCCTAGCAGCCCACACAGCCATTGTTTCTCCTTTTCCTTCCTCCCTTCCTTCCTTCCTTCCTTCCTTCCTTCCTTCCTTCCTTCCTTCCTTCCTCCCTTCCTCCCTTCCTCCCTCCCTCCCTCCCTCCCTGCCTCCCTGCCTCCCTGCCTCCCTGCCTCCCTGCCTCCCTGCCTCCCTGCCTCCCTGCCTCCCTGCCTCCCTGCCTCCCTGCCTCCCTGCCTCCCTGCCTCCCTGCCTCCCTGCCTCCCTGCCTCCCTGCCTCCCTGCCCTTCTAAGTTGGTTTCCTTACTTTTGAGTTTTCTTTCTTCCATTTTTTAATTTCATTTTCTCATGCTTCAACTTCAAGTTTTCCTGCACAGAATGATGACTGAGCTGACGTCACAGTATCTTTTCTCAACAGCTCATACAGAGCACTCATCATTAACACACGGGTCCAGAAGCTGTGTTGCCGTGCTGTATGGAACCTAAGGAAAAACCTGTTTTCTACCTTCATATGAAGATAAAATACTAAAGGTGATGTTTAAAAAAGCCTAAGTTCATAGGCATGGTTACCATGGATTGTGGGAATAAACCCAAATTGTTTGACACAATAAGACCAGAAAAAGAACCACATGGGGAAAACCCTACACCAATATATTTACTGTATGACAAGGGTTTGCTTGTATTTATTCACTTTTGTGTGTGTGTGCGTATGTGTGTGTTCATGCTTATCTCTCTATGTGTGCATGTATGCGCATATACATATCGAAGCTTGGGGTTTTCATTAGGTATATTCTTCAATTGCTCTACATTTATTTTTTAAACACGGACTCTCACTAAACCTAGTAGACTGGCTGGCCAACAAGCCCCAAGGATTCTTCTGTCCTCAGCTGCCCAGTGCTGGGATTACAGGCATGTGCTAGACCTGGATCATGCATGGGTTCTAAACTCAGATTCTCACATTTATTTGTGTGGCAATCACTTTAGTAATCAAACTGTTTTCTGGTATCTGTATCTTCTTATATACACTTCAGTTTCTGATTAAAAAAATTATCAGAAACTACAATGTATTCTACCATTGTATTTATTTACATTCTTTTTAAAATACAAAAAAAAAAAAAAGTCTCACTACCATGGATTGTGGGAATAAACCACAAATAAATCGATTTTTTAAATCAATCATCTTTTTCTAATCCAATGGTTCTCAACTTTCCTAATGCTGTAGCCCTTTTTGAAAAAAAAGTTATTAATTTATTCTCTCAAACATTACATTCCTGCAGTTGCCCCTCCCTCCTTCTACCCCCTCCCTCCTCCGTCCCTCTCATCTTTCCCCTCCCCATTCAGGCTCCTTTGTTTCCCTTCAGAGAAGGGTAGTCCTCCCAAGAATATCCACCAAACGTGGCATATCAAGTTGCAATAAGATTAGGCCTTCATAGTAAGTCTGGATAAGGCAACCTAGTAGGAGGACATGGGGCCCAAAAGCAGGAGAAACAGTTCCTGCTCCCTTCCTGGAGTTGTGATGACCTTCCAGCCATAAAATTGTTTTTATTGCTACTTCATAACTGTAACTTTGCTACTGCCATGAATTGTAATGTAAATATCTGTTTTCCTATGGTTTTAGCTGACCTCTGCTTGAAAACTGTTCTGATTTTTCCCCAACCCCCTGCCCCTCACAATCATTTCCTCTTTGACCTATTATAACCTCTTCTGTTTCCTGTCAAATGTGTTACTCTGTCAGCTAATTTTCAGCTCTTCCTCCCCAGCCATCTTTTTTTCTTTTTTTAAATTTTATTTTATATTTTATTTACATTTCAGATGCCATCCCCTTTCCCCATTTCCCCTCCCTAGAAAGCCCCTATCCCATGCCCCCTTTTCCTTTTTGCTTTTATACAATTTTTTAAAATGTTAATCAAAGGCTTTATAAGTTTGGTAATGCTCAATCAGAAGTGTAACCCAATACCCAACCTAGATATATAAACTATCTTTGACTGGTGGAGACACGTGAACATCTGCCTCCATGCCCCCCCTCTCTTTCTCTCTCTTTCTATCTCTCATCACCTAGCTTCTCCTCTCCTTCATCTTCTCCTATTCTTACTCCATCTCTTCCTCTCGGTACTCCTCCCACCTTAGCTCCTCCTACATATCACCCTTCCTTTTAAAATAAAACTTTTCTCTTAAAATACAATTAGAGCATAAGTATTCCTAATTGTACCAGTGAGGTACAAGATAGTCCTAATACCCAGTCCATCATTTCGTTGACTAACCAGAACTTCTGTCATCTCTCGTAACTAAAACACTTAGTTTTGAACTTGGCTTTTTTTCTTGGCTTTAGAATGAATGTCAGCTGAAAACCATCCACTCAGATCTTTTCTCTCAAAGTGAATAGCCAGGATTGGATATAAGACTATAGGTTTTCAACCCCATCAGAAATCCAGAATGACTGAGTTAACTGAAATTATGGGAAGCACAAAGCATAGCTTCTAAAACTTAGCCAATTTATAGAGACCACTGAACACCTGGAAAGCCCCTATACTACTGAACGTTAGAGCATCAAATCTTCAGCCTTCTGGCCCAGAATAATCTGACAGACCTTAGTGATGCAGAATTATTAAGGGCTGATTACTCTGTCTAGGCAGATATAATCAGTCGACTATTCTGCAAGTGTGTCCTTTTCTGGACAGTAATTTGTCTGTAGATGGAAAGAGGCAATTCTTGCCTAGTGGCTGTCATTGCACAACTGGAGTAACTCCAAAGATGCTCAATTTCTTCTTAGAATTCAATATAGGAAGCTGTCAGGAGCAGACAGGTCTCTAATCAAAATGAACATTAATATAGAAATGTTTGTAACGTCAATTTTGTTGATTTCTGATGTTTTGAAAACCAACTATCCATGTAATTCCATCTGGATGCAGTGAAGACACAGAGTCAGAGGCTTATCAATTTACTCTTCCCCACACCCCTCTTCTAATATCTCAACACCCGTAATCAGCTTGAAGAAATTAAAGAGTCAGCACCCCTATTCTCTGGGCTTGGGGACTAAGGTGGTTAAGATTGGTCTGTCTTTCTAGGGGAAAGTAGTGGTTTTGTTGGAACAGGGAGGATTGGCTAGGACTTATTGCATAGCCATAACCTATTGGTAGAAATCTGTATAATTAATATCAAGATGAAGTTATACTTTCTTATATGGTACAAAATTTCTTTGATTTCAAATTTAAGGCTTTCATTGATATGAGCTTCTTATTGATATAAAAGTGAGATGAATATTGATATTCTCATGGGCATTGTGCCTGTATAACACATTTAGGAATACAAGGCCATGACCCAGTCCTTCTTTAACTTTTTAAAACTGATTTGGGACGGTTAGCCTATGAGTTAAGGGACTATAGCAAATTCATGGCTTTGAGTTTATACTTTATTTAGAAATAGCTGAGAGGAGTTAACAAACAACAGTCCAAGTTACCTTACATGGATAGTTGGTTTTCAAAACAGCCATCTTTTTTTAACATCATTTTATTGTATTAGTTTTTCTGCGTGTGTGTGTGTGTGTGTGTGTGTGTGTGTGTGTGTGTGTGTGTGTTTGTGCACACATGAGTTTGTAGGTGGATGGGTGTCCTGTGCAGACCTGTGAACATGCATTAGTATGCCTTAGGAGAGCAGAGGCACATCCCCTGGAGCCACACTACCAGCAGTTTTCTTCTTTGTTTGTTTGTTTTTGGTTTTTTGTTTGTTTTTTGTTTTTTTCGAGACAGCATTTCTCTGTATAGCCTTGGCTGTCCTGGAACTCACTCTGTAGACCAGGCTGGCCTTGAATTTAGAAATCCGCCTGCCTCCCAAGTGCTGGGATTAAAGGTGTGTGCCACCACCACCCGGCAAGCAGTTTTCAACTATGTGAACTGAATGCTGAGAATCAAGCAACAAGTGCTTTTAACTGCTAAGCTCTTTCTCCAGCACTGCACAAACCCTCTTCTAAGATCTCTTTTGAACCCTTGTTTGTTACCTTTCTAGTTACCTGACCTGTGCACCCCCACTCATAGACATACATAAAGCTTCAGACCAAAGATCAGCCTATACAAGTGAAAACATTCTATTGCTGTTTCTCATTCTAAGATACTTTGCTGAGACAATACTTTCCAAGTCTATATTTTCCCCATGAATATTATCTTATTTTTCTTTGTGCTTGAATAAAATTTCACTCAGTGTAATACTACATTTTTTAATCCACCCATCTGCTGAGAGATCTCAGCTGATCTGACTTCAATGAGTCAATCATTTCATAGCTCATGTATTTTTTAAATGTTACATTCCTTATTCTTTTGACTTTTATGATATTTAAATTTTATAGTTGCCCAAAAATGTTGGCTAAGATAGATAAATGAGCTGCTGTATTGAACTTATTGCCACACTCTCTAGGAATGTAGAATTTCACAAGACAAATGTTCAGGTACAGTAACAAACTGATAAATTATAATGTGAGTGTTTGGAAGCCAGGAAGGAGGGAAAGCAGGGCACACTTAAAAAAAGGGCGCAAGAGGAACAGAATAAGTCCTGGCTCAAGGAAGTGCAACTTCTAATGGGGGCTGATGTAAATAAGTAGCTAATCACACCATGCAGCAGGTCTTGTGGGAAGTTTATCAAAGGGGACACAGAGGTTGCCTCTGGGTGGAGGAAGAAAATAAGGGGAGAGGGAGAAAAGGCAGGGCTTTTTAATCAGGGCGTGGCTCATGGACAGGAGGACATGTGACAGACAATGGAAATGTGTCCCTCTTGGGAAGCTACTGATGACATTTCTTGTTGTCTCAGGATCCCTGGGGGCTGACCATGAAGGAAGGTCCCCTTGCCACCAGATCCCTCAAGGCTGGCCATGGATATGCCTAATTGCTAAAAGGGCCTGTTTCTGCCACGCCAATGACAATGCCTTTGGAGCGAATGAATGCTGTATTATGACTAACACAGTTGCCAGCAGCAGAAACCAGTACTACTGTCAGGTCATGCTTGGCTAGAGAAGAAGTTGTACCATACACCTGATGAGACAGACTGACTCCATGACAAGCTTCAAATTGGCAGTCCAAATCAGATTAGGTGTAGAAACCTAGGCTTCAGGCAGCTAATCAGAAACTGCTCTGCCATCAGAAGCTGACCCATCATCATCTGTCCTGAAGCAAGGACAATGGGTCAGCAGTTTCCCACCAGTCCCCCACGCCCTGTAACGGAATGTCCTTAGAGAGTAAGACAAAGCCCACCTATCCCCAATTCCCCTAATGTGCTTTAAATCAAGCCTGCAAAGTCACTTGATTACCTCTCTATCTTGGTAATGGGAGACCCCAGCATGCTGGACTTCTGCAGAATAAAAGACTCTTTGCATTTACATACTATTTGAGTCTGGGGTATCTTTCTTTGGCAAATCATGGACCCAATTGCAAATAGATATATATTTGGAGTAGAAAAACTAAAATAAGAAATAAATACAGAGGCTAAGACCTAAAATAGGGGACAAGAGAAAGGAATTAAGAATGAATAAGATGTCAGGAAAGTACTGAGAATAGAGGTGACCCATTGGACAGATTATCATCTAGACAACATTGACCTAGACCCTCTATATTGTGGCTGCTGGATACATTCACTTTTGTATGGCCCAAGCCTGTGGAATAGCTTGCTTTCCCATGTGACTTTGACTCCAGTGGATAGAGATTATCCTGGGCACAAAGTAAGAGACTGCCATTTAAAGCTTACTGTAGTTGTCTGGGTACTGACCTCAGAAGACAGGGTGGTGAAAGTGGTAATGATTTGGAATGGTCAGTAAACTCCCTAAGTGCTCCAAACTCTATGCAAATAAGAACTCAAAGGCAAAGGTGGCAGACTTCAAAGAGGAACTAGCAGTGGTAAGGAAAGCTTGCCTAGAAAATGAGATTCCTCTGCCTTCCCCTCAGTGGAGAGGGAGCCAAGGCAAGTCTCTTGAGGATCTAAAGAGCTAATCTCAGCAGGGAAGATTCTTGCAGTATTGAATTGCAGAACTGCTTAAAACTAGAGGAGGGGAATTTACAAGAAGAATATTTTTAGAATTCAAGGAGATGAAGACATCTTCAGAAGCAGATGCCAACAATTGGGAAGAAATCCTCAGAGGATGAAAGTCTAGATGGCCGTCCCCATGCTAACTAGAGAGTTAGCCAAGACTCTTCACTGTTTCTATGGGAAACCCCATTTTGCCTTTTTTTTCCTATTAGAAATATGGTTTTCTTAGTTTATATTTTTATGTACTATGAATATGACTACCCACTTAAAACTACCTGATTATACCTCCACTAAATAAGAGAAGAAATGTTTCCCTGGGTTCACTCTGAATGAGGTGTCCAGCATTTTTCTCTCTGATGTCAAGGAAGTTTTGTATCATACATAGGCTCCAAGGATTTTTGGAGAGCATGAAGTCTAGGTAGATAAATTTCAAATGTATTACTAATTAATGATGAATGCTCCATTTCTTAGTGAGAATAACATCTAGACAAAGGAAAATACTTGATAAATTGTTTTAATTATTATAAGAATTTTCAAAAGTGCAAAGGAATTTCAACCTTCCCCACACTATACCTATAGGGATAGTGTGTTCCATTTCAGAGATGAAGATACCAATAGAACTGGAAAGAGGAAACACAGTGTAGCTATCTGGCAGACATACTGGTTAAAGGTGACAAATGTTGAGGTATTACTAAGAAGATTCATAAGGTAGCTGTCAATCAGAGTATCAGATACCAGAGGCCCGAAGGCATTGCTAAAACTCTCCCTCCCTCCTCCCCCCCTTCTGTTTCTTTCTCTCTCTCTGGGGGGATTATAGGGGGCATGTGTGTGTGTGTGTGTGAGAGAGAAAGAGACAGAGAGACAGAGACAGACAGACAGACAGACAGACAGACAGAGACAGAGAGAGGGCTGAGGATATAAAAGCTTCTAAGAAAGTGTCTGAGGATCTAAAAAAGCATGTGAGGTTCTAGGAAGGTGTTTTGAGGTTGGTAAATGCAAGTTATAAAGGTTGGAGGACCTGAAAAGTTTGAATGGTGATAGGAAAGTGACTTAAGTTGTATGAGAAATGAGTACACTTCAGATCTCTTCCCCTCACTATGCTACTGTTATACTGAGACTTCAAAGTTCAGAGATTTGACATTAATCAATGTAGTTCTGATAAATTATTAAACATTAGTAAAACATTCCACTGTAGATCCACTATTATAGTCACAAGCTCAAGATTTTTAAACTGTGTCTCAAGCTTCTTCTATGACTCAAAGGTGTATGTCTAGACTTTTTACAATGAAGATTTCAGTAAAGATTACAAACAGTAGTAATACTAACATATGTAGTCATTATTTCTTTTCAGAAACTTGAAAAGATTCAACTGGGTATTTATGTTGGTAGCCTGAGATGGTCCCACAACTTGTGCAGCAAATAAAACAGCCGGTTCTTCCTGGAGTTGGCAAATAGTCCAGGTTTTTGCACCACTCCCTCCCATAAGGACAACCCAATGTCAGCAGAAAGTAGTCCTACAGGATTATGTCACTTCTTAGTCATGAATTATTAACAGAAGTCTGGGATATTGAGTTTCAGATCTAGAAAGACGTGATTGAGGTGCGTATTTAACATACTGTCTCGTTCTCGTTCTCATTCTCATTCTCTTTCTCTTTCCTCTCCGTTTCATCCCCTCTGTCTCCCTCCACAAGGCAACTTCCCTGGCCTGTTCCTTGGAACTAGTGAACCAGCCCAATAGTGGCTTATCAATAAACCTGCTCTTCTATATTCTGATTAGTCTCAAAGTGGCTCATTTCACCAGAAGAGGATAACATCCTCTCTCTCTCTCTCTCTCTCTCTCTCTCTCTCTCTCTCTCTCTCTCTCTCACTGTGTGTGTGTGTGTGTGTGTGTGTGTGTGTGTGTGTTTTAAATGCTGATGAAGCTATCTCATCTGGGAATATGCAGATCATTGCTGATGGGCACCAGAAAGACCTGAGCACTCAAAGCAATTCCTCCAAACAAAAGGTGCAGAAGTAGATGTGCTAAGGCTTAATGGTCCACTAGTCTATTCATCATTGGCTGCCATTCAGTATCAGTGGACAAGGCTTCCTCCTGTTTTCTTGAGTGATGATGGACTTCCATAAAGACCCAAGGTTATAGAGGACTTCAGGATATCAATAGCTATCTATGCATAATATTTTTTATATCACACACACACACACACACACACACACACACACACACTTATGTCTTTTTACACATTCTCTTAGCTTCCTCAACACTATGGAAAACCCACAGAGACTATGAAAATGAAGTGTCATACACTAAAGTGCACTAGTGCCTGTGTGTGTCTCATTTTATTTATTTTTGAAGCTGGAGATATTGTAAAGACTCACTAAAAAAGCAATAGTTCAATTCAGAGTTCTCTATAAGAATTCCTTTCAGTACCAAATTGTCAAGATCTCCTCTCCTGATCTTATCCTAAATGTGCGTTTCCAAAAAGCTCCCATTTAATGTAACATTCATCATTGGGTTACACTTCCAGAGACTAAGAAAAGTCTAAAGTGCAGGTGGCAGCTATGTCAGGCATCACAGTGTGTTTTCTTCCACCATGCTGTCAGTGTGACAGACTCCTTTAGTTTAAAGAAGCAGAGTGAGCAGAAACAGAGGAGAGACCACAGCCTGGGGAAGTACAATGCTAATGAAAGCATGGCAAGGTTGGAAAGCACTCCCATCATGATAAGGGCTTCTGAAGTGTCACCTGAGACACCTGCCTCAGCAACCAGCCTTCTGACAAATGATGTCCCTTGTGAGTGTCTCTGGTTTGTATGACAGCAGCTAATAGTGCACTGTGTACATTCAGTTCCCTAAGTGTGGCAGAAGAAACAATTACCTTCAATGAACTGACACAACCAGCTAAGCAGCCCTCGGTGGGTTTACATTCTGGTGCTGCTATGACCTTCTTGTGAACTGGGTACTCCTGGGCAATGTGTGCAGGCAAATCTTGTGATGGTTTCAGGGTGTTATTAGATCTACCTTCCCAATTAAAAGACTGACCTCCAAATCAAGAAATCAATTTGTGGTTAACCTAAGATTTGAAGAGGCCTTGACATTTCAATCCATCATGATAAAAAAGTTACCTGTCTATTTTTTTTTTTAAGTTGGTCACCAGTCTCATTACAGTTAGAAAATAGATCAAAATATACTTTCTAAAAAAGGTTATGTCTCAGTGGTAACCCAAAAATATTTTAAGAAAATAGGTTACCTTTGAACACAAGAATATTTGTCATGCTGTATTTTTCTTCTGAATCATGTAGTGAGTCTTAACATTATCCTCGTTAATCCTTTCAAAGTCTTCCATGGGTACCAAGCAAATCTGAGACTCTGTTGTTAAAACCCCACTTGACCATGTGGCTGCACAGCATCTCAGGACCAGAAATAGACCATTTATCTCCAAAGTTTTGACCTTGAATTTTAGAATGTAAAACTGAACGCAAAATTGACATTCTGTATGCTAGTATAGAAAGTGCTCTTGCCCAGAAGTAGACTATGGGAAGATTTCCTTTGCAATTTGGGAAGGAGAATGAAACTAACATAGATGAGATCCAGCCAGGATAGAGGTTTCCTGAACCCCTCACAAATTGTCTTCTTCTGTTACAAGGTCTTGGGTGGAAGCCACTTCTCTCATATCCCATGCCACATATACTCCAGAAGGCTTTTGTTTTGTTAAAAATGGATGGCTTGTCCTAACCTCCAAATTTACGACACAACTTTAATTACCATGGAGAACAGAGGGAAATTACTGCATTAATTACCTGATTCTGCATTTCAAATGACTCCAAAACTTTGTTTCTTAGGACAACAAACATACATTTTCTAGGGTCTATGAATCAGGAACCAGACATGTACTTACTGTGTACATCTGTCTCAAAGTAGCTTACTGGGTTGCGATAAAATCTGTTGATGTCACTTGAAGTGGTAAAGTTCTCCATCGAAGATCAGAAAAGTGATTTGTGGCTCAACTCAATTCCTACAAGGTCAATGTCCAGAGCCTTTCTCAGTTTCTTGACATGTGGGCCTCTACAGGAGAAAGAATACTATAATGGCTAGCCTCTATAAAGAAGAGGCTTCCCAAGACAGAAGCAATGGGGCTTATGTAAGCACAAAAGAGCTCTCAGTACTAATGTAGGGCTCTCCTTGTGGTAAAGAAGTCTCTGAATTCTAGTACTGGGCATGATTTCCCTAATTTCCTCTTCCTTTTTCTTTTTTGGTTTTATGAGACAGAATTTCTCTGTGGAGCCCTAGCTGCCCTGGAACCTCAAACTAAGAGGTCTGCATGCCTTTGCCTCCTCAGTGCTGGGATTAAATGTTTGTGCCACCACACTGAACTATTTCCTCACTCCTGTTGAACAGCTATTAGTGAGATTATAGATCTTGGATAACTTCCTACCACTACTTTACTAAGTCATCGTTATTCCTAGCTTTATTCTAAATATTTATCCTATACCCACAGAGAAGTGTAGCTCTCATCCCTCATCAAAGAAAATTCTCTTTGTACCAGAAAGTGATCATTATAGAAAACCACAACCCATCAGAACACAGAGAACAAGGGCTTATGCAGTACCCACCCTCAACTGACTTACCTATAACACAATTCCAATACCAAAAGCTTGGGGTCCATCTCAAAAGAAGGGGAAAAAAGGTTGTGAAAGCTAGAGGAACAGCATGTTTTCTGTGAATTCAGTCACCTAGTATTGAAAAGTATGTTATACCCATGAAGTCTTAATAAAATGATTTGCCCCTAAAAAGACCCAAATAATATGACATAAATAGATTTCCTCACACGTAAAGGGTGAATCTCACTTCACAGTGCCCCAAATGTATACACATATACATACATATACATATACACACATATATATATTCCTAAATATATAAATATATAAATATATTTATATATACACATATATATGTATATTTATATATGCGTATATCTCACATATATATAGATATATCTATATATGTAGATATAGATATATCTCATATATATATATATATGTAGATATAGATATATCTCATATATATATATATATATATATATATATATATGCACATGTCAGATTACTGACCACAAAATTTTTGTATGACAATCTGACAACCTGGCAAATAAATGAGTGCAGAGCATGAGAATGAAAAGCTAAGCAGGCACACCGTATTATAAACATGGAGATGTGGGGAAGGGGAGCAGCAGACCTGAGATATATAATATATTATATATAATATCTATCAACAAACATTTAAAGGGTAAGGGGTCATGAATTTAAGAGAGAGAACAAGAAAGTGTACATGGGAGGGGTTGGAGGTATAAAAGGGAAAAGGAAAAAGGATGGAATTATAATGAATTTTACAAAAAGTTAAAATAACAACAACAAAAAGAACTCCATGGTTTTATCTAAATCCTTAGAGTAGAGGACTATTTTCAGGAGAAAACACTAGAGAATAGGTCATTGACTTCTGGTTTTTGCTTTCCATTTTCTTCACTAGAATTTCCACATATAAATTCTGAGCAGTATTTACCTTTTAAGTTAATATTACTTCCTTCTGTTTTCACTATATCCTGTCCTGCAATCGAGGCCTGCCATCTTGCCTACTCTTTCTTTTCTCTCTTCTCCTCTGTCCTTTGTGATAGCTCTCCATTTAATAACTGCCCTATTAAAAACAACATGAAGAATTATATTTCTATGATCATTGTAGCCTTTTGTTTTCAACATGAAGCTTTTCTGGACATGGCTTCTCAGAAATGGTAGATAAAGCTTTCTGTATGGCATAGTCAAATATGGGCTTATTGTTCTTCTCGCAGCTGGCACTGGTAAGTCTCTCACATCCAGAAGCATGCTACATTTTGTGAGTAAAGCAGGAGGAGAATGTTGAGTTGGAGGGAGATGCTTAAGTGGGATCAACAAATGTCAGCCTGCTCAAGGCCAAGTAGCTGTGTGATGGGATCATACACAGGTGGTGCCTCTGTGTTGGGGTGCCAGGTACCTGAGGAGTCCATATCTTTATTCATCCTCTAGGAATAAATGAAACAATTTTCCTCTTAGCACACAGACAGAGACAATACACAGCCAGAATTCAGAATTTTCACATTAGAGAGATACTGTGCAAGAAACAGTGTGTGTGTGTGTGTGTGTGTGTGTGTGTGTGTGTTTGTATCTCTGTGTGTGTGTCTTCCTAATGCCATTTGATAAAAGGGAGATCTGCAGATGTGAATTCATAAAGTTAACTAAAATCAGCATTGTGTACATCTCTATGTAGCCATTAGATGAAAAACTTTAAAAGAAATGCATGTTTATTTATATCTACATGTCTGGCAATGTAAAACACATAGGTACCAAGCCACACAAGCAAAGGCAACCAGATATGCGTACTTACAGTTACATGTGAATACACTAAGCACATATGCACATTTAGAGGCACACTTAGACACACACACACACACACACACACACACACACACACACATTCTACGAATATCTGTGAAAGTTGACACCAATGTGGCTCACTGAGATGAAGCCTGGATAACCTTCTTCCTATAGCTAGGCCAGTGGAAGCATCGTTCAGCATTCTTTCTAGCTGAGAAACAATGCTGAGGAAAATTTACCCATGCTATTTAAAAACAAACAAATACTGTTCCCCCCTAAAACCCAGTGGTTTCACAGTCTTGGTACTGTGTGGGTCAATGTAAATATTGTGGTCAATGTAACAGTATAATAAGATGAATGTTGTGAGCATCACAGTGTCGATTGTGTAGCAAGATGTAGACACTCCTGAGAGTCCAGCTGTCAGTTTCTTACCTGTTAAAGGAACCAGTATGATATCATTGACTGTAGGTAAATGAGGCAAGGACACTTAATGCTGGACCATGTGGTCAGAGTTAGTTTTTAGTCTTAAGAGGCATGTGGGTGGGGGCGGGGCAGGCACAAGACATCTTTGTTCCAGAATGCTTTCTCTCACAGGTACAGCTGTGTCAATGTGTGCTGTTTCTTACACATGCATACTCTCTCACAAATTCCATTACTTGATGGCTGAGTCTTCAACACATCCTCAAACTTAATTTCATGCACAGTCCTTAGTTAAAATTACTATATTGTATTTTCAGAATTAATAAGGTACCATGAAGAGTCTTTGCATTTTAAATAAATACGATTAAGGTGACATGGTTACAGATAATTTCATTTTCAATTGCATATCTGATATGCGACATGACACAGCAAGATGTGAAATGAAAGAAAATTGCTTAGAGTCTGTGAAGGTCCTCTGGTTAGATAAGGAAATGGTCTACACTCTAATAGTTTCATTTCAGTCCCCCAGTGTAATGCTGATTAAAATACCATGCCACGGAAAATTTTATTGTAATAGAAAAACTTATGCTATAAAAGCATTTTGTGGCATTTCTAGCTCCTACTTTGTTAAGGGGTTTCACATCTATTATTCCAGTGTCTTAGTTGTATTACCCTTCCCCTGCCCTCTCCCAAATAGAAAATGTTTCAAATAAGCAATTTTAAGAATGCATTTTTCTTCTGACCATAAATATTCTTTTAGAAATTTTTATTTGTATTATTTCAAATTTACATGTATTTATGTGTTTGTGGGTATGGGGTTGGGGGGGAATGTTGACTGAGTACAGGTATCCACAGAGTCCAGAAAAGGGTTAGGTCCCCTCAACTGAAATTCCAGGTGGTTTTGAGCTGCCTGGTGTACATGTTAGGAGCTGAGGGGTCCTCTGGAAGAACAGAAGGAGCTGTCTGCATCAGGTGCCTCTCTGCCTCAATAGAAGAAATTGCAAAACTTTTGTTTTATCTTCAAAACAGTCTTCAAGAGAGACTGGGGAGTAGATAAGTTTGTGATGACAGGCTCATGTCATTCTTATCTTTCTTCCAAGCCCAGGAAGGCAATGCCCCAGGGCCTTTCCAGAACAAAAGCCTAGGAATATATCCCTGCAATGTCCATTGGTGATACCAGACTCCTATTCAGCATTATTATGTAGCTGCACATGCATTCTACTGATGGATCTTTATGCAGAGATACAGTTCTCTCATTTGCAAACTCGACAATAAAGATACATAATAACATTTTCATGGGTCTTTTATAGACTGAAGCTCAACTCCTCCTTCAGTTCCTATGTTGAAATCTTGACTGATAATATGAAAAGAAAGGTCACAGGGAGATGAATCAGTCAAAATACAGGAGCCCACCTGTCTGGGTTTAATGCTTTCTAAGAGGAGATACAGGTGCAGAAATCCTTCCCTCTCTCCCTCTCTCCCACCTCTTCCTCTCTCTTACCTCCTCTCCCTCTCTCCCACCTCCTCCCTTCACCTCTTTCTTCCCTCTTCCCTCCCCCTCCTCCTCCTTTCCTCCTCCCTCTCCCTCTCCCCCTCCCCATCCCCCTCTCCCCCTCCCCCTCCCCCCCCCCCTCCCCCTCTCCCTCCCCCTCTCCCTCTCCCTCTCCCTCTCCCTCTCCCTCTCCTAAGAAACTGTTTGAAGACATGGTCAGTGAACCCTACCAACACTGGATTATTTTTGACATCCATCTTGGATTGTTCTAGCTTCCAGGACTATGAGCAATAAATGTCTACTTGTTCCGTGCGCCTCCCGTGTACCCTTTCGCCCGTGGAAGAGAGACACGTGAGGCAGTATTCGGGTGGTTACCACAGACGAGGCTTTACTTGTAACAACAGAAGCGGAAAGGCAAAAAGACAGGAAGAGGCACTGCTTTATGTACCCTAGAGTGACGTATTCACTTCTGATTGGCTGTTCACTCATTACCCATAATACGCCCCCGGATGGGCAGTGACTTTTGGCATGCTTTTGCCTTTTTGCACCTGCGCAGTTAGTTGTTTACTTGTGAGGACACGATGCCCGCGCCATCTTGGAATGGCGCTAACCGCAGCTTCCTACATCTACTATTTGTTACTTGATAATATATAATATACTCTGAAGGCCCATGTGTTGACATTTCCTAGCACTTCTTGATGCTGTTAGGCGACATCTTAAGAGATGAATGGAAGTGCAATTACCTAACTTGCTTGTGGTGGAGATACTGATTTCCCACCATCTTTCTGTCTCTCTATTTGCTTCCTGGCAAATAAGCAATCCTTGCCACATAATCCTGCTGAGATGATGCAACAACCTGAAACTCTGAACTAAGATAAGCCCTTCTTCTTTTCTATGATAATGGTGTCAGATAATTTGTTGCAACAATTCAAAGATGAATCATGTTACCCAAATTAAAATGAGCTATATCCATTGGAGGGAACATTCCTTTGAGGAAACATTGTAGAAATAATATAGAGTCATATTGACTTAAATCATGACATACATTGTGTGGCTATATCCAGAATAGTGACAGAATATTCTAGAAGCATACCAATGGCTTAATGAATTGTTGTAGTCCAGCATCAGAGCACAGAGAAGCTATTTTGATTGTGCCTTTCACTGCTGTCTGGCTCTTTCTTGTTTCTCTTCCCATACTTTTCAGACTATATTTCCCCTTGAACTAAATTTTCTCTCTCTTCACTTTAGCTACTTAAACCATTCAAATATATAGAGATATTCACTCCTAGGAAACTATGCAGCAGATTTATGAGATTGTTTCCTGAAGTCTCAAGACTGCTGATTCTGCAGCTTCACCTGAATTCCATGTACTGCACAGAGAAACTGCTGGAACTTCCTCCTGATGAGTCGTTTGGATCCACCCATTCTTTCACCTAGATTAGTGGTTCTCAACCGTCTTAATGCAATATCACTTGAATACAGTTCCTCATGTTGTGGTGACACCATCCATAAATTACTTTGTTGCTACTGCATACTGTAACTTTGCTGCTACTGTGTATTGTAACATTGTTGTTACTGCATACTATAATCTTTATACTGATACAAATTGTGTCAATATCTGATATGCAAGATATCTGATATATGTAGGTCACAACCTACAGCTTGAGTGTCTCCATCTCACAGCTAGCCAGGACATTAGGTCACAGGATAACTCAGTAGAGACTAAGGGAAAAAATCTTCTCTTTCACATGTCTAACACAGATAAAGGAATCCCAGCTGCTCAGGTACCTGTTTTGTGAGTTGGAGTTGACAACTCTTGTTGGCCTGGAACAAGAAAAGTTTATTCTACCTGATTTTGGGGGCCTGAAGACAAACGCCAGGATGCCAGCACAGGTTTATTCTTACGAAGGCTCTCTCCTGTGCTTGTAGACAGTGCTGTTTGTTCTGTGTCCTTCTCTGAGAACATATAGGCATAGGTTGGTAGAGGGTACTAAGACCACCACAAGAGGTCCTGCACACTTAAGACCTCATTAACACCTACTCCCACACAGGAATTGGGGCTGTGGACTCTAGAGTAGAGAAAGCATTAAGCCTGACACATACTGTGGCTACTTAGTAAATTACATACTTCTGCTCTGCCTTGCATTGGACAGCATTTTAATGTTCATCCTCATAGCAGTACTGTGGATGCTCAGCTTTTCTTATTCACCCTTACTATTTGAGGAAAATTCCATCAAATTGTATCATGGGTTTTGCTTTGTTCTGCTTTGCAGTCGATTTTGAAAAGCATATCCCCATAGCATATCCCAATAGCTTCCTCTTTCCAGTCTACCCATGTATTTCATTTCCCTGTGGTATTTTTTTTTCCACTTGTCAGGAAGTGGTTTGTGCATTATTCATGGGTAGAAACTTGTTCAACAAGGAAAACATCACTAATGTCTCTACCCCAACATCAAAGCCTCTCATGTGTCTCAACTTTGAGATTCGTCTTACTGATTCAATAATCTCCCTTCAAAGTACTTGTCTTAAATTATCTTTGATATATCCAGCATGTACACAGCCCTTCTGCACAGATTACCTGGACTTGTAAAGCCTTTGTATTCAAGGGCTTAATTCAAAGGCAGTGTTTATTTTGCTTCTTCCCAACACTGTCATTTTTTGGGTAAGAGTGAAGTTTCCACAAAACTTTCAGAAATAGACAACAAAATTCAGATGCAGAATGCATTTTAATGATTGACAAACAGAAATGACAACAATAACTAAGACAGTTGGGTGGTGTTTGTTGTGATGACCCTTCTCGCTCTTGAAATATATGTATGGCATTGCACTGTTTCTTGGTAATAACCTCAAATCACTGCACTCTGAAAATGTGAGTGTTAGGAAGGGACAAGGCATGTGATAAAAATAGATATTACTTGTCCTGAAAACCTATAAGTGAATGAGATCAAATAATTGTATTTCTTTTAAAAAAATAACCATGTTCTTAAACAATTGAAAACAAAAACAACATGAAGTTGGCAAAGTAGCATTTATGTTTAATATCAGAATCAGGAGGCAGAGGTAGATATATCTCCGAAGTGGAGCCCACCTAGTCTACATACTGGGTTCCAGGGCAGCCAGAGCTACATAGTGCCACCCTATTTCAAGAAAACCCAAATCCTGGAATTTATATATTTGAATTGTTTGTATTTCCTACCTTTACCTATGACTTTGACTTTACCCATATGAATCTTGAAGGTATCTTCAAAGTGACATTAAGGATTTTTTAAAAAATATCAGAGTTGTGTATGTTATAGTAAATGAATTTTCAGAAGGAATCATGTCCCCTAGGATATATTGACCTTATTTCAATGACCATTGTTTCAGATGACCATATGAAACAATCACTGCAGAAGGATATGTGGGTGTTCATGTGGTAGTGTGGGGGTGTGTTTTAGATGATTTATACCTGGGAGCCACAGTCAAAATATGCGCCATAGGATTTCAGACCTTAGTCCTTAGCAGCTTTCACTGTATACTGAGGGTGTGGATTTCAAATTTGAATTTCTCCTCACTTCTTCATCTGGAGAAAGACAAAGAACTTATGATTAGTTGAAGCTCAGACATTCAAAGATGTCTTCGAAGTTACAAGAAAACCATAATTCTTTTTGTCTTTAGTAAAGATGACAAATTGTTTCTATACATAGTAAGAGGATGTTGGTAGAGATGGGAAATTGACATTTGTGCTTAAAAGGATAAAGTTAAAATGAATTTTCTCACTTGAAAATGGCTTCAATACAGAACTGTATTTAGAGAAATCAGGATGTGGAGGAGGAAATATTAAACCAGAAACTAGGAAAACTTGGAAAATCTCAGTCTTTAAACTGAAATGACAATGTTAACCATGTCATGTACCATGTCTATCTGTCATTTTCCTTGGTCTGTAGTGAGAACTAAAACAGCTAAAAAGAAATAATTTGACAAAATGGCTCACCAAAAATAGAAAATAAAAGATTGTGTTAAAGTCAATACAACAATGAATGAAAAAAAAAAAAAAAAGAACCAACATTTATGATTAAATTGAAGTTTTAAAAAGCAGAAAATATCTAGATTATTCTAAAATATCACAACTGAAATATTTTCCTCAATTGAGATTTAGCTTTTATAGCCAGGGCAAACTCTTTTTTCTCCCAAGTATCTCAAATTTAGTTACAGAAAGCCAAATCATACATCACCTTCCCTAGCTCTCCAATATCTTCTATCACATTACCAGAAGTTAAACTGGAAGAAATTGGAGTCATTAGTGTTTCTTAAAATCTTATCCACAATGTATATCAGCTTCACCACTAAATCCTAAGTTCATGTTCAACAGGCCAGCCTGTCAGGAGCCTTTCTGACACCTCCACTAGCTAAACCTGTCATTTCTGCCTTAATTTGTAGAAGTAAGTGCTCTCCGAAGCCACAATTTAATTCTCACTTCACCATCAATGCCTCTCCCCATTTCAATAAGGGGTATGCTTCAACCACTGACAGGAAATACTCCCTTGCCTAAGATGGTCACTAATTAAATATAAATGTATAATGATGTACCATTTCACGATATTTCTCCCAGTAAAGCATTTCCTCTATAATTTGTGGTCCTGTTAGCCCTGTTTAACAATATATAGAAATATTAAGAGCAAATTATAAGACCTTGTTTTGTCTCCTTAGTCTTCTCCCATCATATTTTCCATGTTACCTGTAATTTTTCACTTGCCAGTTATGATTAACAAGTGCTGGCTGCTATAAGCATCTTTCAAAGTTAACTTGGTGGGGAAAGGGCTTGTCAGTTTCATTAATGGAGAGATCTGACTTTCACAAGATTAGGCAAAGATATTCATCAAACAATTAATCATTCATCAGAAGCAAAAGATGACCCCGCTCTGCATTCTTTTCTTCTTACCAGCAGCTTCGCATGTGTAGTCACTGTCTGCAGAGCCAGCAGCATCAGCATATAGCCAAGCAAAGGCTTTTCAGTCAATGTAACATTTATAAATGCATAAGACTACAAGGTATATTAAACATGGGTGGAGTGGTTTGGGAAATTAACTGATCAATGAAAATATCATTCAAAATTTGGAGAGTACATGTAGTATAGAAAGACTAGGAAGAGGGGCAAATAAAAATATTCAAAACGGAATCTTTTAAGAAAGTTCTTGACTAAGATACAGTGTTATAAAGTTGGTGACTTCGGTCTGCAGCTTTAAGACAGGACATTTGATGAGGCAGTATTTGGGCCCTTAGTAGATGATTTGATACATCTGCTTCAGGTGCAAAATAGTAATAGCTGCACAGGTTCTTACTCTTCTTTGGAAAAGTTTCTAGAAATTGGCTCAAAAGAGAGGATGAAAATCCTCAGCTACAGCTCACAGATGATGCGCAGTTAAAGACTGTTAGGTATGGAATAAAATGGTGTATCTCTTTCCTGGAAAGCTGGAAGAATGTGACTGAAGGACCAAGCTTCTTCCCTAGATGGATGAAGGTAAAGATTAGCCTGATCTAGGATGGATCTTTTCTAGTGTCTTCCTTTTTTTCTTCTTCTCCCACTATGTCCTGTAAGGATAGTGCTGTAATAAAATCAGACTGTTCCAGGGAACCCTTCTCTAAAAGATCTGTTCATATATGGATTCTCAATGATGATTACAATCAAGAAATGACCGTACATAATCCAAGGCTCTCTTCAGGCATCTTTATTTGTCTTCTCCAATGTACCCTCTCTGGCCTTCCCATAGATACTACTCATTCTGATTCCTTGTCATAGGTGATTTTACTTAACAAGAGATGAATCCAACATGAATGGATGCACATAATCTTCTTATGTAGCTACTCCATTCAGCAAGGTGTTTGTGATATTCATCTTCACAAATGCTTTGAGTCATAATTGATAGACTTGACCATATAGATAATAATCCATTTTATGAATGCTTTATGAAATAAACCTGCATTTTGGATAGTTAATAAGCATTTAATATTTTTGAATTGTGGTCATAATTAGTAGTGCTATCAGAAAAACTATATCCATGAATTGATATACATATTTGTGTTTAATGACCAGGTTAACTGTATGGCTACTGATGTAAGATTTATTTATATATTCCTAAACTCAAGTCTGATGACTGATGGATATGTTGCTGGCATCCTTTCTCACTCTCTTGGTCATGTTTGCACTGTCTCAGTGGTGGCATCCATGTAGAGATATTTCTACTTTTGATATAGTCCAATCATCATGCTTATGATTAAGGTATTACTTTTGTGTTATTAAAAATCTTTCATAACCTAAAGGGCATGAGGTGACCACATAAGCTTATTTGGATTTGCCTGTAATGTTAAAATGTTAAATCTAGAATCCATTGAGAATTGTTTGTATTTGTATGAGTTAAGAGTAGGGTTCATTTCCAAGTGTATTTGGTGTTTAGACTTTGGTATCCATTTCTCAAGCCTTAGAAAAAGGTGTGTGTGTGTGTGTGTGTGTGTGTGTGTGTGTGTGTGTGTGTGTGTGTGTGTGTGTGTGTTTATCTGTGTTTTCATGGAGGTAAAACTATGTCATATATGAAACGGCCACATAAATGGAACCTGACTTTATAGCCTCTATTCTGTTTTCCTGATCCAGTTTTCTCTGACTATACAATTGTCTGAATGACAATGTGGAGATTTTTTTTTCTTTCCTTTTTTTTTTTTTTTTTTTTTTTTTTTTTTTTTTTTTTTTTTTTTTTGTTAGACCTTGACAGATAAACAAGTCTTCTCCTTTGTTCATTTATTTTGTCTTTTGTTTTTATTTGTTTGTTTGGTTGGTTGTTTTGGCTTGGGAGGGTTGGAGGTTTTTTGTTGTTGGGTTTTTATTCATTTAGTTTTCAGAAAGAATCATATTCTGAAGTCTAGGCTATACTGCAACTCACAGTATAACCTAGGCTGACCTCTACCTTGCAGTTATCCTCCTGTCTTCGCACACTGAATGCGAGAACGCATGTTTCAGGCAGCAGGCTTGCAGTTGGAACCGTGGCATGTCCCACCACAGCTTGCTTCCTTTGTTCATTGCAAACATAGAAGAGAGTTTGCACTTTACTTACTTGCATCTCCCTGTAAATCACAGAAACAGTGCTGTGCTCTGTACATGTGCTCTGTCTCTTTGTTTCTCTTTTCCTCCCCCTCTCCTTTTTATTGTCTCTCTTTTCTTTGTCAAAAATATTTCTATTCACATGCAAAACCATAAATTGTATTTGTGTTAATTTATTGATTAAATTGAAAAACACTGACATCATTTTTATATTTAGTCTTCCCATGTTTGGCTATAGTCTAAGCCTCCTGTGATTCATTATAACATTTTATTATATAATAGAGTTCTTAAAAACAGATGGTTTCATGCTAATGTAAATGATACCCTTTTAAAACTTCAGAAACTTCTTGCTGTTGATATAAGTGAACACATTTGACACTTCTTACTGACCTTTAATCCTGGAGCCTACTTTTCAATTGGCACTAATTATCTGAGTTAATTTTCAATGTATCATGTATAAATGTGCCCTTAATATCTATGTCCCAAATAGTCATTGGAGCCTGGTTTTATCCTGTCTGGTTATCTCTCCTCTTCTTTCCTCATGGAAAGGCTCTTTTCTTCTTAACTATTTGTTCTATAGTACGTCATCTTTTTTCTTTCCTACTTTTTCCATGTTCATTTTAACTTTTTTTCTATTTTGAAAATAATATATAGAAGGTGGATCTTCAAACTGCTGATGTTTGGATATATATAATTTTTGGATATATTTTCTTTCTTGTTCTTGGCTAAACCCATAAACTTTATTTCAGTTTTAATATCATACTTTTTTATGTAATGTCTACTGATTTATTTGACACACAGATCTATTACAAGTTTATATATTTTTCTTTCTTTATTGAAAAAAATGTTGTGTCTATACAATGTAGTGCTTTGAATCATTTGGCTAACATAGACTTCTGTGTTTAAATGCTTGCTTAGCTCACAGAGAGTGATACTATTAGGAGGCTTGGCATTATTGGAGGAAGTGTGGCCTTGTTAAACAAAGTGTGTCATTTTAGGAGTGAGCTTTAAGGTCTCTGCTCAAGCTCTGCCCAGCATGGACGAGAGCTTGCTCCTGGCTGCTTGTGGAAGAATCTCCTCCTGGCAGCCTTCTGATAAGGATGTAGTACTCTCAGTTTCTCCAACATCATGTCTTCCAGCATGTATCTCAATATGATAATAATCGGCACGTTTCCCAATATTGTGATAATGGACTGAAATTCTGAACCTGTAAGCCAGCCCCAATTAAATACTTCCCTTTATAAGAGTTGTTTGGTCATGGTGTCTCTTCACAACAATTAAATCCAAACTAAGACATACAATATATTGTGATCACACACTTTCCGTCTCTCAATTCCTTCCAGAGTCTCTCTGCCTCCCAACCCACCCAATTCCACATCTTCTTTTTCTTCTTTAAAATAAAACAAAATCAAAATAAATAAGAAACCAAGAATCTCTTTCTCTATGTATCTGTCTATCTTTCTCTTTTTCTGTGTCTCTGTTTTTGCCTCTCTGCCTCTCTCTCTCTTTCTGTCTTCCTTTCAACACACACACACACACACACACACACACACACACACACACATACACACACACAATGACAATTTTGGTTTCTTTAAAATCATAGAAATGTCATAGGAATATGTTTTTGTTTTTTAATCCCGGGTGTGGATGTGGGACTGCTTCAGATTGTCCATAGCAGCAGATTATGATTACACTCATGCTCTGACAGGAGTGTGATTTTGTTAGCTGCAGATAGTTTCTGCAAATATATGATGTTTGGAATTCTGGGGACTCTTGAGAGGGTATAAAAAAAGCTAGAGACCTAAAAGGGCCCATGGCTACTCCGATTCCTCCTGCTACTGTCCCTGCTACTCCTACCGATGCTGCCACTGCTGCTGCTGGTTGTATTGCTAGTAATTGGTTGCTAGTTAGAAATACCCTGATAATGAAGATCAAAAAAATTTCCCCCAAGAAACTCTATGGCTCCAATCAGCAGGAAGTAGTCTAACAATATCAGTGCCTCTTTCCCCTGTAGCCTTCTTTCTCTCTTACCTAGTGTTGGGGGTTTGGGATGAACAAGGTGGAAGGGTGGTAGAAATAAAAACCTGTAAAGTAGCCAAAAGTCTGGATACACCTACACACACTCACACATGCACGCACATGTTACGTGTAATTTTAAAATATGCTTATACTTTCCTGGTAACTCTCTCCAAGTTCCTGGTTATGCTCTAGGAATGGCCACTGCCATGTTGCCAGCTGGTGTTTTCTCAAGAGTGCTGCTACCCTTTCCTCCAGCTGACTTACTAAGCCATCCAACTGTGCTGTCTCTTCCTCTTCCTCCTGGGACCTGGAAAATCTTGTCTCTATATCTTTGCCCAACGACTGGCTTCTGCTGTCTTTATTGACCTAATCAAGAAACAATTAGGGAGCCTCCTCCTACACACACGCAATCTACCTCCCTAATACCAAATTAAAATACAAAATCAGAAAACAAAATATACAATCAAGGACCAATCACTATGCAGCCTAGATAGGACTTTAGTTTTAATTCGTTATAGTAATTTTCTAACATTATTTTAAATATGAACCTCTAGCTTTATAGAACTGCAATTCTAGAACACTTATATGCTTTGAAATGATACATATGTATTGAATTTCTCTAGCACATTTCAATAACTTCCCTTTTCCTGAGCCTATTAGTAGTGAAAAATGTATATTGATAAATCTCACTATTATGAGGATTTAGTTCTTTAATCATTTTTGTCTTCATGAATTATACAGTTATATTATTAAATGAATGCAATATATAGATATTATCTTGATGGTTTAATAATTTTATTTTAAGAAAGTAATTATAGAAAAACTAAGTATAGAACATATAAATATACATAAATATCTATAAACTTTCTATGGCCCAAATACTTGTGCTGAAACCCTGCACCCTTAGAAAATGAGGCATTGGATGGTAACTAGGTCATGAGACTCCTAAGAGACATCAGGAAGTTCTCTCATCATTTCTGCCATGTGATACTGCATCAAGAAGACAGCAAGATGGAAGGTAGCATTGCCCCAAACCCCTAAATGCCAGCATTCAACAAGGCCTTAGATTTCATAACCTCTACAAATGTGAAAACATTCTTTAATGAAAACTTTGAATGGTTTGTGGTGGAAGCCAAACAAATCTAGGCAAATATTGAAAAAAACTATTAATACAAGGCATGATAAAACAGCCCTTCATTTCTAACAAATATTTTCACTTAGAAGCAATTTTATGCAGTATTAAAATAAGTGTAGTGTGTACTTTAGAATTCATATGCAATCTTTTCCCATTATTTTTTAAAATAATATTTATTCCTTTTATGTCTTAATCAGTCCCCCTCCCAGTAATCCCTCACACAGATCCTCCACCCATTTCCTCCCTCTGCTTCTTTGAGAAGAGAAAACACTGCCCCCTCCTCTCTCTCTCTCTCTCTCTCTCTCTCTCTCTCTCTCTCTCTCTCTCTCCCTCCCTCCCTCCCTCCCTCTGACTTTTTAGTTGGTGAGTCACTCTTTAGAAGTCCTCAAATGTCTAGGTTAATTAATTCTGTTTGTCTTTCTGTAGAGTCCCTGTCCTTTTCAGATCTCTCAATCAACCCTTACCCAATTCTTCCACAAGACTACTGGAGCTCCATCTAAGGTTTGACTGAGGGTCTTTGCATCTGTTTTCATTAACTGCTGGATTGAGCCTCTCACAGGACAGTTATACTAGGCTCCTGTCTGAAAGCATAAGAGTATCATTAAGAATGTCAAAGATTGATTCCTGCCCATGGAATGGGTCTGAAGTTGGGCCAGTCATTGGTTGGCCATTCTCTACTTCTCTGTTCTCTGCACATCTTGTAGGGAGAAAAATTTGGGGTTGAAGGTTTTGTGGGTGGAATGCTATCATTATTTCTCTGCTGGGAGTCCTGCTGGACTACAGTAAGTGGCCACTTCAGGATACATATACCCCACTGTTAGGAATATCAGATAGAATCTCATCCATAGAAACCCTGGGGCCTTCTCCAATCTCAGGCCTCTAGGACTTCCTAGAAATACCCCAAGCCTGCCTTCCACTGATTTCTGTTCTTTCTTCCCTGCTCTTCCTATCTTTTTTTTTTCTACCCAGTTCCCTCACTCAAACCATCTCCAATATCTATTTTATTTCCACTTTTGAGAAAGATTCAAACATCCTCACTCAGGCCCTCCTTGTTATTTGGCTTTGTTGAGTCTGTGGACTGAAACATGGGTTACACTGTATTGTGTGGCTAATATCCATTTATTCTTATAAATGACCACATACCATGCTTGTCTTTTGGGTGTGGGTTACCTCACTCAGGATGATAGTTTCTACTTCCATCCACTTACCTGCAATTTTCTTGATGTCTTTCTTTTTAATAGCTGAGTAGTATTCCATTGTGTGAATGTACCACATTTTCTTTATCTATTCTTCAGTTGAAAAACATCTAGGTTGCTTCCATCTTCTGGCGCTTATAAATGAAGCTGCTATGAAAATAGTTGAGCAAGTGTCCTTGAGGGATGTTGAAGTATGTTTGGGTATATGCTCATGAGTGGTGTAGCTGGGTCTTAAGGTAGAACTATTCCCAAGTTTTTGAGGATCCACCAAATTGATTTCCAGAGTGACTGTACAAGTTTGTAATTCCACCAGCAATGGAGGAATGTTTCCCTTGCTCTACATCCTCATCAACATGTACTGTTATTTGAGTTCTTGATCTTAATTATTCTGACACATGTAAGGTAGAATCTTAGACTTGTTTTTATTTGCATTTCTCTGATGACTAAAGACATTGAACATTAAGTGTTTTGTGACTATTAGAGATTATTCTGTTGAGAATTCTCTGCTTAGCTCTATATACCATTTTTTGAGTTATTTTGGATATATATATATATATATTTGGATATTATTAGCACTCTCAGATGTAGAGCTGGTGAAGATCTTTTCCCAATCTATAGGCTGCCATTATGTCCTATTGACAGTGTCCTTTGGCTTATAGAAACTTTTCAGTTTCATGAGGTTTCATTTATCAACTGTTTATCTTAGAGCCTGATCAATTGGTATTCTGTTCAGGAAGTTGTCTCCTATATTGATGAGTTCAAGGTTATTCCATACTTTCTGTTCTATTAGATTTAATGCATTTGGTTTTACATTGAGGTCTTTGAATCACTTGACTTGAGTATTGATAGATATGGATCTTTTTGATAGGCAGAGTGACAGGTATGGAACTTTTTGCATTCTTCTACATGCAGACATCCACTTAGACCATTTGTTGAAGTTGCTCCATTGCATGGTTTTGGGTTGGTTTTGTTTTTTGTTTGTTTGTTTGTTTTTGTCTTTTGTCAAAATTCAATTATCCATAGGTGTGTGGGTCTTAGATTCTATTCCAGTGATCAACCTGTTTCTTTCTATACCAATACCAGTTTTTATTACTATTGCTCTGTAGTACAGCTTGAATTCAAAGATGGTGATACCTCCAGAAATTATCTTATTGTACAGGATCGATATAGCTGTCCTGGCTGGTTTTGTTTTTTCATACAAAATTGAAATTTGTTCTTTGAAAGTCTGTAAAAAAAAGTGCTGAAATTTTAATGGGAATTGCATTGAATCTGTAGATTGTTTTTGGTATGATGACCCTTTTCACTATATTAATCCAACAGATCTTTGAGCATGGGAGATCTTTTCATCTTGTGATATCTTCTTCAATTTCTTTTTTCAGAGACTTGAATTTCTTGCCATACAGGTCTCTCACTTGCTTTGTTAAAGTTACACCAAATCATTTTACATCATTTGTGGCTATTTTTAAGGGGGTTGTCTCCCTGGCTTCCTCCTCAGCCAGTTAATTATTTGTATAAAGGAGAGCTGCTGATTTATTTTAGTTAATTTTGTACCTACCTGTCAGGCTGTGCACAGAGGTCTAATCTCCATTCAACCTACACCCTTCAGAACAGGTCCCAGGCCCTAGAGAGATTTACATGCTAATGAGGTACCTGAAGGCCAGAGGGTGGAGTCAATTAAGAATTCCTCCCCAGCCCCTCCCCCCTCTCTCCCTCCCTATTTAACTCAAGTCTGCCCTGGGTTTTGGGGGGGAGGGGGTGCATCCAGATCCATCCACCATCTGTCATGTCAATAAACCCGTTTTGGAAACCCAAGGACTTTCTCGTGTTTGGGGCCATGGAGAGGCCTTTAGTGAGCAGCCTGGCCTAACCTCCAACATGGAGGAACCCTGCGTTCTCCAGCCACAATTACCCACACCTACCCACTTTGCTGAGTTTATCAGCAAAGGTGTTTATCACCAGTAGGAGTTCTCTGGTAGACATTTTGAGGTCATTTATGTATACTATCATACTACTTGTGAATACTAATATTTTACTTCTTTTAAATTTGTATCCCCTTGGTCTCCTATTGTTGTCTTATTGCTCCAGCTAGAACTTCAAGTATTATATTGAAGAGATAGAGAGAGTAGATAGCCTTGTCTTGTCCCTGATTTTAGTGGAATTGCTTTAAGTTTCTTTACATTTAAGTTGCTATTGGCTATTGGTTTGCTGTATATTGTCTTTATTGTGTTTATGTATGCACTTTGTATCCCTGATCTCCATAAGATTTTTACTACTCTACATGGATAAGAAAAAGACTTGGTATTATACTTATTCTATCTTCTGTGGGTTTTACATTATTTTATCATGTATTATGTCTCTTCATTGTTATCATACTACATTATATATATTTATATTTATAAAAATGTTATATTTAGCAACATGTAAAAAGTTAATTCACAATTTAAATATACACACGCATACAACAGTTCATTGCTTAATGACTCCTTTCATTTACATGTTGTGGTCACAGCTTTCCATAGGTAAGCTATCACTGTCTTTAAATTGCCAGATTTAGGTTGGGTTTGTCTAGATTATGTTTATTTTAATTTTATTGATATTAGATATATTTTTGACATTAATCTTTCAGTTTGATGCTCTTTTATTTATACTGTCCAACATGTTTTAAAGTCATTCCATTAGATTGTTCCATCCTCATACTTTGTAAATTTGAAATGAATTATCAGTGCCTCTTATTTATGACCTGTGGGAGGTATTATCTTTTCTGTCTTTATGCATGATACTTTTAGTCTTAACTTGTCTGATGCAGACAGGAGTGGCATGTCTTTTGGATATATCCTTCTTAAAACTCTTTATTTTGTTAAATATGTAGCTTAATATTTTTAACAGTTCTAGAAAGTACTCAACAATTATCCTGTCACTGCTCTATAGGTAATGGGACCTGGAGAATGGAGCTGATAAATGAGGCAGAGTCAAGTCTCATAAAATAGCCAACTTCTTTCAGAGCTTCAGACAATTTATACTCTGAGGGTGAAGAGGAGTGTCATGAGTAAAGTATTTAATTGACCATATACTTGGAGACAAAGCTAGCCTCTACAGACACACTGAAATTGAAATAAATCCCTGCATCCTATCAGACCACCATGAATTAAACTATATATCAATAACAATAGGAACAACAAATAGTGTGTAAACTCATGGAAACTGAACAACTTTCTGCTGAATGAAAAAATGATTAAAGACAAAAAAAGAAAGAAAGAAGTTAAAATACTTTCTACAATGGAATTCAATGAAAATTAATATAGAGCATACCCAAACTTACAGAGCACAATGAAAGATGGGCTATAGGAAAGTTTATAGCACTAAGTACATATATTAAAAAAAGGAAGTCCATGTTTGTTGATTTTGTGGGTTTTCATGTGGTATCTTTGATCTTACGGAGACTGAATCAGGGAGCCTATACGGGTATAACCTAAGCCCTCTGCATATATGCTAGAGTTGTGGAGCTTGGTGTTTTGTGGGATTTCTAGTAGAGGGAATGAGAACTGTTTCTAATACTTTGCTTGCTTTTGAGCCCCATTTCCTCCTACTCGTTTGTCATCTACAGCCTTATTAAAAGGGGAGGTGCCTAGTTTTATAGCAATTTCATATGCCACATTTAGTTGGTATTCCTAGGAGGTCTGCCCTTTTCTGAAGGGAAATAAGGAGGAATAGATACAAGATAGGTGAGGAGAGGGAGTAGGAGGAGAAGAGCAAGGGGAAACTAAGGTTGGAATATTACAAATGAGAGAATAAATTAATAAAAAACTTAGGGAAGGGGTAGAGAGATGGCTCAGTGGTTAAGAGCACTGAGCACTCTTCCACAGGTACTGAGTTCAATTCCCAGCAACCATATACTGGATTACAGCCATCTGTAATGGGTTCTGATACCCTCTTCTGGTGTTTCAGCTACAGTGTAATCATATATTAAATGAATGAATGAATAAATAAATAAATAAATAAATAATTTGGGGAGATCGCATACTAGCAACTTAACAGCACATTCGAAAGCTCTAGAAGTAAAAAAAGTAAGCACACCCAAAAGGAGTTGATGGCAAGAAATAATCATACTCAGGTCCGAAATCAATAGAAAAAAAAAAAGAAAAATATAAAGAACCAATAAAAGCAAGAGTTGGTTCTTTGAAAAAACCAACAAAATAGATACTTATCTAAATAAGACAGAAACAGGATATCCAAATATACAAAATCAGAAATGAAAATGGGGTATGGGAATAATAACAGACCCTGAGGAAATCCAGAGAATCATAAGGACTTAGAGGATATACTTCAAAAAATGTATACTAGGCTATTTAAAATTTATTATATTACTTTTTTATCACTAGGACAAAACATGTGGCAAAAGCAACGCAAAGAAAGATGTGTTTATGTTGCTGTATGATTTGAAAATGTTATCCATTGTGGTGGGGTAGGAGTGGTAGCAGAACTATGATATATGGCCACATTGGGTCTGTAGTCAGTAAGCAGAGAAAGGAATGCAGGTGATGTTCATCGGGCTTTTTTCTTTTGTTCATTATGGGATTCGAGTGTATGTCATGGTACTGGTCACATTCACAATGAGTCTCCCCCAATTCCATTAAGCCTTTTGTAAAACTCCCTCTTGGCAAACTGTAATGAGTTTCCATGATGAATCAAAATCTTGTCAAGTTGACAATCAGAATTAACAATCACAGCCAAATGCCTTTTCTATGGTGTTACTCTAAGAATTCTGTGCTCTTGTTTATTCACGCATCCATGTGGCTACTGTGCTCTTACTCACTTCCTGTTGGTGTTTTGTTTTCCGGTGTTCTGTTGTTGCTGCTCTTCTATTGTTCAGATACTTTTAAGTGGTGTCTTTGATATTCATTGTTGAGCCCCTTGTTTCATTTTCAGTGTCTATACATCGTGCTTTCTTCCATGTGCTCATTTTCTGGGGCGACTGATTATTTTAATTTGTATTACTCTATATTGTATCTGAAGTGTTGTTCACGTGTGATGAGGCTGTTCCGGATGTTTTTTTTTGTTTGTTTGTTTGTTTGTTTGTTTGTTTTTTGTTTCAAGAGGCAGAGTCCTAAGTCTTCTTAATAGATTTTTAATCTGGAGTCCAACATTATCCCAAGATAACGTTTTGCTTGTAGGATTGCTGGATTGCTATACTTAATGTGTATCACCATTGTTTATCTTTATTTTTAAGATCTAAAACCCAACTTTTAAGATCCTAACTGAACTCCTGGGGCTGGTCACACCCTCTGATTCCCAACCAAACCTGAACTCCTAACTTTTATCTGCTTCTATCACTCCAGAAGAAGTGCTCCCAGGCTTTGTCACATCTCTATCAACCTTTAGAACTAAGCAAACATCAAGAATAATCAAGGAGCCCAGCTTGCCTTTAAACACTGAGTTCTTTTTTTTATTTTTAAACCAGATTTACAAACCTTCACTGCATTGAGAAATTGTAAATGTCTTCACATTTAAAATTATGTGATCTATCTTTTCTATTGATTTCATTGTAGTTATTTGAACATTCTAATCACAAAGTTACACAAGACCTCCTACAGTGATATTTTAATGACTAGATTATACGCTAGTTGTAAAAGAAAGTATGTATTCTAGCTACCCCTTACAAAAGACACACGATCATGATATTTTATTTACAAGCTGTAAGTCTAGATTGGGCAGGTTTTGAGCTACTCTAACTTATATCCCAGTCATATGTCTCTTGTTACTTGCTGTTTGAATCTTGTTCACCTTATGCTCAGAGTCCATTTCTCCTGTCCCCATACTCGTCTTCCATCTCCTCTCCTAGTGGCATCCTTTTCTCTTAGTGTCCTTTTCCATTTTTTTCTTGTTTTTCCCAATACCCCTCACTTGATCCTTAAATCCTGCCTTTCTTTATTTATTTAATAAAGTAAATCAATGGCCACATGGATGCATAAAAAAACAAGAACACAGAATCCTTAGAGTAACACCATAGAAAAGGCATTGGGATGTGATTGTTAATACTGATTGTCAACTTGATAAGACTTTGATTCATCGTGGAAACTCATTACAGTTTGTCAATGAGGGAGTTTCACAAAAGGCTTAACTGAATGGAGAATATGACCAGTACCATGTCAATCACAGGCTATAGACTTTATTAACCTCAATTAACTTTACATTGGAGAGAAGGGTTTACATAGCTTCACTTGGTGTACTTGAGGATATATTCATCAGGGGAATAAACAGATCTTGGGGGCCAGTATTTAGTATTTGAATACATAGTAGCACCAGACCAACCTCCAACAGCTAGTGCCATATCAACTTCACTTTTTGAGTACCAGTCACTCATCTATGCAGAAAGAGTGTTTAACAGAATGTGCCTATTATTAAGTAGCACTAATAGTAATAACAATTAGAAACATGGAGTTGATGTTTCAGTGCTCCAGAAAACATTATAAGAACCGAAATAATCTCAACACATAGAGTAATATTGCATGACTTTAGATCTACATTGAACATTACAATAAAATAATGCCTATAAAGTGGGGAGCTGGAGAGGTGTAGTTAAAGGTATAAAGGAGCAGATATGCAAAGTGTGAGATCTAACACTCCAATACACAGCATGATAAGTGTAGCTAATAAGGTCACATTAGGAGGTTTTGTTAAGAAGGTAGGTTTTGTTGTTGTTTTCTTGTTTAGTTTTTTAGGTCACAAACAAAATAAAACAGGAAATTGTCTCTATAAAATTGAACAATAATTTTTATTTCTTGTACATAAAAATATCTCAATCTCAAAGGTAGGTAAATACTGATTGAAAAGAGGCTTAAATATCAAAGAAAGTGAAAAATTACACCAGATTGTTCTAAATATTTGATATTTCTTCCTTCCAGGATATATTTTTCTTAAAATCTCTTCAAGACATACAAAAAGGTTAAAATATACTTCTGTGTGTTTTGAACAACTTGGTATTAATTGTCCTGATGGAAGAAAAGTAGAAACTTTCAGATCAGAACTGGGAGATGTTTCAGTTGGTAAACTGCTTGCCACATAAGTGTGTAGACCTTAGTCTGAATCCTGAGTAGACAAAAATGGCAAAATAAATGTATATCTACACATACATGTTTATACATACATACAGTCAAATATTTACATTTACACATGTGCATACACACATAAAATTTCACATTATTTTACACACGAATAATGTAGAATTTATTAAAAAAATCATAACTAAGACTATGATTTATACTAAAAATATTCAATTTCAGTGTTTTTGCATGACATTTTTAGTCCAATGACAACATCATAGAAATGTTTAGCACCAGGTTTTACAAGGAACAGAATTCAAGATACCTAGTTCTCCCTAGTTACATCAAATTAACATTTGTGTAAGTCACGAAAACCCTCAGATTCTTGCTTGTGAACGATGCCCAGGGTTCACCAGGAACACAGAGTAAAAGCGACACCAGAATCATTGACAAACTAAAACCAATCACACATCTTTACCAAGATCATTTTTTTTATTATGTACCTTAAAATTAAAATTGAATTACATCACCTCCCCCTTCGCTTTCCTCCCCCAGGCCCTCTCATACCCCTTTCCTCCAACTCTTCTCATGTTCTCTCTGACTGAAAAATTGATAACCTCTTTTCTATTATGATGATGATGATGATGATGATGATTAGTTAGTAGTATTAATATTTATGTTTATATTAATATATATGCATATATATCTTAATATATGTGTGCAGATAGATAATAAATGATGCATGATAGTAGATCAATCAATAGATAGATGACAGATTAGATAGATGATGGGTGGACACATAGATGATAGGTAGATAGGTAATAGATAGATGATAGACAGATAGATAGATAGATAGATAGATAGATAGATAGATAGATAGATAGGTAGTAGTAGATAGAGAGGCAGACAGATTGACAAATGAGAGGTAAGAGATAGATAGATACTCCAGTGTATAAATCCAACCTGTTGAGACTGATTTTTTGTCAGTAACTATGTATATGATTTTAGGGCTGACAACTTCATATTGGGTAACCAATTAAAGTTCAAGCCTGGGAGAGGTTAATTCTCCCTCTCTTCATTGTGATTGTTTGCCTGTAGTTCTTTAGCTAGGGCTATGACCCTGTGAGATTTGTCCCCTGTTGATATTGTCATTGTTCAGGCAGAATTTATGCAGATGTTTTTAAGACGAACAGTTTCACAGCAAACTTCCTGGTATTCTGACTCTTAGAGTTCTTCTTCCTGCTTCCCACCTCAAACGTTCCCTGAGTTATAAATGCAAGAGCTGTGCTGTAAATGTATCCATTGCATCTGACTCCCCATAAGTCACTGTGTCCAGTTGTGGTTTTCTGTAATGCTCTCCATTTGCAAGAAAAGAAAGCTCCTTTGGTGAAAGGTGAGAGCCAGACTTATCTGTGGGTATGAGAGTACCCCTATCAGAAGGTATCAATTTATCTGAAGTTTTCTATGATTTTGGTGAATTCCACAAATCCTCCATGATTAGACAAGGTATAGGCATCCCTGGGTAGCACCATGGGTCCTTCAAACAATTTCTTGTATTTCTTCTTGGGACAAAATTTATTATAATATTCATGACAGTTGTAATTCTGTAACATAAGATTTTATACACTGATGCTAGGTGATTGAAAAAGATAGTTTTCAATAGAAAAGAGGTTTCAAATACCAAGGAGCAACATATTCACAGACCTTTCACTACTGAGTAGTGGAGTAGATAGTAAGATTCTCAAAAACTGCAAGAAAATGAAAGGACCAAAATTCAAATCCTGATAATGAACTTTCTTCATCACTAAGTAAGACCTTCTGTAAACTTGGCTCCTTCTGTTGTTTCATCTCTGAGTTTTCCATGGTGGATGTGCAAAGTAATGGGTCTTTGGAGCAAGGCTGTACTTCTGATTGACCTCCCACAAGTCCAGAGGGCAAACTAGCTATGTCTTATCTCTTCAGCTATGTGAATCAGCAGGGATTCACCCAGCAGAGCTTTATGCTGGAAACATTTGTAGACTTGGGAACAAAGTGGGGGGAAAAACAGACAAGAATCCATGCAAGTATGGAGATTAAATTGTAGTGAGAAAAAAATACAATCAGATGAAGGCAAACAAGGGAAATGATACAATTTTAGATAGATGGCTTTGCAGAGAATTACATATTCCCTTGTGGATGAAACAGTGGGAGTTTCTGATTACTCTGAAAACTGGTGCTTCCTTCAGGAAAATGACATGTTCCTGTTTCTGGAGGTGGAGGAGGAATGTCTCAAATGCTCTCTACTGTCACAAAACTAATAATGTAGTATTTTGGAGTGTGTTCTACTGACAGAAAAATAAATGTTACAAAAGAATGCACTATTTCCCTTTGTGCTCCTGGAATATTCCTTCTGGGTAGCCTTGGCTATCTCTCCTGTTCCACATGGGTGGGTTATTATTTTTCACTACAATAATTTCAACAACATTTTTTTTACTGAGTACTTAGGAGTTATTTGGGTTAATTTTATTAGGAAAGTTATAGCTTCCATTTGGGGACTGTATGAATTCAGACTTTTACTGCAACCAGAAGGTGCTATGATAGTAAGAGTTCAACCAGGGTCATCATCAGCATGTCCCCTCACATAAACTAGGGCCAGAGTAATGAGGCATACTTTCTTATTTGATGATTAAGCTCACCAACATACATTTTACTGGAATCGCTCTGACACCAAATAGGTGAATGTTTTGACCTATGAGATGGTTCATCTTTCACAAAAATATAAAATCCCCAAAGAAAATGTTTTGCAAACCAAGGCATTCCTCAACAGGGAAAGAGGGAAAAGGTCAAGGTTGATTTGAGAAGAACATGGAAAGACATGTCATGTCACACTTGGGATGTCTGATTGACTTTTATGTGCAAGGGCAATGTGTGTCAAACATTTCAAAGTGATTTCTTGTTTTAAATTTCAACATTAGCCCCCCAAAGCCATAAAATATCTCTATGTTGCTTATATGTGAGCCCATCTCATTATCTTTATATCCATTTCAGCTTTTCAGTAGTAACAATAGAATACTTTTTGATTCATGCATCAGACCAATTAACTCTTTATTAATATTTCTAACTCCTCCACAGTAGCATAAAATGTGTGTATTGATATTATAATGTATTTACCCTTGTCAAACCTAGGAAATAGAATTCTTTTTTTTCATCATTCTGATATTACAAGTGAGAAAATTCCAAAAGGAAACTCACTTGTATATATGCTTGAAAATTATCAGTAATAATAATGTGATCTCTATAAATAAAATAGTAAACGGTATTTTATTTTTACAGCTAAACTCTAATGTGAGGTACTAGGTTACCTCAATGTATGAGTGCAGGGGTGCTGCCTTCTCTATTGGACGGTCATAGGTAAAGCCTAAAATTTTCATCACTGGGAATAGCAGCACAAGACATTTTCATGGCAGAAGTATGCCTACTATAGGAGATGGAAAGAAAAAGACTCAAGAACAGGAAAGGTTGTGGCTCATGTACTCTCAGTTCTTGTGGAGCAGTTTGACAGATTTCACTATTTGCATGCACGCTACATGGAAGCTAAATTAATGATGACTATGCATTTATCCCACTAACCCTGTTCAAACTCTTGCATTCTGCTCTCAGGCCCATGGGGTGAAAGGTCTTACTGCTTGAGACTCACAAGTGAGACTATTTTATGTCCTGTCTCTCTCTTGTTGGACCTTGTGCTGTCTGTTCATAACCATTTTCATGTATTCCCATGCACACACAGGAGGAAGGATCACACCCAGGCCTTTGCTATACACTTGAATTTCTTTTACCAGCCATGCTTCTAGGAAAACTGGAGGAAGTTCTCTGCTTCTTCCTCTAGCATCTTCTCCACAACCAACCCTGAGGAGACATCTTCTCCTCAGACATTCTTTTTTGCTTGTGATCTCTCATCAGTGTGCCAGTTAAGCAGTGAGTAAACTTTTATGTTCAAGACCCACAGATTCTACATAAGTGCACATGTGTGCAGCACTGTCAGGTGGCATTCTATTAAAAGATTTATTCAGTGCTACTGTGTCATCTCTGGTTTGCTTTCTTGATTTTCTTATATAGTTATTTATTTATTAGGTGGTTACATATGTTTCCAATTTGCCTACTTATGCATGCATCTAGACATACATTCCTGCAGACCTGGAATAAACAACCACCCTCTGGCTTACCTTTGTAAATTTAACTCTAAAGATGTCCCAGCATTTCTAGAATGGTTATAACATGTTTCCCATCTCACATGTAGGAACAGCTACTTTCAAATAGAACAAATACACAGTGATATCCAGCAGTTTTAATTTGTCATTCCAAAATAATTACAGCACAAGCTGAATTTGCAATTGTGAGTGAGAAAAGGATTTCACTAAGGTTTCACCATCTTCTCTGCTCCCCAGCTTCTGATCAGGGAGGCCTGAGAGGAAATACAGGTAGGTCAGCAGTTGTCACTGGAACTTAGTCTAGCTGCCACTGGCCTCACAGTCCAGGGGAGAGCCTGACTGTCAAAAAGGCCTGGGAGGTGCTGTCAAAACATCACCCTTTATAAAAAGAAGAAATAAAAGAAATAAAAACGAGGAGTTAAAGTTAGACTGCCATTCTCCTTTTTCTGAATAGAACTTTAAATCACAAATCACAGCAGGAGAGCAAATGGAAAAGCTAACCGTGTTCACCACAAACAAAGGCAAGAAAACCTGGCATATTAGATCTCATTTAGCATGCAGCTTGATTATTGTGTGGCTTTAGTTGTGACAGTTCTCTTGGTAACTCCACTGGGGAAAATGACAAATGGCATGTGGGCAGTAAGTAGGAAGAGAGTGTGAAAGCGTCCACAGTTGTTATATGAAACACTGAGCAATGTGACCCCAACTCTGGGCAGAGATTCACAAATCGATAGAAATGGAGATATGGCATCTAGAAGGCAATATGGCTTTTTTTTTTTTTTTTTTTTTTTTTTTTTTTTTTTTTTTTTTTTTTTTTGAGGGAGAGAGACAAATGTCATGTTTTGAATTTTGGAATTGAATGATATTTCTCCATTTATTTATGCTTCCAGATTCCCTAGGATAAACACCATTCTCTTCAGCTCAGTAGCTATCAGATTAGTTTTAGGGTATTAGGAATGGCTCTGTGCAGGTGTAAGGTAGAGAATTTGAGAGAGATTCAAGTCAGACTACTTGCGGCTCTGCCGATATGGATGTGCAGTAAGAATCCTGATACTCGGGGAAAGACCACATACACATAATCATCTCCCACAGCCTCTTCTTTGTCCCCTCTTGCAATCTCTCCTGTAAACTTTCTGGGGGTTTTCAGTTGTGGAAACCATCTGTATAGCTTAGGAAAATAGCTAAGGCCTTCAGCATCAGACACAGCAAACACATTCCCTCAAGGTATACACAGGCCAGTTATTAGAACTATTGAGATGACTAAATCAGCTAGAAATATGTTTGTTTACTTTTCCATGCTGAGAAGAAGCAGCAGCCTTCTGATACCAAAGAAAGTGACATAGCTGAGCTTCATAATGAATTTTATGAGGTTTTAAAAGATAAAGATATGTTAAAAATTGGTTTCTCCTTATCCCGAATTCTCTCATGTATTAAGCACATTACAAACACTGTTTGTCAGGCACTAGCCTAGGTTTCTTAGGTGTTAATGGGTTTTATGTAAGAATCAGAAGTAAATATGCAGTAAATTTTGTCAAGTACAGGCTGTAAATGATAACAGGAATTTTGTTAAAATATACTTTCCCCACATAATAGTATTCATTCTTTAAGGCTGAACCATCAATGAGATTGTGCATATGTCTATGCTGTCTGTCTGCCTGCCTGTCTCTGTTTCTCATTGTGCCTCTCTGTCTCTGTCTGTCTCTGTCTCTCTGTCTGTCTCTCTGTCTCTCTCTGTTTCTCTCTCTGTCTCTCTAGCTCTCTCTGTCTCTGTCTCTCTCTGTGTGTGTGTACGTGTGTGTGTGTGTGTGTGTGTGTGTGTGTGTGTGTGTAGAATGTAGTATCAAACTACAGTGTACTATGAGAATCCAGTGCTTGTTAACAGTGATGTGTGCTGAGGGATAAAGACTTAAAGACAATCAACATGACTGCAGTCTGAATTGAAAGTCTGTACTAACCAGCCACTGACTGCCTGGAGAGAAACACATCTCACAGAGCACCCTGGAATGCTTTGTACAGGGAGCTTCTAAAGGCAAAGATCACAGAAAACCTACATTCTGGTTGGCAGTTGACAGGGGAAGTGAAGGAAGCAAGAAGTTTAACAGCTAATCATGTAGTTAGATGGAGCATTTAGACGCCAGGCTCGTTGTTTTGAGTACGTTCCCATAGAACTTTTTATGGCCGGGGTATACAGGAGGCAGAGCAGGGCTCAGTTTCAGGCTAAGCTCCAGCTGAAACAAAATGGAAAAATTTCTGCCCTGTCACATTCCACATTGGTCCTAGTGAATGATTCAAATTGTGGACTGTTCCACCTGTAAACAGTGCAGTTGGTCCTACAATTAATCCTTTGTTTTGCATAATTATCAATACAGTTTAAGATGCAGAAGCCCATCTTTAAATCCAATTAGAATGAGAATAAAGGCCTAACCAGTGTTGATGGAGTAGTTAGCCTGGGTGAGGCTGGAGGGAATCAAGAGAACAGAGACTGGTACCAATTATCTAATATACGCCCCTCTCTGTGTGTCTGTCTGTCCCTGCCTGTCTCTCTCTGTCTCTTCCTCCTCTCTCTCTCTCTCTCTCTCTCTCTCTCTCTCTCTCTCTCTCTCTCTCTCAGTTTCCCCCTACCAGGACACTTTTTTTTCTATTAGCATAGAAACAGCAGGATTTGTTTGGGTTGGTCTTATCAAAACTGTACATAGTCCTGCATTTTCTGAGAAGTAAGTCTAAACCTCTCTGATTTTGTTAGACCACTTCCACAGTTAGGGAATCTAACTGTTGTTTTAATTCAGAAGTGGACACTTTTAATATTTGTGTGTTGCTCATCAACTTCTCTGCTTACTTTCAGTTTTCTCCTCCCATGATAAAGGCGACGTGCCTGTGGCTGTTGAGCTAGCTATGCCAGCTCCAACCAGGAGTGGGACAAGGTCAGGAACAGCTTTTTTTTTCTATGTGGTCTATGGTCCAAATTAAAATTTATTCTCTCTGATTCTTTATTATATAGGTATACCTGAGGCAGAATGTGTACATAAGGCAGAAATCCATTAAAAGAGTTTCTCAGAGTAGAAAGCATCAGAAGAGATACATTTAATTAACCAATTAGTATATGCCAATAAGTTGTCTCAGGGGATTGGTAATATTGTTGTTGTCCAGATGACTTAACCTGCAAGGTGGAATAGCAGGTATCAGAATAAAGGGAAGTGCCAAGGTTAAAGGTTTTGGATATTAGACAAGTTCTGGCCCACTGTTAGTCCTCCAACATTAATTTGGGCTGCCCCAGTCACAATGAGTTATGTCAGTCAATGTGCTAATTGCCTGGTTAGTTCCTATCCCTATGTAGTACGAAGAGCTCAAGTAGAACCAGCAATCCTGGCCAGTTTCTGGCTGAGAATGATGAACTAAGCTGTGGAGTTTATAATGAGTGGAGAGAAGGGATAGATATCCCTCAGCTTCCTAGACAGTGGGATGTGGGACTCTGACCCAGGGTGTGTTAAGTGAGATAATTTATTTGGAAGGTAGAGTTATACAGGGATTTGCCATATGTAGGACATCTTTGTGAGAACACAAAGATCAGCAGACCTGGGAGAAAGGCTGTTTTTCTGGATAGTAAATGTATCCTTGAATCCATTCCTATGGCATAGAGTCTTATTCCTCAGGTTCTCTCTGTTTCCCATAAGTTAGAATCTTTCTTAAGCAATTTCCTGATCTTTCATTTTAAAGCCACTGTATTATATTTTTCTATTGTGGATGCCTTGGGAGGGAGCTTTCTTTGTATGCATATATGTATATGTATATGATGTATATGATGTATATGTATATGTATGTGTTTTCAGTAAGCATGTTTAACAACCTCATTCTTTGCAATAGAAACTCTCTTGTTCTTGACAATTTAGAGGACCACCTGCAGGGCATGCATGGAATTATAAACTCTATATTTTTATTAAAAAAATAAGCTGCCACATTTTCTCTTTTTCCTATTCAATAACTCTTGAAATGGGCATCAAGGTCTTAATCCCACTTGAGCATAGGTGGGATAAGATTGCTGGTCTGTAGTCACCCTAGCTAACATTTACTCTGTACCTATCTTTCTTAGCTCCCAGATCCAGACTGATGGGTAGTGAATCTTGGACCATGACCTTATACTGCATTAACAGTGATGTGTGTTGTTGGGTAGAGACATATAGGGTACTCACCAAAATTTAAGTCCAAATTGAAAATCTGTATTAAGCTAGCCAATGACAGATTAGAAAAAGCACTTCCTACAGAGCAGCCCCAAATGCATTTTACAGATAGCTTTTAAAGACAAAGATCACAGAAAAACTACATCTGGGTTGGTAGCTAAATGGGGGAAGTAAAGCAAGCAAGCAGTTTAACAGAAGCCAACACATTTGCAGTTAATTGAGGCATTTTGATCCCATGTTTCTAGAACAGAGTTAGGTGGTTTCCCATAGGACTTTTCACAGCTGGGCCTGAAAAGTGCTCAGTTTCAGGCCAAACCATAGATATCTCCAGCTGAGACAAAATGGAAGAACCTTTGCCTTGTCACTATGTGTTTTTAATACTATTCAGGTATCTGTTTCTTCTGTTGAAGGTTGACAGATAAAACTATGAGTCTTGAAGTATAACATAAGTACAATGACAAGAAAAAGAAATAGAAAAAGAAAGCAGGACTCTGCTGAAACCATGACATTGATTTCAGGAGTCTAACTGCAGAAAAGACCATACTGTACTTACCAAGCAAGATCTATCCTCTCTTGATGACTTTAATAAAAGCATTAATGTACTTCATTATCTTTTGAAAGTGTAGGGCTAGTGTGGGCACTGACAGGTACAAATACAGCAGAACTAAGAGGGAGCATGCCCACTGGATCTGCAGCAGATATTAACTTAAATAGTCTTTCCACTTCCACATTGTCCCTCTCTTAGGAAAGCAATCAAAGTAACAGGAGATCTGTAAAGATGAGTGAGTCTCAGTGCAGAGGCCAAGGTAGGAAGCTTACCATTAGAATACAACCCTCCAGGTTATCTCTACAGAGTTCCAACCAGATCAGTTCTAGCAATTTTAACTCCTAAGAAACAGATGGATCCATAATTCATCATTGGTTCACTTCTCCATTTACTCTCAGTCACTTATCCACACAACAACATCTTCAGCATTATCTAGTTCAGCAGATGGCTAGACAAGTAAAACACATCTTAGTACTTACATCATTCTGCTGTCCAGATAGAATTTTAAAAATATGATGTTAGAGTAGGGTGGAGAATTTATATATAACTTAAAATACAGAAAAATGACTCTCTTGCTGTGAAAATGAAAAGACACTTACCAGCAGGGGGTTGTTCTTGAGGCTGCACTGGCAGCAGGGTGTCAGCTGGGGAATGGAAGGATCCATGGGGCTAGCACATGGGAAGAATAATGTGGCAGTTTTCCTAAGTCACAAATAGCAGTCTTTCTTTTCTTTGTTAGTGAGAACTTATAGGGAGGGAAGGGTGTCGCCATCTCTATGGCAATGAGATACTGGGACCTAAAGCAACATGATCATTAGAAATCATGGTATCTGATTACAGGGGCCACTATGGAGTGGTAACCAGTGGGATAAGCTTCAGGGGCTGGAGAAACATTTAATCTCTTCTCTATAGGGGGGGGGGGGTGCTTGTTTCTGTGGCTTCCTGGTGAGAATAAGATTCATAGCCTTGGTGTTAATGTGGAGGACTCTGAAGCCCAAGCATAGTGCCTTTTGTTGTGAGCACACTACTAGTTGCACATTTTTTCTTCTCTGATGATGATATAATAATCATGGTATATTATTCAACTATGTACAGTCCTACTAAGCACACCGCAGGAGGCAGATGTTTATGAATGAAACCTGGACCAGACCTCAAATATTTCTGTTCTCAATGCTAATCCCCTTCCTAAGTGTACTGAACCTGTTGAAGCATTTCCAAAAGATACCTCAGTGTATGACTGTGCTAATCCTAAATCAGGTCTCTGGGGAAATGCAGGCTATTCAAATTCACCTCTTTTTGTTGTTGTTGTTGTTGTTGTTAATGCTGAGGAATTCCCTAGTGGGATTCTTTCCCATGAGGAGTTCCTTTCTGGTAACCAGTTACAATATCCTTATTCAAATTGTTGGGCCTGTGGGAACAGCCTCTCGATTGTGCTGGTCTTCAGTGGGGAAAAGCCTTTGTGCACTAGTACTATGATAGCTACAAGATTTTAGATATTTTTGACACCTGCTGCTTTCTACTTTATATCCTGTACTTCCCTTTCTAAATATTCATCCAAGCACTTATGTTGATATTTTAACAAATAATTTTTTCCACTTCTATCAGCATAACTATACTTTTATCTTTTAAAAAATCTATACTAAAATACAATTACTATTGAATTGAAGTAAAATTACAATTAACCTTTCTGTGTGCATAGGTAAGCAGCAATCACAAACCACCACCTCTATTCAGTACTCTCTTTTCATTATGTTTCAGAAATATTTTATTCTCTTGAATAACTAGCTCTAATCCATCCTGCCTGGCAACCACTAATCTCTCTGACTTTATGTAATATGCAGAATTTTGTGCTAAATATTCTCACTTGGGTACTGATTTCAAGGTTCAAGCTACAGTGTGTATCAGTACTTCTTTTCTCTATGTGGCCACATGGTGCTGTGTTTTTTTGTTTTTTTGTTTTTTTTTTTTTAATCTGGTTTGTTTCACTTATGAAGGAAGAGGGATGCTGATTTAAATTATAGAAACAATTTTGTGAAGAAAAAATTCAAGATGTTTTTATTTCTAGGGTAGAAATGCAGTGAATGTGATAATCTTAACCTTTACAGAAAGCACTGAACATTCCTATAACAGCTGTGCCTTCAGACCTTGGGAGCAGTGTGTTCATGTCCTTTGCAACCCTTGTTAATTCTTATAATTTTTATGGTTACATTTTTCTCTTCCCACATTGCATGCTTGCTGGCCATTTTAGTAGTAACTTCAAGAGAAGCAGCTACTCACTGTGACTTTATGACCATGAATGATCGCTTTTTCATTAAGTTATAGTAACTTTTAGAATTTGTATATTTAGAAGCATTACTTGAATTTTGACTTGTAAGTATTTCCTCCATTTTTAGGCTCTTTTTGCTCTCTTCATAACATCTCTTGATTGTCAAAAGTTTTATTTTTTATGATGTTTAATTAATTTATTTTTCTACTTTGATTGCATTTGGTTTTCTTGTCAAATCTGAGAGACTTTTAATGAGATAAAGAAACACTTCTGTGTTTTTCTCTAATAGTTTTATGACTTTGTCTCTTATATTAGATCAGTGATTTCTTGGAGTTAATTTGACTTGTTCTGATGGTTAAATACTATTGTCAATTGCATCTCTCACAAAGTAAAACTCAAAACACACTATGTACTGTCTGATGGTTTGGACAGAAATTTCTCACACCATGCTTTTCATATTGAGCAAATAGGAGAGAAGAATAGTTTTTCTAGTTAGCAAAACAAACAAAGAAGAGCAACAAACCACACTGATTTTCATCTTTCATATTTCTAACCAGGACAAAGTCTTTCCATGGTACAGTCATAGGCTCAAGAGTCTGCCTTTAAGTCAAGTGCTCTGTTTTTTTAAGCATTTGTTTTGTGAGCAAATAATCACACCCCTTAAAGTCCTGGCTAGTCTTAGGATGTTCTCATTGTTCAAAATGTAAGCCAGAAAGATCTGCCACCAGAGCTGTTCTGTCAGCCCACACATAACCATCTACAGAGCCCAGGAGCCCTGACGCCTCTCTTCCTAGCACAATGTTGTGTCCCTGCTCACCTGCCTTCCTGCCCTCCTGCTCACCTGCCCTCCTGCCCACCTTCCCAAAGAAACTTTTGTGTACAATCAAATTGTTTGGACCAAAAAGGTTAATGGAATGATGGGCCTAACAGAAAAACAAATGGAGAATAGATATTTTTCAATTTTGTGAAAACTTGTTGGAAATCAAATGGTAGAAGCTAGACAACAAAAGACAAAAGTTTATTAAACTCATGGCTAACTCTGTATTGGTTATACGTGTCTTATTTGACATTCTGTTGCTGGAAAGAGATGACATGATGGCAACTCTTTTTTTCCTTCTATTTATTTACCTACTTATTTTAGATCCTGATAGCAGTCCTCTCTCCCAGTTCCCCCTCACATAGCCCTTCCCATTGTGCTCTTCTCCCCTTGTCCTGTGAGAAGGGGAAGCCCCCTTTCCAAGTATCAATCTACCCTGGCACATCAAGTCACTGCAGGACTAGCAAATCCTCTCTTACTAATACCAGATAAGGCAGCCTAGTTAGGGGAACAGAGTCACAGACAGCTCCTGCTCCAGTTGTTCAGGGATCTGCAAAAACCAAACTGCACACATCTGCTAAATATGTGCAAGAGGCATAGGTCCAGCTCATGTATGCTGTTTGGTTGGTGGTTCACTCTCTGGGAGATCCCAGGAGTCCATGTTAGTTGACTCTGTTGGTCTTCCTGTGGAGTTCCTATCCTGTCTGAGTTCCTCAATTCTTCCCCCAACTCTTTCACAAGACTCCCCAGCTCTGTCTAATGTTTGACTGTAGTTTCTGCATCTGTTTCAGTCAGCTGCTGGGTGAAGGATGGCAACTCTTAAAAGAAACCATTGACTGGGGTTTGCAGACAGTTTCAAAGGTATGTGATCATGGTAGGAAGCATGGCAGCCTGCAGGCAGACATGGTGCTGGGGACGTACCTGAAAATTCTACATCTGGATCTATAGGCAGCAGAAAGAGAGAGTAGGTTTTTTGTTTGTGTTTCTGAAATTCAAAGCCTACCCAATGACATACTTCCATCAATAAGGTCATACCTCCTAATTTCAATTAATTCTATTCCCTAAGCATTTTAATATATGAACCTATGAGAGTGACTCTTATTCAAACCACCACAATGGGTATCTGTGGTTTGATTCTTCAAAGCTACACTGTCTGTTGGCACAGTGACAACTCCTTGATATTTTCATATAGTCAGGCAGGTTTCAGCAGTACATTTGACTTTTGCTGTTGCTGGGGTGGCCACATAGTTAGCGCTGAATATTCAATATTATTGAATATTATTGAATTATTATTGAATATTATTGAATTATTATTCAATATTATTGAATATTATTATCACAGAATATAATTGGGAAGAAGTTGGGTATGCTCTTGCCTAGCATGAATGAGCACTGTGTTTGATCCTAGTATCCACAACCCATAAGGAAGGAAAACCCTATCTTTCCTTTGTTGGTTATACATGTCTGGCACATGACAGACTGCATTCATTTAATGCATAATATTGGTATCTTTCATTCCCTCTAAGCTCTGATCCTCTGAGGATTGTTACATGTTCTTCGACCAGGCACCTCACATTGGCACAAGCAAAGGCATTGACTCTGCTGGTTCTCCTCTGGAATATATGAATCCTTTCTATCTCAAAATGTATGAGTTTTTTTTCTTTATTTCTCTCATCCTTTTATCCATATCCAGGTCTTGGACTTGTTGCTATTTCCACAAACATTTTCCCCTATGTTGTCTGATTCCAGCAGGCGGCAACAGAAGTATTTCAAGTAGTCACTGGAAAGTATGTCACTGCTTACTGAAATGGTGCTTCTTAAGAAGTACTGGTATAGATTTGAGGCAAGAAGCCTTTTACAATAGTGGGACTACAGAAACAGAGGACTGTATATTTAACACTGAAACCATCATCTTTTAGATAATTTTAGAAAAATTTGAAATAAACCAATAGTAAAAAACCAAGTAAATAAAGCATTTTGTTACCTGAAGTTTGATTCTTTCCTCTGAGAGTAAATGCAAGGGAAGTGGCTTTTAGCTTAAGGATGACCTTACTCATTACTATATTATATGAGTTTAGAATTTCTGTTTTGATATTTATCGATATTGATATTGTTACAAGAGGCATCTACTGGAAATGCCTAGGATTCTTTTTTGACACTCAGACAATTTGCTTGTGTTACAGGAACAATGAAAGGTGACTTTGTATACTTTTGCAATTGCCATTTATTTTGACAGTTAAGAGAAATTAAAGTAGCCTGGTGGCTGTGGAAGTGGAGGCAGTTTAGAGTTAGTGAATCTAAGAACATGTCTATACCAGGCTGAGATATACCTCCAATGTCATTTTCAAAATGGAGTGGCATTTTTCTCTGATAGTATCATTCAAATCACCATTTTGGCGTCTGTTTCATATACTAATAGTGTTCAATTCACTTCTGAAATGTGTAGGATGCCTAGGATATTCAAGCCCAACACTAAAACCATGCAGAGTTACAATTTCCAGGAAGTTGTGAAAGAAACTTCCTACATCTATGGTAAAGGAACTGTTGCACACTGAAGTCTGATCAATCTCTAGGACTCATTCTCTGTGTTACAACTCAACCAAATACATCCTTACAGTCAACCCAAGTTCCAATATCAAAAATTCACTGGGAGTGAGTCCACATTTTCATGATCACAGAACTCTGTAACAGAACCCAGATAAAAGGCATTTTTGCACCTTAGCAATTTTGATTTACTGTCTTTTAAAGGTTGAATTTAAATGTCACCCTGGTCCTTATTTGTTTTCCCTAAACCTATGTTAAGGAGACATCATGCATTTTAAACTTTCAGAATTGAGTTCCAACCAGTATTTAAACTGAAGTTCAGCAATATATGTTGATTCCTAGGTGGAGCTTTTTTGTTTGTCCTATTTCTCTGTGGGAAAAAAAAAAGTTGCATTGATTGCTTTCTTTCCTCCTTGAGCATCTGGGGTGGAAGTGAGTCCATATATTTTATACCTAAGAACCAAGGACTTTATATTCCTCTCCCTAAATGACTTTCACCCCAGATGCTCAAGGAGGAAAGAAAGCAATCAACGTAACTTTTATTCCACTTACTACTTTGCCTAGTGACTTATTTTAAAAGATGATGGAGTGATTATATACCTGTGGATTGTATACTTGCATATAATCTAATACAATGGTGTATTTGATGTTTAAATTGTTTTTGGCTAAGCTGGTTACTTAGAATGCAATAAGCTAGGTTGTCCCCCTTTTGTCACTATATAACTATCATTGCATTTTAAATTTTCAAAGTCCCATCATTCACCATCACATGTAGGAAATAAATTAATACTTACATGCAAAACCTTGTACCTGTCAGATGAACTATTTGATTATTACTGAATTTTTCATCGGTTGATTCATTTATTGATTGATTGATTGATTGATTGATTTCATTGATTCATTTTAATTTTTTTTGAAGAAGGTACTCATGTCAAGTATGGATAAAATAGTTTTACTTCTTTCTTCTACTGTAGATATCCTTCTACTGTGTTACTGATTGCATGTAGCAGTAGAAGTCATCCTTACTTACCCACAACAGAGTGGACAATACTCTACATTCACAGTCAAGGCTGATGCTTGCAAGTAGCCTTTGTGTATGACCTTCATCAAGTTGAGAGTCTTTCCCTTCACTCCTTTTTGCTGGGAACTTCTAATCATGAATTGAGTGTCTCTGTCAAATATATTTTGTGGATCAATTTGTATGATCATTTGAGTTCCTCAGCCTGTGGAGGGGTGAGGCAATATTTTTGTCTTAAGACAGTCCTGGAGGCTGGAATAAATTTAATTCATATATGGCTTCTGATTTGATTTTTATATTGATGGATGAGTCTCATTAACATTTTCTCAGCATTTGTTTTTAGTGATGTTCATGAGCTCTACTGGTCTGTAGTTTCTTTTCTTTTGATGCCTTTGTCTGGGTTTGGCATCAGGATAATCCTGGCCTCATAGGATATATTAGGATATGGTCTTACAACTTTGTACTCTTGGGATTAATTTTAGGGAATTGGTATAGTTCATTCTTACCTAGCTGGTACATTATCAAGGGAAAATACCTCTAAGTCTAGTATTTTTGTTTGTTTTTGCAAAGTTGTTAATAACTAATTCAATCTTTTTAAGGGATCGAAACCTGTACCACCATGAAAGGACAGCATGGTTTCTGGTCAAGCACTGGCTGGAAATTGCCAGAGACCCCACAGGTTAGAGACCCCACAGGTTTCCCTGTAAGGCATGGCATGCATTTCACCACCTTCCCAGACCCGGACTCCTGACACAAAGCCGAAGACCTCCATCCATCCCTGCATTTCAGGTATGTAGGACAATGCCTGCTTCTCCACAGGTAGAGGGTGTGACTACAGGTCACAGAGCCTCAAGACAGATCTCCATATTAATGAGATACCTAAAGGCCAGAGGGGCATAGCCAATAAAGTATTCCTTCCCAGACCCTCCTTCTTGCAAAAGGTATCCAGGATACCCTGGATACCCTGGATACCCTGGATACCCTGGATACCTGGATACCTCGAATGACCACAAGATAGATGGCTGATTACGTATAGGGTCTTAGAGAATAACCTGTTCCTTGTACCCTGTCACAAACTGAATAATGGGCTGGGACTTTCCACAGGTGCTCTCCAGTAGCCCTCCCTTACTCCTCCTGGGTTGTGGTTCCCCACCCCTCCCCCCGAGTTGTGGTTTTGGGCTTTAAATTCTCTCTGTCTCCAAAGCCCCGGGGTCGGACCCCACTGCCCCTCCGTGGGTCATGGGTCTTGACCTCAGTATACTGATTAAAATATGCCTCTTGCTGATTACATCAAGTTCGGTGTCTTACAGTTAATGGGTGGTCGAGAATTCCCGAGGCTTGGGTGAGATCCTCCATTCGTGGGGGCCTTACAATCCATGCCTGCAAGGTGCACAGTGCACATGCTATCCATGCTATACATGCCTGTAAGGCTTACATCATATCCATACCTGCAAGGCACGTGGTATCCACTCGCCTACAAGGCACGTGGCAAAAGTGTACAAATACCCCAGATTTCCCTTCAATAAATGAAAATATTGACTTTCAAACAAAAATTATCAAAAAAAAAGATAAGGAAGAACACTTTTTTCTCATCAAATAAAAATTCTACCAACATAAGCTTTCAATTCTAAACATCTATGCTCAAAATGCAAGGACACCCAAATTCATAAAAGAATGTTTACTAAAGCTGAAAGCACACACAGAACCTCACACAATAATAGTGGGAGAATTTAATAGCTCACTCTATTCAATGGACAGATCATGGATACTGAAGCTAAACGGTGACACAGTGAAACTAACAGAAGTTATGAACTAAATGGATTTAACAGATATCTATAGAATAGTTCATTCTAAATTAAGGAACCTCATGGTAAGATCTCTGAAATTGATCATATAATCAGTCACAAAACAGAACTCAGTAGATACAAGAAGATTGAACAAGAAGATTGAAATAATTTTAATGTATCCTGTCAGATCACCCCAGACTAATGTTGGTCTTCAATAAAAACAAACACAAGAGAAAGCCCATACACATATAGAAGCTGGGAGAACAGCGCTCTCTCTGGGCTGAATAACGTCATTTCTAATAGTCTAAATCTAGAAACAAGCTAATAGCTAATAACTGATATGTGGATAAATAAATTGTGATATATTTATATATTGTTTTATTTATTCTGTTCTAGAAAGAAATAAAATACTAATACATGCTATAATGCGTAGAAATACTTATGAAAATTATGACAAGTAAATAATTCAATTACCAAAACTACATATTTGCACCCGTCCTACTGGTGCATTGTTGAACAGTGTTCTGAGGGAGAGTGAGGATGATTATAGGAAAGACAGAAAAGAATACTCAGAGACACAGGTTAGAAATCTAGAGGGCTATCCAGGCAATACTGTGGCAGCCTCAAGTTTAATTCTTTATATACTTTACAATATTGTGGAAAACAGAGTAACAAGCTAATGAGCATTCTATATCTATACCCGTCTGGAGGCCTCACTATTCCGTCTTCCAAGATTAACAGAATATTTAGCCCCTTGCCTTGAGCTTCAAGTATATGCCCTCTTATTGTTCTATCCATCTGCAGGCCAGGAAATCTGCCAGCAGACCCTGGCCTGACTTGACTCTGCCTAACAGGCAAGCTTTCACAGAAACAGGCAAATGGATCCTTATACATATTGATCTATTTATATAAAGTAATGAAAATATCTGAATTTTAAAAATACCCTCTAGGACTTAAGATAATAGGTAAGTATGGTGCTGGTGTTTTTTCTTTTTTTGATGTGATAAGATATTTTAAAATGTAATTGGTGGATATATATATATATATATATATATCTCACAGTAAAGCTATTTCTAAAATAAGAAACATCTATTTTATTAACAAACATAAAATATAGTTAGAAAGCCCATCATAGTGACACCTTTTAATCCAATCACTCAGGAGACTGAATCAGGCAAATCTCTGGAAGTTCCAGGACAGCCTGGGATATATATATATATATATATATATATATATATATATATATACACTATGGAATAAGAGAAAATATTTGCTACTTGTACATATGACAGAAGATTATCTAGATTGTACAAAGAACTCAAAAAACTAAGCAAGAAACAAAGAACCCAATTAATGGACTAATAACACGAATAGTCAAAGAATTATATAAATGGCCAATAGACATAAGAAAAACTGTTCAACATCAGTAGTCATAAAAGAAATACAAATTTAAGAATACATTTAAATATAGATTCTATCTTATTCTAGCCAGAATCGTGGCCATTACAAAAAGAAATCACAACAAATCTTTGTGAGAGTGTAGAATAAAGGGAATATACAATTACTGATGATAGGAATATAAACTAGTCCATCCACTGTAAATGTCAAGATGAAGCTTTCTTAACTGTCTGAAAAAAGATAAGCCATGTGACCTACCAAAACTTTCCTGGATATTTACACAAAGAGCTATACATCAACATATCACAGAGATACCACACACATCAGTGTTCACTGTTGTACTGTGTGAAATAGCTATTTTACGTGACCAAACTAGGTGACCTAGAGCAGAGGAACAAGAGAAGAATATGTTATATATGCACAGTGGAATGCTTCAGCCATAAAGATTAACAAAGTTAACATTTATTATTATCATCGTCATTATTATCATTATTATTACAAATAAAATGGTAAATGCTTAACAAAGTTAATAATTTAATATAACTAGATATACTTATAGTAAGTAAATTAAACCAGTCTCAGAAAAGCAAATGTCTTCTCTCATTTGTCATTCCTAGATTCTATACCTATTTATAAAAAAAAAACATTTACTTACATATGACACAAAAATAAAGCAACCTTTCTCAGAAAATGAGGCACAAGGCAGAGCTAAAAAGGTCAGAAAAGGAAGTAATGTGTATGAAAAGAATACACTGAGCATACAGCATATACTTGCATGAAAGTAGTTAAATAAGAATAGAATGTAAGCACTGTTCAGTTTTTATAACTTTTTAATGAGATATTAAAATGTTTTATGATTTCTACACATTGTCCTACTAAATTAATTTGAGTCTTATTGTTTATATTCAGTATTGTATTGCATATTTTAACACATGCACACAAACTATGGATAAAAGTGGGTAAAACTATGGAAAATTTGTGAGACACAAATTTTAGTAGTGTTTGGGTACACTAACCGTAAAATTTATTTAAAAAAATTAATGAAGAAAACAATTTTGTTTACAAAATGGTTCTAAAATAAGTAAGTTTTCAGTCCTTATCTACAGATTCAATCTCCACGGTTTCAGCTACTCGTGATCTACTAAAGTCCAACAATATAAAAAGGAACATTTCAGAAATAAATAATTCTTAAGTTTTGAATTCTGTGGTATAATGAATTTTAGCATCATCCAGCTTTGTCCAAGCCATGAAGTGAATGATGGTTTGGGCCAGCATGTCTTCACTGTGCATGCCATTAGTTAGTTAGCCAAACAATGAGCATCTCACTAACCAGATGATGTGCTAGTCCACAGTCCCTACATTCCAATGAGTCTTATTTTACTCAGTAATGGCCTGAAAACACAAGCTTAGTGTTTTTGAAAACACAGCTATGCCAAGAACAGCTGTAATATGCTTCCATTAAGTGAAAATGTACAAAACTTCAATTTAATAAGGCAAGAACCATGAATGTTTAAGTTGCTAAGATGTATGGTTAGAATCAGTCTTCTATTCATGAAAAATTGAAGCAAACCAAATATAAGTTAGTTTTACTGCCTCATTTCAAGTCTCAGTTGTAGCAACAGTTTTTGATAAGTGCCTGTCATTCATCTCACTCCATTTCATCTCACAGACATAGAACAATCTTGCTGACAGTGTGAGGAAGAGCTACACCACAGTGACGTATTCTTGCATCTAACATCTCCATTCAAGAAAGAATGACATTTTGTCAGAGAAACAAATATAACATTTAATTTGTTCAGGTTTTTTTTTTTTTTTTGAGACAGGCTTTCTTTGTGTAGCTCTGGCTGTCCTGGAACTAGCTCTATAGAGTAGACTTCCCTCAAACTAAGAAATTCACCTCACTCTCCAAACAAATTGCTGGGATTAAAGACATGCACCACCACCACCTGGAGACATTTAAAATTTTATTTTATGATACCATTATGATCTGTCCATTTTGCTATTGTTTTCTTCATGCTTTACCTGAATAACTTATAAATTAAAATCCATGATGTATATGTATAAAATAAATGCTAAATGAATAATATATATATATAAGGCTTGGTACTCTATGCTTTTAGGCACCCTCTGCAGGTCTTAGTGTATGCATCCAAATGAATAAGAGAAGAGTAGTAGAAATTAAAAATAAAATTAATAAAAATCATTTCATTGAACTCTAGATATCATTGATGAAAGACAATCAAGAGACACTAACAAAGGGTGAAGTTTACATTTTATTATATAGTGAAAATCAGTATTAAACATCTATGCTATCTAATCTGAGCTGCCCATTCCATACAGTATCTTATTGAAATTTTAGTGGACTTTTTTCACAAAAAGTAGAAAAAATGCATATATAATATGAGATACTCAAGAGAAAAAGCAGCACTGAGCAAAACCAAAACAAAGATGGAAACATCTTGGCACTCTGTTTCAAAATACAGCAAACCTGTAGAATAAAAATAGCTTGTTAGTGGCAATAAGGCAGACATGTGGACCAGCATAACAGACTAGAGACAAATGAATGTATTTTCTCTTAGTTGGTCTTCTGCTGAGGCAACAACAATACAGAATGTAAAATATTCAATCACTCAGATAACTCTATGGTGAATAAGTAAAGAAATCTCAATCTCTCTCTCTCTCTCTCTCTCTCTCTCTCTCTCTCTCTCTCTCTCTCTCTCTCTCTCTCTCTCTGTGTGTGTGTGTGTGTGTGTGTGTGTGTGTGTGTGTGTGTGTGTGTGTGTCTGTGTCTGTGTCTGTGTCTGTGTCTGTGTCTGTGTCTGGTCTGTGTATGACTCTATACATGTGTATGTATATGCCACACACACATGTGAATTTGTATAATAGAATGTATTGAATCTTGCAATGGAGATACTGCCACAAGGAATAACACAGACAAAGCTTCATTGTACTATGCCAAGAAAAGTAAGACCAGAAGAGGATTGGAAATATGACCTGATGATGTCATTTACACCAGAAATCTTAATAAGCTAAATTCCCAGATCCAGGAAGTAGATTGACAGTGGCTATGGGCAGGGCTCAGGAAGCCAAGGAATCAGTAAGTTAAAATCATAGTTAGAATGATTAACTTCTGTGAATCCAATATTCAGCCTGATGACAACAGTTAATGGTATTTCACATGTGTTTGGAAAATCATTAGTCAAGTATGATGTCACATATGAACATTCTAAGGAAGTTGAAACAAAAGGATTGTAAGTTCCCAGCTAGCCTGTGCTACATGGAACTTGTCTTTCAATAGAGAGAAGAAACAAGAGAGACAAGGGAGAGGGACAATAAGGGGAGGACAAGAGAGAGAGAGAGAGAGAGAGAGAGAGAGAGAGAGAGAGAGAGAGAGAGAGAGAGAGAGAGAGAGAGAAACAAAAAGAAAATTGAAATTATCTTAAATTCTCTGAGTACAAAACTGTCATACATGTGTTTATTTGATTTAATCAGTTTACAATATATATATATAGAAGAAGACATGTATATCACTATGCTGGAATTTTGTTTTTTGTTTGTTTGGGGGTTTTTTGTCAGCTTTACACAAGCTAGAGTCATCTTGGCAAAAGGATTCTACTCGGAAAATGTCTTCATAGAGAATTTTCTTGTTCAATGATAAGTCTTGAAAGGGTCCAGCCTACTCTGTATAGTGCTATCCCAGAGCAAGTGGTCCTGAGTACTGTTAAAAAAAAAAAAAAAAAGGAGGTGCATAAGCCATAGAAAGCAAGCTAGTAATCACTGTTCCTCCATCACCTCTGCTTCTGTTCCAGGAACCTGCCTTGAGTTTTGCCTCAACTTTTCTCAATGACCAACTGCAATCCTTAGACATAAGCCAAGTAAACCCTTTCCTCCCCACATTGTATTTGGTCCTGGTCTACATTGCAGCAATAGAATGCAAACCAGGGAAACCACAAACATAAAAAATTTGGTTGTCAATTATTATAATAAGTCTGGAGAACAGAAGCAAACAAACAAACAAATTGCCTTGATTTAAATATTCTGGCATCCTGCTCAGCATACATTCAACAACTTGGCTTTGTGCTTTCATAATTCATCAATTCTGAAAAATATTCTTCAAGCATTGTTTCAGTCCTTTTATCTTTTTATTCTATGATTTCAGTAATAATCTTACATCTCTTGAAACCACCACGCAGACCTGAATATTTTGCTTGATTTTCTTAATTTATTCATTTTCTTGAATATCTGTTTGGGAAGATTCAACTGATCAACCTTCAAGTCATTCCGGTCCACTGATGAGCACATCAAAACATTTCAGCATTCTTTAAGTTTCCAGCATCTACTTCTAATGTTTTCTATGCACTGCTATAGCTCAACTTCCATCAGCCATGCATTTTTCCATGTTATCTCTATTTATTGCATGAGTCCTTATCACAACCATTTTGGTTTGGTTTTGTTTGTTTGTTTTATTTTTTGCCTGCTTGATTTTAAGAATTCCATGTTGTATCTGACAGTGGTAACTTTTTCTATTCAGACAAATTTTTCTGGTTTTTAACAAGCTTGTAATTTTTCCTCAGCATCTAGGTGTATCAATAGCAGGAACTAGGAAAGGTGATAAATGTTTCACTTCAATCTACCTGTAAAGCCCAGTTGTATTCAACTGTTTGCAGAAGTTGTAGGTTACAGAGGCCCTTACTGATGTCAACCTACTATGCATTTTTGATGTTGTCCTTGTTTACTGTTTACCTAAAAGTTCCCTGTTAGGATATCAGGCTTGGTGGCATATGGGCTTATGATAGACATCTTGCCAGCCTGCATTTAAATGAATTCTATATTAGCATTAGTTATTTTTTAATTTATGGCTATAAGAACTTTCAGTGATGTTGGTAAGTAACATCAATTTTCAAATTTCTCATTTCCCATTTCTGTGCTATAAAGTTTTGAAATGCTTTATACAAGAATCATGTTAAGCTGGTTTAGCAAGAATTCCCGTGTCTGATGCCTGCTTTTAGTGACTTTTGGACTGTCTACCACCTCAGTTGGTTTGTTGGTTATAAAGACCCAATCCTCAGTTCACCTTGCTATGTTTAGAGTTGAACATAATTCACTTTCTTCTACTATGAATCTTGAATGGAACTTTCCTGCTAATTTAACATGTGTCAGAATAATTTTTTCTTCAATGTAATTTAAGCCATTACTCCTAGATTTTCCAGTATAATCATCCCTCAGTATCTGGGGGAGATTGTTCCAGGTCTCTTGCAGATATGGACATCCTCAAATATTCAAATCTCTTTTGTTGATATCTATTATCATTATTATTATTATTATTATTATTATTATTATTATTATTATTATGATTACTTTTTAAAAAGTCCATCTATTTCCCCTTTCTGGTCCCACCTCCCCACAGTTTCTCACACCATTCCTCCTCCCCCCTGCGTCCAACAGGATGGTTCTCCTGTCTCCTGCCAGGCCTCCCCACTCCCTGGGGCATCAAGTCTCTAGAGGGTTAGGTTCATCTTCACCCACTGAGGCCAGACCTGGAAGTCCTCTGCTGTATATGTGTCAGGGGCCTCAGACCAGCTTTTGTATGCTGCCTTGTTAGTGGCTCAGTATCTGAGAGATCTAAAGGGTGTAGGTTAGTTGAGAATGTTGGTCTTCCTATGGAGTTGCCTTCCTCCTCAGTTCCTACCAGCCTTTCCCTAATTCAACCATAGGGGTTTCCGACTTCAGTCCAATTGTTAAGTATACATAACTGCATCTGTCTTAGCAGTAAGCTGCTTGTTGGGCCTCTTGGAGGACTGCCATGCTATGCTTCTGTCTGTATAGACATTATAACATTAGTAATAGTGTCTAGCCTTGGAACTTCCCTTTGAGATGAATCTCAAGTTGGGCTGGTCACTGGACTTCCTTCTCTGGAGTTTCTTCCCCATTTTTATCCCTGAAGATTTTTTAGTAAGGAATAATTGTGGGTTAGAATTTTTGACTGCAGGATGGCAATGCCATCCCTCTACTTGATGCCCTGTATTTCCACTGGAGGTAGACTCTACAAGTTCCCTCTCTGCACTGTTGTGCATTTCATCTAAAGTCTCTCCCTTTGAGTCCTGAGAGTCTCTCATCTCTCAAGTTTCTGGTATTTTCTAGAAGGTTCTCCCAACTCCCCCCTCCTTGAGGTTGCATATTTCCATTGATTCTGCTGGCCCTCAGGGCTTCTTTCCTGTCTATCCTCCCTGCCCCCAGATACTTGATCATGTTATCCAATTCTCATCTGCAAAATATTAGTATTGGCAGAATCCCTACAAATATTTTCCTCTACATTTTATCTCTAGATCACTTATAATATATCATGTGCATGTTATACAAATAATTGGTATGCTGAGTGACTAGAATAATGACAGAAAAGGAGTTTAAAATTGTTATAGGCACAGTTTTGTTTCTTTCTTTCTTTGTTTCTTTCTTTCTTTCTTCCTTCCTTCCTTCCTTCCTTCCTTTCTTTCTTTTTTCTCATGTGTTATGTGGATCTTCAGATGTGGAGCCTATACATATGGAAGAATGACTGTGTGTGTTACACAATCATTAGTTCTTTACCTTTCTACCACATTCATTTATGTCCTATTTGATGAGGTCAAGGATATTGCATGGAAAGGCACATTTCTGCAGTCCAGCTTGTCATGCTATGTTCTTCCAAAAGAGGGCAATAATCAAGACTAAGGGACTAGATGGAGATTTCTTATTTCCTTGCCATTCTCATTGTATCACCATGGTGAGCTATTTTTACTTCTTTGACTATTGATTCCACAAAGGCCAAGCAACAAACTCAGGTAGTCTCTTCTGGCCTCGGAAGCTGCCACCCTGGCTCAGCTACTTTTCCTTCCCATAGGACTGAGCTTTCTGAGCTACACACCTCTGTTTACTGAGTATTTTTGCTTAGCTTCAGAAAGGAGAATAACTTTTGTAATTGCTCCCTCCCACCAACTCAAGGTTTTATTCTTTTTACATTCTTTCTTTACATTTAATAGTTAATATATTTGTACCAGATGAGTCTTAATATTAAATTCCATGTGTTCATTTAATTCCTAAGAGTTTCTTCCTTCTGACTGATAAACCAATGAAGTAATGAACTTAAGTACATGCAATGATTAAACCTTTGTAGAATTCACAGCTGACTTGATCATAGACCAATAAGTCTTACATCACTTCATATGAAACACAATGTTAATACCTCAAAAATGTTGCTCTCGTTATTAACAACAACAATAAAAGGCTTATTACATAGAAAAAACATTTTATTTGCATTATGTTTGTTATTTATGTGTGTGCACACAAAGCTTTCATACAGGTGGGTGCCAGAGAGTATCTGTAGAGGTCAGAAGACAACTTGTGGTAATTGGTTCTCTCCTTCAAACATGTGGATTCTAAGATAAAATTAAGGTCATTAGGCTTGCTGCCAATTGCCATTATCCACTGAGGCAAGCCACCAGATTCTAAAAGCATGTATAAAATTTAGAGGTATTAATATTGGGTGCTGTTTAATCAATAGTTTAAAAGTTAAGATAAATAATAGCTTAATAATATGCATTCTAACTCATAGCTTGTGGTTAAAAATTGGTACACATCCTTTAGATAAGCAATTTATCACTGATATAAAAATCAACAAAAGTGACAAAGGCTGTTCTCTGACTCTTGGGGATTTACCCCTAGAGTACTCTGAAAACAAGAATAGAAATGAAAAGTGAATAAAAAATTATATAAGAGATAGATATAATATACTATTGTATATTATGTATACTATTCTGTTAATAGAAATAAGGCAAATTTTTAACAATAAGATAATATTATATTTATTCACAGCAAGTTGTGCTTTAATTGACCTGGTAAAATATTTTGTAACCATGAATGGTATTAAAAGCAAATAGAAATAGCAGAAGAAAATACTTATCTTAATACAAATAACCAAAGGAAAATAAAAATGTTAGCCACATAATGACTATAAATAAAACTTTTATATGAATAGAGGAAAAGAAATGAGTGGGACTGTGGAAAAAAGCAATAGTGGGGGATTTGGATATGAATCTGAAATATAAACTTTAAACACTAAATAACCATATATTAAGATTAGAAAGTCAGAATTTTTTACTTTACCGTCTAGCATACTATTATTTTATTATACAATTACAATCTCAAAAATAAAACCTTTAAATATATGCTTTTATTAAAACTTAAGGTTATATATTTTTCTCAAAGTAACTGTTACAGCTAATTTAAGTCAGGTAATACAGCTTGGGTATTGAAAGGCACAGCAGGAACACTGAGCTAGGCCTGGGTGTCACAGAGAGGAGTTGTTTGAAAAGAAAACACTCTACCAAGGGTTAGGAAATAAATGGCAGTTTCAAACAAAGTAGTTATTGGGAAGTTCAGCCATAGTGTTCAGCCAATAAGGGTTTTAAACAATTCCATATGCACCCCCAAATAATGCTAGCTTTTTGTCAACAAATTACAGAGTTTCCTGGGCTTTGTTTGTTCCACATGTCTAAATGATGAACATAGCCATAACTGGATCTGCAGTTCAAGTCTGTAAGTACTGGAGGATGCTTCCTGCTGGAGTATAGCAAAGCTATCCCTGCATAGAAACCTTCACATGGCTCATAAGCACATAAAATAATGAAAAACATTTGCATTCTGGCTTCTTTACTATCAACTTCACTATGTTTTCGATATAGTTTTATGTATGTTTAGATCTACCCAACTGTAAAATGAATAGGTCTCTAATGCAGTTATCACAAAGCCATTTTTCTTTACATTATGTCTAGACCTAGTGTAGTTCATAGATTATTAAATAAATTACCTCATCTACACAACTCACTGAGAATACTTAATACTAATATTGAACATTAAATGATGGCATCCTTTGTCAAAACTCCTTTGTGTAAAGAATCTGAGAAGTAACAAAGTTAGAACACATGTACATGCATGCACATGCACACACACACACACACACATACACACGGGCTTTAAGTCCTTCACTAAAATGCACCAGTTTTTATCCCTGGTTTGTCTCACAGAAGCAGTAGTGGGATCTGGTGGCAACTGCATTAAACAATTGAGTTGCTTTTGCTGTGTGGGAATGAGCATGTCTTGCCTTCAGCCACAGAGATCTCTTTCTCAGCCATATGAGGTTCCATGCTCAATAGGGTAGGTATCAGGCAGGGACACCTAAGACAGTCATTTCACTGCAAAGCTTCTCAGAGTCGTTTCAGCCTTTTGTGTTCAATTTCTTCTGTGTAGTTCTTGACATCTAACCTGATCCTGACTCACGCTAGAGAAGCACTTTATCTTTGACCTTATTTCTTCCCACATCAATGCTCTTTGATTGATTTTGTCCACTGCTGGACAGGATGGTAAGAGAGCCACAGCTAACCCACATTGATGACTGTATAACAGTACGTTTTAATGAAAGTAGGAAGTGGAAACCATGGTAACATATCTAGACATTTAAATGAATGATGATGTAGTCATTCATTCAAATGCTTTTAAGAAAAACATGAAAACACACTAATGAGGCATTGTGGAGCAAAAATATTTGAAATTCTGCCAAGTACATGATCTGCATTTATGAAAATGTCATAACTGAAATATTATTTCATGTAATATTATTTATTACAATGGATGTAAGTAAAATTTTATGTACAATAATTGAATTGAGTATGACAGAATAGGAACCTAAAATAGAGCTATTTTTAACTTATTTTTTGTTTAAAATACTTTTAATAATAAGCAAATAGCAAAGTGTACCACTTCACTGATTTATGAATTGCAATACTACCTTTTATGACTATGACTATAACTAATCACATACACACAAACACATACACACACACAAACATACAGGCACACACACACACACACACACACACACACACACACCATATTCGCAGGAAACACTTTCATTCTAGAAGGTTTTACCAAGAATAAATAATCCCTGCCCTTCAAACCTTTACTAAAACACAGGGCTCTTGGTAAAGAATTATTACCCAGAGGGAACACAGAGATAAAGCAAGCAGAGCTAAAGCCATGTGCACTGCTGCTCCCAGGCAAGTGCTTGAGAAGACCCATGCTCATTGGAAAAGTACAAGGTCTTCATCCCACTGTGACATCAACTACAAGTCCTTAGGGCCAAGTTACCCCAAAATTCTGCTATTTTGCAGTGTTTGCCCTTAAAAGAGTTTTGAAAATTCCCTAAGCAATGGTGCTAAAATAGAAATGACCCAGAGTTCATAGTCTATGAATCACTTGCTCTTGCTGCATCTGAAAAAAAAAATGTAAAGAGAGAGACAAATTATTCCTTATGTATTTTAGTAATTTTATTAATGTTGTATATAATTACAAATATTTATATTTTTACCAAAAATCTGCATTTTTGTGAATTTTTTAAAAAAGTATGTGCCTCATAGATTATTTTTATTCATTTTTGTAAAATCTTTATCTATGTGCATTAAGAGGAGAAATAAGGAAGAAATTTAGAGGGGTTTTTCATCTGTGTTACACTCAGCACCTCCCATGTTCTTAACTATAGGGACACTGGAAGGCCTCTCATGCCTTCAGGCCAGTCTTTCAATAATGGGCTCTGAGAGTCCTGGCCTCAAAGCTCTTAGAGACATAGTCCATATCCAGCGATGATGCACCACTTCCCTAACAGCAGTGAATGCCCTTGAAGCCTCTCTTCCATGAAAGCAATCCAAGGGACATTAAACACCCATTACCTCTATCATTGGGGGCTTTTCTTCCTATGTTAAGTATTGGAATTTGAACATATAAAAGACTCCATGTTTCAGCTTCCATAGCTGAATGAAAAAAAACGAGAGCATCCAGTAACATTGTCTTGGCTCTTTTTGTCATCAAATGAAACATTCATATGCTCACCCATTTGGACTTTATTATAGCTTTTCAAATCTTTACACTAAAATATATCTTACTTGCAATATTTTAAAATTATGTCTTCACCGTAGAGTAGATGTAGTTCTCTCTCTCTCCCTCTCTCTCTCTCTCTCTCTCTCTCTCTCTCTCTCTCTCTCTCTCTCTCCCACCCCCTCTCTCTTACATAGACACACACACACACACACACACACATACACACACACACACTGGGACCAAGACATCTAAGTAATCTGCTCAGGTTCTGTAACTGTCACAGCTAAGTATTGAATTCACTGTAATAAATTTCAAACTCCATTTTTCCCCCAAAGGCTTGGGATATATTCTGATATATTCAATTTATATGTGCAACTGACCAGTTCACATGCCCTTTCAGACAGAGTGACCAGCATTTCAAGCTCACTATGTCTAAGATGGAATTTTTAATAGTTTTCCTAGCCCCACTGCCATGATCTGTTCAAGCTAACCAAATGTTTTCACTGCTTTCTGAAAGTCTCATGTCCTAAACACTGATTGCAGCTTTCTCTCTCTCTCTCTCTCTCTCTCTCTCTCTCTCTCTCTCTCTCTCTCTCTCTCTCTCTCGCCATTTCTCCTAACCTCCCTCCCTTCCCCCTCTCTCTGGTACCCTCAAACAATATAACAAAAACATCTAATCCTTAATCTTGCAACTACATGTCCTTTGCATGCATGCTTATCTCTCCATAACTATTTGCATTTCTTAGTATTCTCTAATGAGAATCAAAAACACATGTTATATGATGGGGAGGGGAAGAAAGGGAAGATGATGATGAAAGGGTAGAGCATCTGACCGGGGACTTCACTCCCAGGATTGTAGTGCTGGTATACACACAATCTGCAGTATGGGCTATGGGATGCAAACCCTGTATGACTCAGTCATTTTGAGTGTTCATTAGCGGGATTTTCCCCCTCCCCACTGGGTTTTTGACCTTTTTCTGCTAACATCTTGCACTTGTTGAACTAGGTGCTCCATTTATAAAAGCTTGACTCAAAGTTTACTGATGGAAATCTCAACCCCATTTAAAAAATGATTTTTGCAAAAATATCTGCACTGGTAATTTTTTTCAAAATTCCTAAATAAGTATTCAGCCAACTGTAAACATATAATGTATGCATCAACCCATTCTAGCCCTAACTCATAATATCATTCTTTAATATCAAATTCACTGCACATAGAACTCTCAAGTGGATAGGAAATTTAGAAGTTCCCTTAGCTTCATAATAACAATGTAGACAAAGTAGGCTCCAAACTGTGTGGCTGCCTTGACTTGTTTCTTTCCAGGGTTACCAGGAGTTGGCCTGTTACGCCTGAGCTCAACTTTAACTCTCTGAATACTCTCTGGGTGCTGACTTTTCTGCCAGTTTTCTCTCTGGGTCCCTGAGTTGGAAATATTCTGCAAGGGCAGATTTGTTTGTAAGCATGTTTTCCGGAGCATAACATAGAAGTTCAGTGAACACTTGTTGGATGGGTGAATCCCACACATGCTCCCATATCTGCTTTATTTCTGTACTTGGCATGGTAGGAAACAGTTAACTTTGAACATTCTGTTTGCAGCTTCCCCAGTGCAGTAGTTTTTCATACACACCTGACAGTGTTATGGAAGGAGAGTCTGCTGGCCAGGAATAAGTTAGGTACTGAATGGGTACTTGAAACGTGGAAACCTATCAGTTAAAAGTATGCTGGAGGCTCCTTTTGATTCCAGAAAATGAAAAGTTTATGAGCGTTCTGTCTTAGAATCTTTAAAGACCTTGGGGTATTTTTCTGAATTATGGTTTTCAAAGAGCAGAGCCATTTTAACTTCCTCATTAAGTCAGAAATGTTGCAAACATAACCGTGTAACCTGTAGCCTCCATATTGATTAAAAGATGACTGCGGACCTTATTTGTAGCAGCCTAAACTACAGACTTTTAACTTCTGCCACTTATCCAGAAAACTTTTCTTTGCCACAAGGGAAAGCAAATACTACTGGGCTTGGAAGTGGGGAAATGACATCATAAAATCAAAGAGGTGAATCAAAAAGGTTTTATTATAGCATAGAGGTGTAACAACTGTTATACAAACAAAAAAACCCACAGGACAATTATGAACTCTTAATAAAAATCATGGATAGATTTTCCTTTCACCTGTGAAATGCAGTCTATTTAAGAGACATCTTAATTTTCATACCAGTACCACAAAGTAAGGTTGTGTTGAGAATGGTTTTGACATACTTCATTTTATTCTTACAGTCTTGTGAAAATATTATTAACATCTTCCCACAGTATAATTATGTGAAAATGAAAGATGGTTTCAAGTTTTAGGCTTTTGGTTTTCTTTTAAATGAGTAATTATAGATCTGAAATAAATATCAACGTTCATGTATCCAATTAACAAGAAAGTGTGTTGTGAAGACCAGAGAGGCTCTTTATGATAAATATACAGGCTGGGGCTAGAAGACATATATAAAACGTGAGGCACTTTTTCATAGACACATAAACAAGCATGACCTGGATTATCCAAAGCAAAGAATCATACTTTGGATCAGCATGAAAACTAATGTCTGTGAGCCTTGTGGGATAAAAAGAAAGGATTTTTGTATCTTTTGTCTGTTTTGTCCCTCATACTCACTACACATATTTGTGGTGTGCTCATAAAATTCTAGAAATTTTAGTAGACACTGCAAATTTATAAGGATATAATTTGGTGACTATTTAACACAACTTGAAGTTGGGAAGTAAGGTGGGCAAGTACACATATAATTTAAACTGGCACTTTAGGTGATGGTAGACCAGATGATTTGTATCAACTGCTCTACTGAAAGCTTACCAAAAAAATATGTCTTAGAAATTTTATGAGGCTAGGGAAACAGCTCAATGATGCAGTGCTTGTCTATCACGTGGGAGGCCTTGGGGCTGTTCCTCAGAATTGAAAAAGAAAATAAATTATTGAAGTAATAAAAAGTACTAAAAAGATTCAAGAAAAAAATTTTTTTGCAAGACTCTAAAACCAGCATCTGGATTTGTTGTTCCACAGGCCACAGGGACTTCTGGGTAGTCAAAAAACTAAATTATAAGATTACAACCTTGAACATTAAATAGAAAAGCTTGAAGATATTCAGGATCCTCAGTCAGTCTAATGAATATCTCATCTGCAGTGTTGGAACCACAAGGATAGACCCTCTCTAGAAAGGGAACTTCGAATAAGCTCATTCATTGAAATGACCAGAAGGGACATTAGCTTGTGATTTTTGTCCAAGTACTCAGAAAAAAAAAAAAAAAAAAAAAAAAAAAAAAAAAAAAAAAAAAAGCAAATCCCTTAAGAAAAAAAATGCACCATCATTCTAGCCTAAAAGTTGTTATGTTATAAACATTATTTTAAAACCATAACAATACAGTTTTTGGAATGGCATTCGGTACAAGAGAGCATGTATGGGCCTAACATGTCAGAGCTTTGGTGGCACCAGGGATCTCAAGTGGTCTGAAAGTTTAGCAAAGTGAGTGATTGACAGCTGTGCTTATATTCAACAGGAAAGCCAAATCAGAAAGAAACCTTCATCTTTTGAAAATAGGAGGTGAGTCGGGGAGAGAGAGAGAGGCAGATGCACAGACCCATAGCTTGCAGAGCAGAAACTTGTGAGCGGAAGTATCTTTGGCTATTGGGTAAGAAAACCAGGACTGTAATTGGTAAATGACTGCTGGATCATTTGTGCAGAATTTTGAGAAATCGCTCTGGTATCATTCAGTTGAAAAAAAAAAAAAAAAACCAACATGTTTATAAATATTTACACCTCTAGACCTCGCTGTTTCTCACACTAAATACTGAAGAAAACTCACTGTGTACTACTACTAAGCAAGGAGAGCTTGAGAAGCTGTGGGGAAGTTACCTCGGAGAGTACTGCTCTTTCAGAGGTCAGTTTCAGGAAAACCAGGTCGGAAGTGAGTGCCTGAGGTTTCACAAGCACCCAGCTGACCCAGAAGAAAGCAATACCCAACTCTAGGTCTCAGTCTATCCTATAGAATGTAGGGCAGAGTCAAGTAAAACACTGAAAGCTGGGCAAGTTCACACTCAGAGGTTAAAGGTCAACAACATAGTAAAACCTGCTCTATCCTCTTTCCCCCAACACCTCATCACGAGACAGAGTCCCGATTGCTGGATTCATTTCCCAGCACAACACAGTACATTTGCTTTCCAACAAAATAGTGGGGCAAAACTAAAATGAAAGCGGAAAAAACCCAAACAAATAAATAAACAAATTTGTCTGAGCTGAATTCACATTGATTTTCTGAAGATAAAATGTGATATGCCTAGATGGATCTTAGCTATTCTAAGAGATTAATGGGGCTGTTATTTCGCTAACTCGGTGTCTATCTTTGATTGGGGGGGGGGGGGGTGGCAGGGATTCTCATTCCTGTTGCTGAATCTGAATGTTTCTTCTCTCCCAATATCTGTTGATGCTATGATTATGTATCTTCTGTCTTCTATCGTTTACAACTTTCACATAGTTCTTGAAGCTTCAGACCCTTTAAGTTTCTTACTTTGAGTCATTTATTTTAATTTTTACAAGTTTCTATTGCTATCTCCTCACATTCAGAAAGTCTTTCTTCAACTCTATCTTTCATAGGCATTCTTCATTTTGCTCTTACATTGCACTCCAGCAATTCTGTTTATTTCTTAGCATTTTTAAATCTCTCTGCCTCCATTATGAATCTGTTCTTCAATGTTGACTGATTTTCCCATTAGAGGCTTTAGCATATAAATAATCTTTGCTTTATTTTAAAAGTTCTTTTCCATACATTTGGATCATATTCTTTTCCCTCTCCCACAGTTCCTTCCAGAGCTTCCCCACCTCTCTACCCCTCCAATTTCATGTTTCTTCTCTTGATTGATCTTTTCAAAAAAAGTGGGGAAAACAGAAAACAAAACAAAAACAAAACAAAAATCCCAAAGCAAAATAAAAAAACCTACCAAAAATACCCCTCAAAATATGGAGTCCATTTTATGTTGGCCAATTATTTTTAGGCAGGGTATATACACACTGACACTGCATTGGATAAAATGAATTTTCACTTTTGGAGTAGGTATCAATTGCAAAAAGATTCTTAGTTAGGGGTTAACTTTGTGTTCACTTCCTCTTCTTAGTGCTGGAATTTTTTTTCTGAATTGAACCTGTGAAGGTTTTGTGCATTCTGTCAAAGTCACTTTATTCATATGTCTGTCAATTCTGTTGTATTTGGAAGGCAATGGTCCCTTGGAACCATCCACTGCTTATAGCTAGTATAATCTTTCTGCCTCCTCTTCCACATAGACACCCAAGCCTTAAGTAAAGGAGTCTGAAGAAGACATCCCATTTTGGGCTGAATGCTCCAAAATCCCTCACTGCCTGCACATCGTCCATTTATAGATCTTTTTGTTAATTACTGTGTGCTAAAGGAGAAAACCTCTCTGGTGAGGGTCAAGCTATCCTCTAATCTATAGGTATAGGAATATGTTGCTAGGACTCATTTTATTGCTAAATGCCTTTAACAGAATAAATAGTAATAGATTTTTCTCTAAGTCCATGATCTATCTAATCTCAGACTCTTAGCCTGATACTTATAACAATATTATGTATGGATTTCATCATAAGGAATGTGCTTTAAATCCAATCACAAAGTTGTTATTCACTACTACCATAACATTTGTGCAACTAATAGATGAGTATATCTGATAGGCAGGTCTCCATTGTATATTGCAAGATTTCTGGCTGGATGATATTGATGATTAAACCAAAAAAGAAATGAAAAAGGCAAAGTGAATGCGAATGTAATATATAATTAGGTGTTACTTCAGTTTATATAAAAAGTTTACCTTTTATTAAATCATAGGTTTTTAAATACAATCTTAATAATTACAATATTCTCTCCACAAGCATGGCCTGAGTCTTTCCTACTGTATTTTTCCTAGGTCACAGTTTAGATAAGAATTTGAAGTCAAGATAATCAATCACTTTCCTTCTGCCCCTTAAATCCATCTCTTTGATTCTTTTCTGTTTTCTTTGGGTCCTTTTCTCTAAACTCAGTCTCTTGCAGCAACACCCCTTCATGGACTTTGCATCACCTTTTGGCCCCAAGTCCCTGCCCTGTTTGAGTTACGGTTCTAACTTTCTTCACTACTGATTACAGATGGGTATCATAAAACCATTGTTAACTGGGGAGATTCTCAGCAGTTTAGAGCACTAGCTGTTCTTTGAGAGGACCAAGGTTCAATTCCCAGCAACCACATGGTGGTTTACAAACATCTATAATGAGATATCATATCCTCTTCTGGCATGCAGGTATACATCCAGACAGGGCACTCATATACATAAAATAAATGAATAAATAAATCTTTTCTTAAAAATAATTGTTAAGTTGAACTCATAAAATACTTTAGAAAAAGGAAATGCCAAATGTATCACTGCTATCCTAGAATGTTCCTATTTTCCTACTTTTGTAAAAAAAAAAAAAAAAAAGGTTTCTTTTATTTTGTAAAATAAAACAATATTTTTCTGATTCTTGGACCTCCCAAACTTTACAGGAGAACATGGATCATCATGAAACTGAGGCTACCATATCAGCATTTAATTGTCTTGTATTGTAGCTTTAAAAATGTTTAAAATCTTTTAATTTATATTTTATGTGCATAGATGTTTGTCTACATATATGTATTGCATAATATGTATGGAGTGTTCACGAATGTCATAAGAAGGCATCAGATCCTCCAGGTCTGGAGCTATAGATGTTTGTGAGCCTCCCTGTGGGTGTTGGGAATTGAATTCAGGTCATGAGGAAGAACAGCCAGTACTCTTAACCATTGGAGAATCTCTCCAGCCCCTTGTATAATATTGTTAATAAAAATCCAAAGCTGGAAGGCCCTGATAAGTTCCATTGTCTTTTAAGAAAGAAAAAAACATTGGCAATTGAAAACACATGGGTCATGAGCAAGGTCTGCTCTGTGCCATGATTCCTTCTTGCTTTGCTCTCACCTTATTTAAAAAAAAAAAAAAAAAAAAAAACACTCAAATATTGAGGATAGCACTTGTCAGAAGATCTGAATTTCTGAAATTTAATAACAATGTTCTAAAGTTGAGACTATACCCACTTCATGCTCAGAGTATAATATCCCCAAAGCCAAGCTGATAAATTATTTTTAAATGTATCTACTCCCATATTTACCTGAAATACTTCTGGGAGTTGTTTCTGAGCTGATGTTACTAAAATTATGGTCCAGAGATCACAATCTGCCAAGTATGTGTTACTTTAAAGTCCACATCTAGACTGTTGTTGAAATGCAAATAAACTCTACTTCAAATTAATTGGAAAAATGCTACCTCATCAGTAAAACACCTACATTTGATCACAAACCATCCTATTTTGCCATTGTGACAAATCTAGGTTTCTTAAAGAATCAACCTGAAACCCAAGAGCTGAAGATATTTCTGCTGATCTATCCTCATACCAGCATTGACATAAATGGTGTCAGTTACCAATATTTTTAGAATTTATTTATTTATCAAAGTGTATTATTCATAGCTCAACATAGAACACTAATGTAGGGCATGCTATTTCTTAGTAAATGTATCCATATAGTTGATTCTGCACGAATCCCAAGTAATGAAATCAGTTCTGGGCTAGTTTTCTAGAACTGGTTTGTGGGTCATGAACCAGCAGCGTCTATACTACCAGTTGAGCTTATAGAATACAAATTTCTTGAAGTTCATCCCATATTTATAAAATAAGAAAATTTGAAATTCCTGAACAATCCTGGGATTATGTATGTCAAAATTTTTAGAGTCACTTCTTGAAACATTCAGAGACTATCCGGCACATATATCTCTGCTCATATAATTGTCATTTCTTAAATTAATGAATTTTCTATACTCACATCCTCATATGACATTTTAGGATTTAAGTATTCTAAATAGTAATTCAAGAAAATAAACCTCATATGAAATATTAACATATTCATAATACAAGACAAGAATGAAATTTTAAAAAGATGTGGTCTTAGAGTTTCATGCAGGAAAGGCAAATTCATACACTCTGATAACTCAGAGAAAGCAGCCATGACAGCATGATTTAATCAGCCACTCATAAGGTGGAGAAGAAAACATGTTTATTGCTTTCTGCAAAATCTGCTAGAAACTATAAGTTTAATTGAGATCTGATATATTCTGATGACAGAGATGTAATTTAACCAAAGACAGGGTGTTTAAAAGAGACCTGATATTAGGGACCATGCTTGGATGAAAATCAGGGAGTGCTCTGGAGAAGGAGCTTGGCATTTTGTGATCACAGTTCTGGGGTGATGACAGAGAACACTTTAAAGTTAAAATCTTGAAAGTTCAATTTAGACAGAGTAATAGGATGTTGGAGTATGGCTTTTGTTTACAGCCTAGAGGAGGGCTTCCTAGTTATCATATGGAGAAAAAGATGATGAAAGCTGTAACAAAAGGTAATGGAACTGACAATATGAAGGAGATGTAAAGGCAGATGGCAGGGAAGCTGATTTAGACGTTCTTACTAGACATATGGTAAAACACTGACATAAGAAATGATAAAATAAAACAACAGATGGGACAGATGTTACAAAAAGGTGAAGCCAAGAAAGAAACCACTGGCTGATTCCTAGAGAGCTGAGGGTAGGTGGGGTGAATTGAGGATGGGGGAGATTGTGATGCAACTACAATGATTTATTCTGTTTACCTGGTGCAGCAACTTAGTGTTAGCCACACCCGAGTGGTAAGCTACAATTTACTTCCTATGGATTTTTAAAGTTCTTTAGATAACTCATTGACTCATTGTGTGCCATTAGTGGGAAGATGAAAAGGCAAGTTAGATACAGTAGATTGAGCCTCAAGATGGTTCTGTATTTCAGAGTTATATTCATAGACACTAGCCATGGGTGTCACTGAGACACTATGAGAAAATACATTGACAAGGGGAAAAGTGAGTAGAGAAAGAAATTCATAGAAAACATCTACTTAGAACTTCTTAGGAGGAAAAACATTAATAAAGCAATGTGAGAGAGTAACAGCCCAATAAGTCCCTTCAGATTCATTCTATCTATCTGTCTGTCTGTCTGTCTGTCTGTCTGTCTATCTATATATCTATCCATAGAGATTACATAATGTATAATTTATATTCTATGTTGAGAGAGAGAGAAAGAGAGACAGAGAGACATAGCATTTTCTCATTTTCTTTTTCAAATTTAATTTTACTTTTTTACTTATTCACTTTACTTCCACTCATTGCCCCTTCTTCTGGTCACCCCCACAACCCTCCCCCCACCCTCTACCCGATCCCCTGATTCCTTTCTCCTCTGAGTGGTTGCCCTTTTCAGGTATTTGCATACCCTGGCACTTCAAATCTCTGCAAGGCTAGGCACTTCCTCTCCCATTGAAGCCAGCCAAGGTAACCCAGCTAGAAGAACATATCCTACTTACAGGCAACAGCTTTTGAGATATCCCCTGCTCCAGCTGTCCAGGTTGCACATGAAGACCAAGCTGCACATCTGCTATATATGTGCGGAGAGTCCTAGGTCCAGCCCATGTATGTTCTTTAGTTGGTGGTTCAGGCTCTGAGATCCCCAAGGGTCCAGGTTAGTTGATTGCATTGGTCTTCCTGTGAAGTTCCTATCCTTTCTGTCCTGAAATCCTTCTTCCTACTCTTCCATAAGAATACCCGAGCTCCAACCACCTTTTGACAGTGTGTTTGTGTATCTGTTTGAGTCAGCTGCTGGGTGGAACTTCTTAGAAGAAAACATGATCCTGTCTGCAAGCATAAGAGAGTAACAATAAGTGTTAGGGACTGGTGCTTGACCATGAGATGGGTTTCAAGTTCAGCTAGTTATTGGTTGGCTGTTCTCTAGGTCTCTGCTCCCTCCCTGGTGTCTGCCTTTCTTGTAGACAGGATAAATTTTGGGTTGAAAGTTTTATCGGTGGGTTGGTGTCTATCACTCCACTGGGGGTTCTTGACTGAATACAGGAGGTGGCCTCTTTAGGTTCCATATCTCCAGTGTAGTGAGTCACAGCTAAGATCAGCCACATTGGTTCTTGGACCATGATATTAGGGACCATGCTTGGATGACCAGGCCATGCCTCATCCTAGAGATGCCTCCCACCTCCTCACCCCTGTCAGTTGCAGATTTCCATTCATTTTTATGGCCACCTAGTCATCTCTCCTGTCATTCACCACCCCTGATCCTGAATCACCCATTCCCTTCCCCACCACCCCTTCTTCCATGATCCCTCCTTCCATCAGCCTCTTATGACTATTTGATTCCACCTTCTAAGTAAGATTCAATCTTCCTCTCTTGGGCCTTCCTTCTTGTTAAGCTTCTTTGGGTCTGTAGACCAAAATGGTACCTGTTTTATGGCTAGTATCCACTTATAAGTGAGTACATACCATGGATGTTCTTTTCGGACTGGGTTACCTTACTTAGTATGTTACTCTCAAGTTTCATCCATTTGCCTGCAAAATTTATGATGTCCTTGTTTTTAAAAGCTGAATAATATTCTATCATGTAGATATACCACATTTTCTTTATCCATTCTTAGTTGAGAGACATCTAGGTTGTTTCTAGTTTCTGGCTGTTATGAATAAAGCTGCTATGAACATAGTTGCTATGAACAAGTGTCTTTCTGGGATGTTGGAGTATCTTTTGGATGTATGCCCAGGAGTCGTATAGCTGGGCTTTGAGGTAAAATTATTCCCACTTTTCTTAGAAACTGCCTAATTGATTTCCAAAGTGGTTGTATAAGTTTGCACTTCAACCAGCAATGAAGACATATTCCCCTTGCTCCACATCCTCACTAGCATGTGCTATCTCTTGAGGGTTTTGGGGTTTTTGTTGTTGTTGTTGTTGTTGTTGTTGATTAATCTTGGCCATTCTGATTTGTGTAAGATGGAACCTCAGAGAACTTTTGATTTGAATTTCTCTGATATCTAAGGACTTTGAACATTTCTTCATTTCTTTAAGTTCTTCTAGGCCATTTGAGATTCCTCTGTTGAGAATTCACTGTGTAATTCTGCACTCCATTTTGTAATTGTGTTATTTGAGTTGTTTGTATCTAACTTCTTGAGTTCTTGGTAAATTTTGGATATTAGCCCTCTGTTAGATGTAGGGTTAGTGAAAATCCTTTCCAATCTGTAGGCTACCAATTTATCCTATTGACAGTGTCTTTGACTTAAAGAAGCTTTGTGGTTTCATGAGGTCCCATTTATCAACTGTTGGTCTTAGAGCCTGCACCACTGCCACACTGTTCAGGAAATTGTCTCCTGTTCACTGTGTTCATGGGTATTTCTCACTTTCTCTTCTATGAGATTTAGTGTTTCTGGTTTTATGTTGAGGTTCTTAATATACCTGGACTTGAGTTTCATGCAAGGTGATAATTATAGATCTATTTTCATTCTTCTATATGTAGACATCCAGTTAGGCCCACACCATTTGTTGAAGATTCTTTCATTTTTCCATTGAATGTTTTTGGCTTCTTTATCAAAAATCAAGTGTCCATACATGTATGGGTTTACTTTGTGGTCTTTGATTCAGTTGCATTGATCAACTTGTCTGTTTCATGCAGTTTTTAATCATTATTGCTCTGTAGTGTAACTTGAGGTCATCAAAAGAAAAATCTACCAAGATGATATATCAATTATCAACATTTGTGATCCAAACACAAGGACACCCACATTTGTAAATATAAATGTGCAGTATTCTTGATGAATCTGGGATATAATTTCAATAGTGAAAAGAAAAGAACCAAAATATTGAATCACTTGTTAAGTGATGTTGAGTGAAGAACACTAATGATATACAGTATTTCTCAGTTCAAGAAATCTCCATCACCATACAAGTGCAGGGACAAAAACCTATGGTGAGAATTTATGGAGAGAATTCTGATAATGGCCATGATTTGGGAGAAGGTTGAGGCATCATGTTTTTAAAGGAAGAAGAACAGCTTCAATTCTCTGAGAAACAAAGAAAATGGATTATGTAAGAAAAAGTGACTAGTGGGAGTCAAATGTTCCAGTGAACAGGATATTGAAACACAATGATTGGAAGACCTTACTTGTACATCTAATAATGTGAACTTAATGTCTCCAAGAGTTCCAGGTAGGAACACACAAGTAAGCCAGAAAAATACATAGAACTCTAGACAATAGAAGAATGAGTTCATTTCATATAATAACAACCAAGCCTTGACTGCTTTTGAATTGTGGTCCTTGATCATCAGTACAAGAAAATTATCATACAGTATGTAAAAGGAAGGAAACTGTAGGTTAAGCCACAAAGTCTCAACCTTGTGTGTGAAGTTGAAGATAGAGAAGGGTCTAATCCTCTGTTAGGAAAGATTGTATGGAAAGGAGCACATTTATCTCTCCCCCTTTTTTCCTAAGTAGCTGTCTGCTGGCAAGTTACCAGTTTTCAGCACCTTTGGTGAAAATTTGCAAGCCTGCTGTGACATTTGCTATAACCACCTACTACTCTTTCCAATGTAACTTTTGAGACAATTTACTCTGATTCCAGAGACTCAAAGGCTCTCATTTTGTCAAATTGTCTGACATTTCTGAGTTTTGGCCAAAAATCATCAGTTAGGAAACTGTATAGACAGAGAGGCAGATGACAGTGTCCCCTGAAGTAAGCATATTCCAGGCAACTTTCTATCTACATAGCTTTGTAAGGCCTGTCCTCAGCATTTCCACCCCATCCCATCTTCTTCAATTGGTCCAATTTCTTCATTCACCATGAACTCCTTCTGGCAAAGAAAAAACTTGCATGTGCTTCTTTCTGGAGAGTTACTAAAACTTTGATTTCTTATTTAAAATGGTTTCTTATCTTATTTAAGATGTCTCCTGCCACTTCCATTTTTTTCCTTTCTGAATTAATACCATTCTATAGGCATAGCCAATCCAATCACTGTGCAAACCTCAGACTTATATCATATTTCGTTTACTTGTAGTGAATGTGAATGTGTGTCAGGTTCTTAATGCTCCTGGTTCTTTACTATGTATTCAATCAAATGGCAGAACAATATTCACTCACACAAGTGCTGTGAAAATTGTATGATGATATGGCTAGCCACTAGCATGTAGAGGCAGAAAGCAATAGACAATATCATATCTTCATTTTTCTATTGTTATCTTTTCAATTCAAGATACAATTACCTTGTCCTGCCATTTTTCATCCCATGTAGCAAAACCAAGGAATAGTGAGAATCCAAAGGGAAACAGTTAGCTAATGTTGAACTCAAATTCTAGGTATCATGTTCATTGAAATCTCAGTACCATCACATATTTTCTGTTCATGTGTGTCTACATTTTGATCCATCTGTATATATCCATAGACATGTATTCAGTGCCTAAAATAATTGTTATTATTTAATGTTTACTGGGTAAGTGACTTATAAGAATTCTGGTAAACCATGTGATCTATTTGTTGTGAAGTTTATTCATTGAACACTCTTCTACAAACCCCTCTAGCATATTTCTAGTGCTTAAAGTTTATCAATGTATAATTGTAAATTCTATTCCCAGTTTTGTTTATGTTTTTAATAGGGCATGACTCTTCTTTGAAGGCTTGAACCCTGGGCAATTGCACTATGTTGGTCAAAGCATGCAGGTTTCCAATCAACAAGCTTTTTTTTTTTTTTTTTTTTTTTTTTTTTTTTTTTTTTTTTTTACAGATTACAAAAAGCATCTCATAGCAGAATTAGGAAGAACAAATTAAATAATAGTTACAAAGTGAACTTCAGAATACTTTTGTATGTACAGGCATCTCTTAAATTTCTCCACCAGGACACCTGGTGCTGAGTATGCTTGAATTCCAACTCAGGATGCTGAAATTTTCCCATCTCTCAATGGATACCTCAGAACTGTGTGATACATGACCTGCTGAGCTTCCTTCAATGCTCCCAGGGAAGGCAGATTCCATCTTTTCTTTAGGAACTATGGAAATCAATGAGAAAGCATGTAAATCTCATCCTTTAAACCCCAAACCTGTATGTTTGCTTCATCTTTGCTGTTCCTATTACTTTAACATCCCTGTGTTCATTATCAGACTTAGGGGTTGTCATATGCTTTTATTAATACATATTCTTTTCTTATTTTCTATGGCACCTTCATTTTGTTTAGGAACGAAGTATATTTAGAGCATTTTCATGTTAGAATATAAAAAAGACAGTACTGCATCAAAGAAATAAATAAGAATGATGACAAGAAGTAAACAGGAAGTAAAGGAGCTTATCAAGAATTCACTGTGTGTATATACGTCTTGGACCATTCTGATTCAAGTGAGTATCACTTCATTTATCTCCTCTAATAATCACATGTGAAAGGAACAGATGACCTGTAGCATAAAGATAGACACTGTTAAATCTAAATTGTGAAAGAAGCATCTAAGTGTGGGACACCTTCTTTCTCACTGGGCACTAACTAGCCAAAAGCAAGTGCTACAAATTTTGTCTCCAATGTGAACATATACATTATGAACATGAACATAAAGATAGACACTGTTAAATCTAAATTTCTCACTGGGTACTAACTAGCCAAAAGCAAGTGCTACAAATTTTGTCTCCAATATGAACATATACATTATGAACATGTACATTCATAATTCCAATTTAATTTGTCTGACTCTACAATCAAAATCCATCTCTGATTATTTCATCCCCATGGGTATCTCTGTCCATTTACAAGTAGACAATTTTAAGTGTATATCATTTGAAATCCAATGGTTTTTTTTTTATCATATGTACTAACTTCTGACCCAACTATGCTGAGCCTGTTTCATTAGAAGAATTATTCATTTTAAAACAAATTTATCTGCTACTCTGGTGTCCATGTCCCATCTTTTTGATATTGTTCACTTGCTAACAAAAATCCTCACATAGAAGTCATTCTGAGTGCTGAGTAATTTGCTACCTGTGTCCTTATCTATAGCTTGCCTGCAGTATTTGTTTCCATATGAGCTAGGAATATTAAGGAGAACCCGCTAATTGGAGTAAAGTGCCAGCTAGTTAACATCTTTAACAAACTGGTACAAAAGCCTCTAGGAAAAGAGATTCCGATTCTGCTGAAATGCAGAATTAACACTCTGAGAACTTCTGCTTGTCATGTACCTGTGGCCATGTGATTCTCTGCAGGTTGAGGCTGACAGAATAACTGTAGTGAGCTGAACTTTCTCAGCTCAGCTCTTAGAAAGATTTCTCAGAGGCAGCTGCACAACTTGGTCTGACATCTGTAACTATCCTGTGAAATCACCTGTGTTCACCTGGGGACCCATTGGATGCACAGATGATGCTCATTAGATGAACTTAATATTCTCCTTAATTGGGCATTCCAGTATTTCATTAATTCCAAAGAAGAACTAATTTTCCAGGGTAGATAATTAGGATTCACAAATATTGCTACCTTTATTATGGCTATGCACCATTTGTGAATTCAGGCTCTTAGAAATTATGTGAAAATATGGGATTTCAGTGATGCTAATGATACCTTACATTATAATAATTGTGAAAGAAGCATCTAAGGCATATAAAATTAACATTTCTACTACTTTTCTCAATTAAATGTCGTAATGTTGCTTTTCAAATTTATTGGGAAGTTATATTGGCACACTAATGACAAACACAATTACAGTCTTGACTTTCGAAAATGACATGAGGTGAATAATCCTAAATCATGTTTTGTTTTTTCTTTTTCTTTTTTTTTTTTCCTGCTAATGTGGCAACTTCTCCAAATTCTGCTTCTTTATAGTACCAATGCCTTCAAGACACAAACCTCTAGGAAAGTGGATCTAAACCATTCTAATGTTGTGACCCTTTAATACAGTTCTTCATGATGTGGTGACCCCCAATCATGAAATCATTCTTATTACTATTCCATAACTGCAATTTTACTACTGTTGTGAAAAGGAGTGTAAATATTTGATATGCAAATGGTCTTACTCAACCCCTGTGAAAGGGTCTTTTAACCCACAAAGAGGTCACAACACACAGGTTAAGAACTACTACTCTAGAAAGTATTTTCAAGAAACTTTGTTCAAAAGTCAAGATGCAAAAGATCAGGAAGATCCAGGAAAGGAATAGAAATGCTTCCTCCTTTGTTCATTCAATAGAAGGAATCCTTGATTTTCATTGAACCTTAGGTTTCTTTTATTTTAAACAAGTGATCGCCACTATGTTGTGTTAGTTTATTGTTAAGATCAAAGCAAAGAGTTTAAAGTTCCTAATGGAGAACTGATAGGTGACAAGGTTTCCTGACCGCAGCTATCACTAACGAAAGGTATGGAGAACTGTCAGACAATATCAGCTCATGGTAGAAGGAAGCTTTTCCAACACAGGCATCTTTTTGTTGTTCTTGTTGTTATCGTAACATATTATACTAGATCTAAAGTTTTCAAATAAAACAGATTAATTATCTTAAAATTCTAGATATCAGACACCCAAGGATGAAGAGAAATCCAAAGAGAAAATTCATAACCATGTTCCTGAGTTCCTGCGGCTGCCTTGACTCCTTATTTCATATGTTCTATCTATATAAAGATCCATACAGCCTCTTCAGTGGCCTATATGTCTTCCTATTCTCTCTCTCTCTCTCTCTCTCTCTCTCTCTCTCTCTCTCTCTCTCACTCTCCCTCTCCCTCTCCCTCTCACTCTCTCTCTGTCTCTTTCTCTCTCTCTGTCTCCTTCCCTTTAGTCATTGACATGCTAGGTAAATCTTATATCAAGATCTTTCATCTTCATCTCAGCTGTCTCAGAAACTAATTTACTGACACCATTGACAAGTATACAGACATATTTGAAGGTCCATTTTTTTTTTTTGTAAAGGAACCAAAACATGCAATGAAATTTAGTATACAACACTTAACTGTCATTGAAAAGAAGACTTATTCTTTTCTATAAAGATTATACACTTCTTGGATTTGAATAGATGAGAATAAAAAAAAAACTAAGGGCTGTATTTGATCTTAGTTAAATCAAACTGTTATAGTTATATCTATAGTTATAGAACTTAGTCAAAAGATACCCTAGAACCCACCTTCTCTTTGACTTCATTCAATAGTTATATGGATATGTGAATTTGGAAAGACTTTCAAGGGTATAAATAATAGGCTTACTATAATCTGTAAGTTTCAACGTATGTGGCTACAAAGCCCATGCCTGTATCCAAAAAGCACATGATACAATTAAAGGATGAGTGTGCTGTATGTACTGCAACCCAAATGTTCATATATCATGCTAAGAAAATCAAATACCTGGGAGCTTTCTCTGGATTTACAGATGTTCAATCTAATTTCAAATGGAAAATGATTTTGATAGCTTGTGCTGTTATTTATATAAACTTATTTTATTTAACCCTCATAGAAATTTTATGCTTGATGTTTATTTAATGGATTATATATGTGGAACTCAGAAAAGTATAGTAAATTGACATGTCATAGACCTAGCAATTTAATTACTAAACCTAACTTATCATTTTGACTCTGGGCCCTTGATCTTCCAAATATGCTTTTCTCTAGGTACTGATAAAATATCTAACTGCCATTTATACTACAAAACCAGAAGTCTTAAGATCTGAAATAGAAATCTGCTCAATTATAAATAAGAAATCCATTGTCTGATTGTAGGTCTTCAGCAGTTTCCTGTGAGACCAAAGTATTTTATATATTCTATACCAGGCTTCTTATAGTACCCTGTTGCCGCCAGCAGCAACAGTGTTGAACCGGGTTCACCTGTAAGAGAGGCTGAGAATAGGGAAATGGATGGGAAGTGATGAAGCCAAGACAAAGTATACTGATCAAGGCCTGAAGTTTAATAATTTGCTTTCACATATAAAGGGGAAGCCCCACCCCCCAGAGTCTCTTCTCCGTTCAGCCCAGGGGCTGGGCAAGGAGATAGCAGTCTGGAAGGTGTCAAGGCTAGCTCAGCAGGCAGTCCATTCTTCTTAGCTCAGGTAGCAGGCTCCAAGGCCCAAGGCTGGTAATGTAATGCATCTCCTAGGTCCTACTGTTGCTTGGTCTATAGTGGTGACTTTGCAGGCCTGCTCAGGCCTGGGGGAAGGGCACAGTGCCCTGCTGGCCTTACATAACTATTTGGCAAATGGAATGTTGCTGTGTTATAGGACAATATATTTGCTGAATGAGCTATAATGTTGAAGTAAATATAAGTTGATTGTGAAGGTTAGTTACATATAACTAATATAATGTTGAAGTAAATATAAGTTGATTGTGAAGGTTAGTTACTCCAACATTCTAAAGACCCTGAAGCCCTGGTAGCTAAAGGGTGACAGTAGCATGCAGGACTAGCTTTTTACTTTAGGACAGTAAATGAACATTATAGAACTTTGAAGGATAACTATTCCTTCATTTTACAAAACCAAAAGATTATTTCCTCAGTCTCTCAGTCAAAATAAAGAAACAGAAAGAGATAATACATCTAGAAAAAAATGTATTTTATAGATAAACAAAGACACATCCTTCCCCAGTTGATCTATCTGTTTGATTAGGAACAGGAATTTAGCCCCTGGCTAACTATATAAGTTGGATTGACTCTATCTAGATCTATCTAGATCTTTGTGAATCTCAATGATGTCTTTATTAGAGATAAAAAAAAAAAAAGCCTAACTTACATGTGATTTTTATTACTGTCTTTGAAATAATAGCTATACATAACTATTTCAGATTTTCCAAGTTTCAATGAGTACAAAATCTATCATTGTTTTAAGTTATGGCATAACTGCAGCCATTTTATATTTGGTCTCCATTTTGCTCATGAGGTGAAATTAAGCTTAGGCTCTCAGACTTTACTTCTCAGAAGTGATTATTCATAGCAGACACTGAAAAATTCTCCTAGAGTGTCATAACACAATGGTTGGATTACTTATGCTCTGTTATCCCAATACTCTGGAAAACTCCTAATTACAACCTCACTTACCTCACTTAGGACCAATCATCTTAAAGGTTAGCTTTGTCTAGGTAGCCAAATTGCAATACTGCGTTCTTCTTGTCATCTGCTCTTGGTTCTCCTATAAAAAGCCTGCCCTAAGAGCAAGTCATCATTGCAGTTTCTGGCTTTCAGGTCTGAGCTGTGTTTGTGATTGGTCAGTTTGGGGGGGGGGTGCATTCAATAAACAATCCATGTCTAACTGAGATCAGTGTTTGTGTGGTTTGCGAGGTGATTCTTGAACCTCAACAATCAGAAAGTGTCCATTACATCAAATACCTTGGAGAGAACATTGAACATAGTTGGGAGAAAGGGTCCCCTATACCAAATATCTTGAAGAGAATATTTGAGGTAGTTAGAAGAATGTGAAAGAGAAAGGAAACAATTTCAAGGTAAAACATACCATGCTCTCTTGGGATATTTTGGGTTATGTTTTGTTATTTTTTTTCTCATAACTCTCATTTGTCCTGTGTCCATAGTCATGCTCTCCATAGGCCTCTCTGTCACTGACTGACTGCTTGAAGGAGTTTGGTTCCACTGACTTCAGTTGGTTTCATCAACTGATTCACTAGAGTAAAGAGTAAGTGCAAGTGATCTATAGACACAAATATAGTCAAAACAAAGATGCTTAGCTCAAAGAGAGTTGAGAGACAAAGAAGCTGCGAAGAAGAAGAAATATAATGTTTGCCTTTTTCCCACTCAAGACAACTCACAGTTCACAGTGCACCATAAGCTTTTATGGACCTCAGTAAGTTTGTTTAATGGGACCTCATGAAACTGGAAAGGGAGGGAGAAGTGAGGTGTCCTCACTTGGGCCCTTCAGCTAGTTGACCTTTTGGTCACCTGAGGTTTTGATCTTAGCTGTTCTGACTGGTGTAAAGTGGAAACTCAGGGTTGTTTTGATTTGCATTTCTCTAATCACTAAGGACTTTGAACATTTCTTTAGGTGCTTCTCAGCTATTCAAGATTCCTTTGTTGTGAATTCTTGGTTTAGAGCTATACGCCATTTTTTTTTGACTGGGTTGTTTGATGTTTTGGTGGTTAGCTTCTTGAGTTCTTTATATATTTTGGATATTAGCCTTCTATCAACTGTGCACTTAGTGAAAACTTTTTCCCAATCTGGAAAGATAGGGCATCATGTGAGGAGTGAGGTTGCTATTCCACTGTCAAAAGTCTGGCCCATAATTGGTCCTGTCTAAGAGAACTGCAGGGATGGAAATAGAGAAGAGCCTGAGGAAAAAGAGGTCCAGTGACAGGCCCAAAGTAGGATCCAGCTCAAGGGGAGGTCCCATGGCCTAACACTATTATTGAGGCTATGGAATGCTCACAAAAAGAGACCTATCATGACTGCCCTTCAAAAGCCCCAACAAGCAGCTAAAAGAGTCAGAAGCAGATATTTGCACCCAACTAATGAACAGAAACTGCTGACCCCTGTAATAATATTAGGAAAAAACTAGAAGAAGCTGAGGAGGAGGGTGATCCTTTAGGAGGACCAGCAGTCTCAATTTACCTGGACCCCTGAGATCTCTCAAAAACCAGACCACCACCCAGGCAGCATACACCAGCTGATATGAGGCTCCCAACACATATACAGCAGAGGACTGCCAGGTCTGAGTTCAGTCAGAGAAAATGCACCTGACCCTCAAGAGACTGGAGGCCCCAGAGAGTTTAGAGGTCTGGTGGGATGGGGAGTGTGTAGTGGGGAGGTGGGGACATCCTCTTGACACAGGGGTGAGGAGGAAGTATGGAATGTAGAACAGTCAGAGGGTGGATTGGGAGGGGAATAAAATCTGGAGTTTAAAGAAAAAGAAAATAATAATAGTATGAAAACATAACACCATATTTACATGTTCTCATTTGTAGAGGACCACATTTTCTCTGCTTATAAACAAGTCTGTGATTAAAGAAAAAGAACTCTACCATGTCTTCTCCAACAAGAGGGACAGCTCCTAATGATAGCTTTAGGAAGGTCATTGAGAAGCTTCAGGGTCATTGAGAAGAAGACTTTATCATGACAGAAGACAGCTACAAGCAGTTAATATTTCTAAAGACACTTCAGGGTGTGGTGTGGCGTGGTGTGGTGTGGTGTGATATGGTGTGGTGTGGTGTGATAGGGTGTGGTGTGATATGGTGTGGTATGATATGGTGTGATATGATATGATGTGGTGTGATATGGTGTGGTGTGATATGGTGTGGTGTGATGTGGTGTGGTTTGGCATGGTGTGGCGTGTCGTGGTATGATATGGTATGGTGTGATATGGTGTGGTATGGTGTGGTGTGATATGATGTGGTATGATATGGTGTGGTGTGATATGGTGTGCTGTGGTGTGGTGTGATATGGTGTGGTATGATATGGTGTGATGTGATATGATGTGGTATGATATGGTATGATGTGATATGGTGTGGTGTGGCATGGTGTGGTGTGATATGGTGTGGTGTGGCATGGTGTGGTGTGATATGGTGTGGTGTGATATGGTGTGGTATGGTGTGGTGTGGTGTGATATGGTGTGGTGTGATATGGTATGATATGGTGTGGTGTGATATTGGTGTGATGTGGTGTCATAAGGTGTGGTGTAATATGGTGTGGTGTCATGTGGTATGGTGTTGTGTGATATGGTGTGGTGTGATATGGTGTGGTGTGATGTGGTGTGGTGTGATATGGTGTGGTGTAATATGGTGTGGTGTGATGTGGTGTGGTGGGATATGGTGTGGTGAGATGAGGTGGGGTAGGATATAGATGTAGTAGAAAGAGCAAAGGAGAATGAAAAGTCAGAGGAAGGAAATGTAAGTAAGAGTTGAGAAAAAAAAAGTTAGACCCAAAATATAATGAAATGGAAGTTCTCACCAACTGACTCACTAGAGTATGTGAAGGTTATCTATAGACACTTTCCAATATAAATATAAGAGGAAAGTAAATGAAGAAGTAACTAACAGTGTCTCCTAGATTAAAAAAAAAAATACCACAGGCTGTTTGCTATGTGTGTTATCATAGAAGGAAGGAAGAGCAAATACTGTGGCTAAAAAGAAAAAAAAAAACACTGAAAGATACAAGGTTTAAATCTCTCTGTACTTGACAAATATATAAAGGAAATAAAAATTAAAAATAAAAGAGAATAAAGCTGCTCTTCCCCATATCATAATCAATTTCCTGAAAATTAATTGCAAGAAAAATGTCAAACCTTAACCTAAAATTGGCATTTTACATAAAAATTAGCTTAAAATGAAGCACAGATGAGCATATATAATGGAAATTTATTTTAGCAGAAATCACAGGGTTTGATGAAGTAGTTTTAGACACGATAAAAGTAATATATATATAAAAATGATACCTCATCAAAATGAAAATTTCTTGCTCTTTGAAAGACATTATTCAAAGAATGAATTATCCAAGACCTTAATTGGGAAAAAGTATTTATGAAGCAAATATCAGATAGAAAATGTATATCTACAATATTTACAGAACTTTTCACATTATTAAAATAAAGAACCCAATCCACAAAACAGAATGCTGAATGTGTTGGTAAAGGCCTATAAGCCCAAAACTTCAAGAATATAAGCACAAAGATCAACAGATCAAAGCTACAGAGGAGTGAGTAGAAGGCCAACAGGACTACATGAGTCCCTATTTCAAGAAATATATATATATATATATATATATATATATATATATATATATATATATATTGATGTGTGATATGGTGTGGTATGATATGGTGTGATATGATATGATGTGGTGTGATATGGTGTGGTGTGATATGGTGTGGTGTGATGTGGTGTGGTTTGGCATGGTGTGGCGTGTCGTGGTATGATATGGTATGGTGTGATATGGTGTGGTATGGTGTGGTATATATTTTCTCATATATATATATGAGAAAGAGAATAGATTTACAAGGGGTTGATATTATATCTCAGTGTTAGAGCATTTCCTCAGCACATGAGGCACTGAGAAAAGGCAAAGTTTGAGAGGAAGGAAAGGAAAGAGGAGATAAACTATAGACTGAAGCATGGTTTTGCCTAAAAGAGAAACAAGGTGTATACCATGAGATCAGCTGCTGAAGAAAGACCAACCAAAGCTATCCCAAGATGCATCTCTGTCACACCGGGTAACATAAAATATACCTCCAGTAAGAGGTACACACAATGATGTAGCACAAATAGCCCCGGTCATAGTGCTGGTTGAAATGGAAAACTGTAGGACCCCTTATCAAAACCTGCTCTGTAGTCTTATAGAAAGTTCCACTTTTCTCACAATACAAATCCTTTACCCTTGGTTATCTGTCTAAGAAGGAGGGAAAATAATGCACATGCTCACATGAAATCCTGAGGGTGTTTGTATCACTCTCCCTCCTGTGATGCCCCCGTTTCTTCCCAACCCCATGATCCCTAATTTTTAGTTACTATTATATACATGTATATGTATGTGTATGTGTATGTGTATATGTATATATATGTGCCTCAATGTTCCTAACATGAATTTTGAGAAATGTGGTTGGGATGTGGAAGTTCTTATGGAGGATAATGGAGGGCTAATACCTCAGAAAAAGAGAACATTTATTGGGTTTTAAATGTGCAACACTGCAGACTTTCTTCAATTGGCTGCAAGCATCCTTAAGCTTGAGTAGGCTCCCAGAGCTATGACGTGTGTCCTAGTTAAGGGTGGATAGGCACAATATTATGAGAAGAGTCATATGAGAATAAATCCCACATTTTTGCCACAATGATTATTGGGCTGGCTGGGCTGAGGAAAGCACTGTGGAGCACATGAGGGGGCCTGGAGCTGTGCCTAAGCTTCCTGGCAGACTAAGAGTATAGACTGTTGTCAAAGATTTGATTTCAGCCATGTGTGAAAATCCTTTTGCCCTTTGTGTAAAGATGCACTTTGAAGAACCCTCTAGGTTGGCCCTGTTATTCACAGTCACAAGGTGAATCATCCTACATACTTAGAGTAAAGATCTTAAAGCCAAAAGGAAAGGCTCAGAAAGACTCTTACCTTCTACTGCATTCTGGTAAAAAGGCTTACTTTTATTCTGTTTTTCTGTATGTCTATGTTGAAATGAATGTGACATTGGTTTGCATTTTGCAAGCACATATTCTATGCCCATTCTGAGTGATGTATGGCATGATTGTATGAATGAATGCAACTCATTGACTGGAAATTGTTTAGTTTTGCTGAAGAAGAAGACAAACTAATGTGTCACACTAGGCAAGAGTTGAGAGTATTTTCCTGTATCTGCAGAAAACACAATGGAAGGAGGCTTTAGAGAAAGTATTGCCAGTGGAGCCTTACCTTGTCAGGAAAGATAATTTCAAAGAGGCATCTAAAAAGCCCAAATGTCTTATATTAGTGATTTTGTGTCAGTTTGCAGTGTTCATTGTAGGGAAGATAATATGAAAATTAAATTGCACTTTTTGGCACTCAGATATCTGAGTGACTTTTCTGTTGCTGTGATGAAGCAACTTAAGAAAAAAGGGCTTATTTTAACACGTGGTTTAAAGTTAAGTCAAGAGCAGCTTGAAGATGCTGGTCACACTGGGTCTTCCCACACAAATTAGCATAATCAAGATAAGCTCACAGAGACATCCCCAGAAATCTATCTCCTACGTGATACTACATGCCATCAAGTTTGCAATTAACAATAAGCATCAGCATACATTATCTTCTATAACATGGGTCAGCCCGATCTAATCTCTGTCAAATGTCTACATAGAACAACACACCACAAGTAATAAGATAATCCCAGTAGACAATTATGAAACTTTAACTGTACTATATGTGCACTGCTGAGTCTCCACCCTCTGAGCCTTCACCAAATATTTGTGGGTTTTTTTTTTTTCAGCTTCTATAATCACATTATACAATTCCTTATAATCAATTTCTTTGTCTGCACTGGGCTTGCATAAGTCTGGGCCTGTCAATTATCAATCATATGATGGTGTCCTGTCTAGTTTTCTAGTTTTCTGCCAGCTTTTCAGAAATTAGAGTCATCTGAGAGGAAGAATTCTCAACTGAGAAAAATGCCACCATAAGATTGGGTTATAGGCAAGTCTGTAGGGCATCTAGTGATTGATATGGGAGGGACTAGACCATTTTAAGTAGTGGCAAGCCCAGGGCTAGTTCTGTATGAAAGTGAGCTAGCAAGTGTTAAACAGCAGTATGACCTTGTAAGTTGTACCTCTCAATGGCCTCTGCATCAGCCTCTGCCTCCAAGTCCATGCCAGGCTTGGAATGCTGCCCTAAATTTCCTCAATGATGGACTGTTAAGTAGATGTGTAAGTGAAATAAGTCCTGTTTTATTTTGCTAGTATTTCATCACACAATTAGAAATGCCAACTAAGAGAGGTGTAGGCTCATGGGTTCCTACCCCTACCCAATTCAACTAATGACTACTGGTGAATTAAAGGAACAGTCATTGTCATTGGTTGTAATCAACAATGCTGCTGTGGTGTGGTGAGGCCACCAGGCTCCACTGGGAAGATCCAACCCCAGAGTCCTACAGATGGTCCTGGTTAAAACTAAGTGGATCACAAAATGTAGTAAGATGTGAATGTAGACTAGGAATGAGATAAGTGATAGTGGGGTTGGGGTGAAAGTAATCAGAGTACACACTTGTGTGAAATGTCAAAGAGTAGGTTTAATCAATAAAATTCTCTTAACGTATTTATACATCTCCTAATCATTAAGTTTCCCTAGAAACCTCTGTGACATATGGGTGTTGCATCATAAAGACAACAGAAACCTCTAGTTTCTGTGGAGATGCTATGAGGAGCTGCTATGCTGGTGTACAGCATAGGCGAGGGATGTGGGCAATCTGTTTATAAAGAGCTTTAACTCACAGGAGTGAAGCGTCCAGAAGCTGAGCTCCTGTGCTTTCAGTACTCTGACCAAGTCTTTTATTCAGAACACTACAATTGCTGCTTTTGTTGCTTCAGGTAATTTTCCTGGCAATATGGATTGTGCATTTAGTTAGAAGTGGATGGTTCCACTACTAATCAATTTTTAAATTGTTCGTTTCTAGGGCAATTTGTATATATGACACATGTAGAAAAGAATCTATAAAACAAGTTGAATAAAAACCCAAGCTACAGAATAATGCACACAGTATGATTCCTTTCAAAAAGCCCCAAACTTGCTAAAAGCAAACAATAGATTGCTTGAAGATGCATGTATTGCTGGTAAAGGAAGGAGAACAAAGAAAATAGGAATAATTAAGATAAAATGTATGATAGTGGTTCTCTCTGTGGGGAAGAAAGGAAGAGCAAGCAGGAAGCTGTAAAAGTAAAGAAAGTTCTGCCAGTTCTTTATCTCATTATAGTACATTTCATAAATTAAAGATGAGTGTGTGTGTGTGTGTGTGTGTGTGTGTGTCTGTGTGTGTGCATCCAAATTTTGAGCACACAAACAAAAAGGCAAAAAGAATACATGCTCAAAAATGTACTTTGTAATTTCATATCAGAAACAGTTTCAAGTCTGAAACAGTACAGTAAATGAAATAACAAGTCAGTCCTTTTACTCTCCCAATTCCTCTAAGCAGTGGCTGCCTGCATGAGTTAATAAAATGTTTAATTTTTTAAAGGTAATGTTCACCCTTTGTCCAAAAATATAAATTATCAAAGTAGCACTAAACCAACATATCATCAATAAATTGTGAGCCATATGAAGAAATCAGATTTTTTTAAAGTACATTTTAAATACACCATACTCTAAAGCTATGCATCTGAAAAGATGGTTCTTCCTTCAATAGCAAATTTCCAATTATTTTAATTTGGAATGGTCTTTTAAAATAGTAAATGTTATGGAAGGCAAATTAGAGAAGGCAAAAAAAACTGGGGCATTATATCTTAAATATTCCTGGTCGATTTGAGAATGGTATGAGGTGTTGTAAAAGGAGTTGGAAGGAGGAAACTTGGGAGGTGCTTGAAAGAGGATAAGGGTTTGTGTTACTAAATTTTAATTTAAAATGTATGAAACATATATATATATATATATATATATATATATATATAGTCAGTATCAAATATCAAATGCAGAGGCCTGTTCTATATTGCCCAATCTAGAATTAGAATTAGAAGTGTAGCCACCAACCACACTCAGGCTCTAAGCATCCCTAGATGTATCTCAGGAATTCTTACCTTGTAGAATTTGAATATGGTTTTTCCATCAGTAAATTAAGACACTAGGAAATTCTTCATTACAAGACATTTTTAAAAGGACTATATATGAAAATGCATTTCATTCTTCAAGTCTGACAAATTTTAACTGTTTACAGTTATGGTATGTGTTCTAGGGCTAAACAAGATTTGGAATACAGACGATTTTCAGTTAACAGCATAGTGGTATGGGAGGGATATTACTCTGTATTCTCCAATAAGTAGGAGAAAGAGGGAGAGGAGAGGGAACAGAAAAGGAGAAGGACATAGAGGGGGAGGGGAGGGAAGGTAATCTGCTTTCAACGATAGAGCAGACCAGGAGAACGGATGTTGCTTCCAGTCAGAGACCAAAGACCTAGAAGAAGGCAGCAGATGATCTATGCTCCAGCCCAAGCCCAAATCTAAAGAAAACAGGAGAGATGACAGAGGTTCTGGTTAGTCAACAAAATGATGGACTGGGCATTAGGACTATCTTGTACCTCGCTGGTACAAATTGTCATAATTATGCTCTAATTGTATTTTGAGAGAAAAGTTTTCTTTTTTTAAACAGGAAGGGTGGTATGTAGGAGGAGCTAAGGTGGGAGGGGTACCGAGAGGAAGAGAAGGAGTAAGGAGAGGAGGAGAAGAAGGAGAGGAGAAGCTAGGTGATGAGAGGGAGAAAGAGAGAGAAAGAGAGTGGGGGATATGGAGGCAGTTGTTCACATGTCTCCACCAGTCAAAGATAGTTGATATATCTAGGCTGGGTATCAGGTTGCACTTCTGATTAAGCATTACCAAACTTATAAAGCCTTTGATTAACATTTTTAAAAAGTGTATAAAACAAAAAGAAAAAGGGGGCATGGAATAGAGATTTTCTGGGGGGGGGGGGGGAATGGGGAAAGGGGATGGCATCTGAAATGTAAATAAAATATCCAATAAAAGAAAAAGAAAAGGCTGATATTTCAGCCTCAAAACAGAGGCATACAGAAAACTAATTTACCAGTCCTCTGTTCTATTTCAGTCTCTAATGAATTGAATGAGCTCCACTCATACGGAAGAAGGCAAAATTGTTTTTACTTTATCTGCAGACTTAAATGCTAATCTCACTGAAAATGTCTTCACAGACACCCAGGATATCTGGAAATGCTGAGGTCCCATCTAGTTAATATATGATCCCAGCCATCACAGTGGGTTACTGCTCAGAAACATACAGAGTAGTTTGTATACCTGGAGCAGATATCAGATGCCATGAAATACTTTCTAGTTTGGCATTAAGTTTCTCTCTCTCTCTCTCTCTCTCTCTCTCTCTCTCTCTCTCTCTCTCTCTCTCTCCTCTCTCTGTCTCCTATGTTGATTTAGATAATTCTAAAGTTTTCCAAGCACCTTGGTTCTAGTCTAGTCTGTGCCCCATGCTGGATACAGAATTAAAATAGTCCCTCCATCTGTTTTTTTTTTTTCTTCTGTCTGGGATGATTCTACCTGTTGGGAGCCGATTTTTAGTAGAAAGCGTCTATCAGCTTTGCAGCCATCTTGAGCCATATACCCTGACATGAGATTTGTTTTTCAACAGCCTACAACAACTGAAGCACACTCTGATATCCCACATATTTTGTTTCGCTGTTTACTGCCCCCAGCTGCAAGGCACACGTGGTAGCCACGCCTGAAAGGCACACGGTGCACGTGCTATCCACGCTATAGATGCCTGTAAGGCTTACGTCATATCCACACCTGCAAGGCATGTGGCATCCACACACCTACAAGGCACATGGCAAAAGCCTAGAAATACCCCAGATTTCCCTTCAATAGACGAGACTTGATCAGAACCTCTGTCTTGTCTCCATTCTTCGCGTCTCTTCCCCTTAATCCCCCGCCCCTCTCTCTCTCTCTCTCAACCCTGACCCGCAGACCGGAGTGGCAGATTGGGCCAGGAAACAGTGGCCGCCAAGCGTGGAGTGGAGAGGGCCGCAACATCTACCAGGTCATATGAAGAGCCAAGATGCATCTTTTTATAGAAAGCACTTGGGAAAAAATGGGGAACAATAGTATTATAGAGGGTAACAAAAAGCTATTAAAATCTGACTGTGTTAAATAAAATTATTCATTGAAAACAACAGGTAGGATAAACCTGTGCCTCTTATCATGCCTAAAATAAATGAGCCTGTGGATAAAGAGGATTCTTTTGTCTGCTATCGTTGATTTTCTTGTTCTAACTCTGCCTTGTTCCTGAGGCTGTAGACAGACAGAATAGGCGAGGGGAAATACAATATTCCAAGGTTGGCTTTTTAATAGGGTTTTACTCCCAGCAGTAATGTAACAACTTTTCATTTTTTCTGTGGCTTTTTTCCCCATCAGTAAGTCTCTATTTTCCCAAAATGTAGCCCATTTCCCCTCTCATATAGTGGATCCCTCTGTATCATCACAGAGAGCAGGAAAAGCAGGGTTACTAATTTTTATCCTAGTCAATCAATAATGTAGTCATGTCCATGCTTGTGAACAGAGACAACAATTTGGAATAGAAGGGGGGCATAGATTTCTGTAGAATAATTGGTAAAGAGAGAGGAGATCCCCAGGTAGCAAATCCCAATAAAAGTCTGAACTTTATTAGAGTTGATAGTTTTCCCATCTCAGAGGGTGGGCCTTTCTATTACCAAGAAGCCTGTAATGCTTGGCAAAAAACTTTCACTTTGTAGTGAGCCATTTTCTAGTATTTTGATTTTCTAATTGATGGATAAGAAACCATCTGCTAGCTGGTATCATTACTTTTGTGTCACTGTCAGAACACTAAAGAGAGAACAAATTTATGTTGGTTCATGTTTCATAGAGTCAATCCATAGTCATGTAGCCCCATGTGATCCAGCAGAAAATCAATGGTCGCAGGAATATTTCATGTAGGAACTTCTTTAGACTTGAATGGGGAAACAGGAAATCACAAGTGTAAAATATAGCCCCAAGGACATGCTCCTAGTACCCCACTTTCTCCAATTCAACCTAGCTCCTTACATTTCACCATCTCCAAATAATTCCCTCAAATTGTGAACTTATGTTACCAATCTCTTCATTTCATCACAGGCATACCAAGCATCTTTTACTAATTTAAAAGTCTAGGGATTTCTTAGCCCAGTCAAGTTGATAATGAATATTAACTACTGTGGGCTCTAAAATAGTTTAAAACACAGAAAGTAAGCAGTAAACTTGGTTCAAGAACTTTATATAGATCTTAATTAGAATCCCTTCCCTATCCTAGAATGTCACCTTAAAGAGCTATGTGTCCCTAAGACCTTACTGGCTAACCCCTGATAACAGTCAAGAATCCTGATGACAGATGAAAAGCCAGACAGAAAGATAGAAGTGTGGTGACATGGGAGAATGGGAGGACATTAAGTGTGTGAAGGAGTGGGAGGACAAACAGATGTATCAGGACAGCATGGAAGGAAGAAGTGATGGCTAACTGAAGGTTGGAAGAATAAGATAAAAAATTAATTGAAGACAATGCTGGTGTGAGCTGCACTGTGCTCACAGCACCTGTGGTGGCTGCCAAAGGCATCATGCGGTCTAATAGTATGGACCAACACTGGGCACTTTGGAAAAGCATTTTGTATGCATTATTTTAAATAATAGTTTGAAATATGCTTTCTCCAAATTTGAATAATTAAAAGCTTTTATTTTATTTGTGCGTGTGTGTTTGTGTGTGTGTGTGCCCACTCATATATGCTAGTACATACATATGAGGGTGTTTTTCTAGAAGTCAGAAAAAAACTTCGACTGTCAACCTCAAGTTTTACATTCCTTGAAATATTTTTTAGTTGTTTAATGCTATGTGATACATGAAAATTAAGTAGAAGATATGAAGCTTTATTCTTTGTCTACTGCAAAGCCTACAATCCTTGACTTCATCAATCTCCAACCACACAAGAGATAGCATATTGGTTAAAGGAATAATATTTTCTATTAAGAATGAAGCTATTGTGTATCCTCTTCTGGCAGAATTTTGATCCATTACTCCTATCTTGCAAAAGAAGGCTATTTCTTCTCAAGAAGTAGAATCATGCCTACTTTGAGGCTATTTTATTTCTGCTGCTGAAGGTTTGATGGCTTATTATCGGTTCCTACTTACAAATTATACATTATATTTAATCTCTAAATATAATGTATAATTATATTATCGGTTATTATAATTATATTATATTATCGGTTCCTACTTACAAGTCATACATTATATTTAATCTCTAAAGCTCCTTTAACCTTTTTGTTATTTCAGTTGGGTAGGTGTTATTGGCATCCCCATGAGAGGTTCAGAAAGTATTTACAACTAGTAAGTATCACAGTTAGAACATTCAGAGATTCTTTTTCCCTAGAGCACATGGCCTTAAGAGCTCTTTCTGAGGAGGTAAGGTATCAGGCAAAAAGTCACTGGATAGACCTGGGATAAAGGGGGATCCCACTAAGGTCATTTTGTTCTATCTTACCAGACTGGAAATAGTCCTTCAACTGGTGAGTTTGTGATAGATTGCCAAAATTGCTATTGTGTGCTACTTGGATCATGAGAAGGGAAACACTACTTTTATTGCTTACTAATATGTCTACACTGGTAAGTATTAGCCAGTTTTTCAGCTTCTTGACTGTGATTGCCAAGGTCCTAAAAATCTCTTGTCTGAAAGAAGAGCCGGTGTTCTTAACAACTGAGATAGAAACTGGAAACAATCGAGTTGTCCCTCAACTGAAGAATGAATAAGGAAAATGTGGTTCATTTATGTGATGGAATACTACACAGCTATTAAAAACAAAGACATCATGAAATGTGCATTCAAATGGATGGAACTAGAAAATATCCTGAGAGAGGGAACCCAGACTCAGAAAGACAAGTAATTGTAAGTACTTACTTATAAATGGATATCAGACATAAAGTATAGGATAACCAGGCTACAATACACAGAAGCAGAGATGCTGAGTAATAAGCAAGGACCAAGGGAACATACTTGACTCTCACTCACAAGGGGAAATAAAATAGATATGAGGTAGATGGAGGGAGGGAATAGGGTGGGGAAAGGGTAGGAAAGGAAACAGTTGTGAGGACCAGGAATGGGCAGAAGGGAAGTCTAAGAGAGAACAGAAATTATTTGGGGGGGCTCATCTCTCTGGCATGGAGGAGGCTTCTAGGAGTCTATGGAGTTGATCCTAGCTGGGAACTCTACCAGCTGGCGATATGGAACCTGATGAGGCTACTCTCTGTAGCCAGTTGGGACTTCTAGTGAAGGAAGGGGTACACCAATTTGCCCACAAAACCTTCAACCCAAAATTTGCCCTCAATACAGGAAGTGCAGGGACAAAAATAGAACAGAGATTTATGGAATGGCAAACCAGTGACTGGCTTGTGACAAACCCCATAGGAGAGAGACAGCTGCTGACATTATTAACAATATGTGTCTGTTCTGCTTGCGGACAGGAACCTAGCCTAATTGTCTTCTGAGAAGCTTCATCCAGAAGCTGATGGAAAAAGATGCAGCAACCCATAGCCAAACATCAGGTAGAGTTCAGGGAGTCTTGTGGAAGAGTTGAGGGAAGAATTGAAAGAACATGAGTGATCAAAAACGCCACAAGAGGTCATGTAGAGTAAACTAACTAACCTGGGCCTGTGGAGACTCACGGAGACACAACCACCAACCAAAGACTATGCATGAGCTGGATGCAGGCCCCTTCCACAAATGTAGCAGATGTGCCCTCTTGTTCTTCATGTGAGTCACCGAAAAAATTAGAGTTAGGGAGGGGAGCTGTCTCCATCTGCATTGCCTTCCTTTGGATCCCTTTTTCATAGCTGGGCTGCCTTGTCAGGCCTCAGAGTGAGAGAATGTGTTTATTCCTGCTACAAATTTATGTATGAAGATTGTTTGGTACCCATGGGGGTTGTTACCATTCTCTTAGAAAAGGGGGATGGGGAATGAGGAAAAGAGTGTGAAGAGTGGTCAGGGAGAAGAGGAGGGAGGCTACAATAAATCTGTAGTGAATAAATAAATAAATAAATAAATAAATAAATACACAAATAAGAAAAACAATAGCTCTTAGCACTTTGTCACATCTGGGGGTTTATTCTTCCCTGATCATATGCTGTCCTAATCTAACATGAACAAAGCATATCTAGAGGGGAAGCTCTATAGTTAAGAGTGCTTGATGATCTTGAAGATGATCTGAGTTTAATTCCCAGTGCCATCCCAGACAGCTCAGAACTCTCTGTCATTCTAGCTACAGGGCATCATACCTCATGTTCTGGCTTTAAAAGATGTCTGTACTTGTGTACCTACCTTTCCCCCAATAAAGCATTGACCTATAACTACAATTAAAATTAAATTTGAATGTTACCCAAGCATTTAATCATTACTTTTGATTCACTTCTTAATAACTGAACAGTAAACATATACAATGACCAACTGAGAATAAGCACATCATCATTGTTGGTGATAAGGACAATCTGAAAAGCGAAATTTAGGATGAGCACAGTATAGAAATTTCTCCCTTTGTTACTACTGTTTGTGAAGCAAATAGGTAGGGTTAGTGGGATATTTGTAAAATATATGCAGCTAGCATGACTCCAACCAGTTTTTCTGAGACCCATGACTGATGTAGTCTTGATATAGTAGTATAGAAATAAATACAAGAAGTTTTCTTTAAAACCTAATTGCTTTTAGTGAGACAGGTAGATGAGAGTAAACAAAAAACAACCCCTGTCACACATAGAAAGGGACCTGCCCCTCCCCACACCAGTCTAAGATAAGGCCCCATCTGGAGGAATAAGTAAGACACATTGAACATTTTTTTTTTCTGAATATTTCCCAGGAGAAGAAAAAAAACAACCTATAGCAAAGCACACCAGAGTGTCCCTAAAGGGTCAGAGTGTTTGGAAAGATCCTAAACCAGCACTTCTCAGTTCCATGGGGCACAACTTCTTTTGAATTTGAATGACCCTTTCATGAGCTGGAGGTTACCACAACATGAGGAACTGTATTCAAGTGTTGGAGCACTCAGAAGGTTGACAAGCACAGTTATGAAATACAAAAGAGAAAAGATCTCTTTCCTGCCCAAGCACAGGAATTTCACTGAACACCTCTGAAAAGCCCTCGCTTATCTCTTCAGCATGAAGTGTGTGAGGGACTAAACTATAGTTTAACTCCAAACAATAGAACCCTCATTTTTTTTTTTAAAACTTCTCTTTATTCTGGGTCATATAACTACATGTAACCATGTGTAACTACAGCAGAACATGTTTGGAGCTCCCCGAATCTCTCTGTTCTCTGGGCTATAGTCACTCATATTTAACTAAAAAAAAAAAATCCTCTTTCTCTATTTTTATTATTTTTTAATTAATTATTTTGTTTATTTACATTCTAAATGTTGCCCTCCCACCAGTGCCTCTCCCAGTTCCCCTTCCCAGAGTTTCTCACTCTATCCCCCCTCCCTTTCACCACTGAGAGTGTGCTCACCCTCCCTCTTGACCCTCAAATATTCTATTCATTCCCCCCCAATTTAATTAGCACCCTACTGAAGTATATGCAATTTCTTCTTGTTCTTTGCACAAAGCACACACAAACTTAAGCTTATTCACACTTCTTACATTACTTTTACTCTTTTTGTGAGTTCCTGTCACAGCATTATATGGACATCTGAAGATGAAACACCTTAGTTGGAGGATAAAGTAAATGTGCTTTGAATTTCTATCTTTGGGAGACTGTATATAACACTCCCAGAGTCTGTAACACCCAAAGTCCTCACTGATAGTCTGAATACACCAATAATTTATTACCTGCAGAGCTCCACTGCAAAATCTATACTGGAAGGAGAAAATGTATTTTTCTGCTTTAGGAGCAAGAAAATCAATCTGAAGCTGCTTGACGGATTCTGATCTTATGATTTAGGTGTCCTTAATCAGAGAAGTCTCAAGAGCAGAACACACCAGAATAATAAAGAAGGAACTTGGAAAAATGGAAAACTTGCTGGCACAGATCTCTACCTGCCATGTTGGGTAGAATGCCTAACTTCACACCCGTGAGTTCTATAGTCACTCAGCCATGTTTGTGATGCTTGTTCCTAGCTCGTAGAGCTTTCTGATGATATTGGAAGATTCTCCAAGGTTAGCAGGGAAAGATTGAATTCATAGCAACAGTTGGTTTGAAGTCACTCTGGGGTCTCCTTTGTATGTCAAGGCTTCTTTAGAATTGATGTCTTCAAAGATGAACTCCTTTTTCTTACATGCTGGTTTCAGTCACAGATTCCTGGGGACCTTGGAACAAGTTCTAGTGACAACTGGCTTTTTCCTCCCTATGAAACTCAGGTATCTAAATATTTTCTCCTTAGTTGAATAAAGTTTAAGATATGAACTTGGAAAGATATTGAGAAAATCTTATCTTACAGTCATCAAAATTTGTCCTGTCCACAATAGAAAGACAATATATGGGGTAGGAGTATTGAGAAAAAAAATAGAAACAAACTTGGATCATGCTACTTGGCTGGAAAATCAACACAGCCCGTCAAGAATACACATTTATACATACTCACCTCTTCTTCTGGCTTCCCAGTCACTATTAAGTTCATTAATGTAGTACATACTTATCAAGTTATTTTAAAAATAAGAAATAAGCACATAGCTTATACAATGCTATATAAACATTAGCTTCTATAATACCATTAAAATAGATTTACTACAAACATCATAATAAACATTCTTCAACCAAGGTCTTCTAACAGCTTGTTTCCCTATGGCATGTGGTAAAAGTAAACAGAGAGTCAAGCCTTCTAGGGTCACATGACCCTGTGACTTCTGATACTGCTCTATTATTAAGTTCTTTGTAAACAGAGTGTAGAAAGCAGATGAAAATGCACAAGTATTTGTTCTACTTCAAAGTAAAAACTTTCTTAAGCATTTAGTGACAGAATACTGACAGAAGGACTCTTCAACATTTATGTTATTTTCTGAAGGAAATACAAAAATAGTATATAGGAATAAGTTAGGTGAATGGTCCCTAGAGTTCTGTCTGTTTCTCGGAACTAGGCAGGAGCTGAAATGAATGGATGAGGCCTATCTAGATGCAATGTCTTTATATTTAAGAATACATGGCAGATCCCCAGGGTTCACATCCATGTATAAAGACCATGGTAGGTATGACATCAAATGGTGACCACACTATCTTCTCACCAAAAAACTAAAAATGATTAGTAATATTTAAGTGCTGGCAGAAACTTGAACATATTTAAATAATGCTGGAAACATTATCCCACGGTATAATGATAATATACAAACAACATGATACTGGAACAAAACACACATGTAGATGAATGAAATAAAATAAAAGACATGAATATAAGTTTATTAAACTAAGAATACCTCACTTTTGTGCCAAAATTACACAGTGACAAAAAAATAACATCTTCCATAAATAGTGCTGGAAAAGTGTGAAGGGTCATCCTGCACAAAACTTGTATCATATGATTTAAAAATGTGTTTCTTCTCTCCACGGCATGTTTATGTAAGTAGATTAGATATACTGAAATGAACATTGATTTAATTAACCACATGATAAAATGTGTGTAGCTGTAGAAAAACATATCTAAGTTTGATCAAATGACTAAAAGATACAAGTAGTAACTAGTATATCGCTTCATACCAGTAGAAAGAAGTACAGAATCAAATTTGATACTTTATACACCAAACACTCAATATGCTGTAAATCACAACTCCAAAAACATTATACAACCTAAATATAACCAAAAGTCATACAAAATTATATTGTTTCCTAAACATTATAAGAAATGAATACACAAAATCTGGTGATTTGTTTGTTTAAACATCGAAAAGTTTGGCTCAGTAAAAACCATATTTTTAAGTAAACTGAAATTAGTTAACAAATTTATATTCACCAACAAAAAGTGATCAGAGGACCTCATAAACAATATTTCATAGTATAAAAAGGCTAAGTTTATTTATAAAACCAAATATTAAATATTAATTTTATATATATATATGTATACATACACACACATACACATATATATATAGATAGATAGATATATAATTACCTTCTAAATAACATTAAACTAAGTACAACTGGGCTGGAGAGATGGCTTAGCTATTGAGAGCACTGATTACTCTTTCAAAGGTTCTGAGTTCAATTTCCAGCAACCACATAGCGGCTTACAACCATCTGTAATGGGATCTGATGTTCTCCTCAGGTGTGTCTGAAGACAACATACTCATATACATAAAATAAAATTAAAAAAATAAATAAATACAACCAACTCCATAATTAATAACTTAATTATAGGATTATTTTTAAAGCTTCATAAAGGATTCTACTTCTACAGATTGTGGTCCCAAATGTATCTCAGAGTTTGGGAGAGTAGCAGGCCCATTAGTGTCTCTTTACATTTGTTAAAATGAAGAGTCTGAATTGTGATATATTACCCTAAGTAGTTTTATTGAATATTGTCTTTCTCTCCCATAATTTATTTTGAAGTTGTTGGAAAGAAAAACTTCATGAACAATAGGGAAAATCTCTTAACAGAAAGGGCTGTGACCCAGGCAGTTCTTCATCCAGCTGTATTGTTATTGAATAAATACAAGATCAGGCCCAGTACAAGCTTACTGAATACAGTTCACTGACTAAACATCAGAGAGAAAACCCTTGGCAGCTTCTATGCATAGCAAGTCTTAGAAGTTCTGCTCTAGGTGAGCTCAGGGATAGGAGAAATATGTTCCTAAGTAAGAAGCCTTGATCTGTAAAATTAACTGAAAATAATCTCATTTGTGTAGAACATAAAAATTTTATAGTAAATACCTAATACCAAAACCATGTATCTGTAAAAAATTTAATATAATAAAATTGCTTCTTTGGTAGAAGGAGATGAGAAAACCCAAAGTAATAAGTTTTTACATAAATTTGGGTAACATCGTGCTGTCTGAGATAGCCTTGTTTTTAATATTGTTCAAGTCAAAGATTCCATGTTTTGAAGATATCAGAAGATAAGTATCAGAATTACAGTTTCAAAATTAATAATGGAGACAAGCGAATTGAAAGAGATAGCATGAAACTGAAACTGAAATAATACGGAAACTGCTTGAGTGTACTATTGTAACCAATACCTCACAGAATTCACTTAAAAGGAAGAAAGGTTTGTTTCGGTTCTCCCCCCCCCCCCCCTCAGTTTTGGTCCATCACAAAATGGTTTTGTTTTTCTGTCCACATCAGCACAGTACATTGTCATGGGTGGGTGTAGCAAACAGCTGGATATCATGGCCATGTACGATAGAAAGAGGAAGACAGCAGGGGCCCAATGTTCATGCCACAGCCACCATATGAATTTTCTAAAAACTTTCAATAGGATACTCCTAAAGATTCTCCCACCTCCCTGTAGCACCACAGGCTGCAGTGCCAAGTTTAGCTCAGTGGCCTTTAGGTACCACTCTCCATTCAAACTACATATCCTAGTTTGTTTTTGTTTTACATTGCTGCAATGAACACCACAATCAAAATCAGTTTTGGAACAGAAAAGTTTATTTCAACTTACAACTCCCAGGTGGTGATCCAACATTAAAATAATCAGCACAGGAACTCAAGACAGGAACTTAAATAGGGATCTTAAAGGAATGCTGCTTACTTGCTTGCTCCATCTGATTCCTCAGGTACCTTTGTTACAGGACCCAAACCTACCACCAAAACTTAGGGATGATACTGTGCCCAGTGAGCTGGACCCCACGATATCAATCAGCAATCAAAAAGATGTTCTACAGACATTCACGTAGCCCAGTCTGATAGAGGCAATTCTTTAATTTTTTTAATTTTTCATTTTCCAAGGTGTCTCAAGTTTGTGTCATGTTCAGAAAAATTAACTAGCACAGAACTACACAAACAGCAGCGGAAGAGTATGTTTTGCTACATATACAAGAGACATGTCTCTAAAACAAAATGAAACTAATGACTGACAGCAAATGACCAAAGACATTCAAGCAAAAGGTCAAAACAAAAATGGAGACAGTAAAATTGGAATACCAATTACCATTCATGCAAAAGCAGAAATGTTCATTACTTTTTATTTTTCCCCCAACTTTTCAAATTCTCAGTTCTTCATTCTTGCGTACCAGAATTTCAATTCATACTATGTCCAGCTCATCTACTCTACACAAAACTATACTACACATAACAAAGAGTATGGTTCCTTGAACCAGAAACCTTAACAGCTTCTTCATGATGCTTCCCAATTAGATATTCCCTGGGATAGTTCTTCCATAGTATTATTTACCTCAGTGCCCTAGCATTCTTCTTCCCTGGGTTATTGAGCCTCTATAGGACCAAGGGGTTCTCTTCCCAGTGATGCCCAATAAAGCAATCCTCTGCTACACATCCAACTGGAGCCATGGTGCCCCCATGGTTTGGTTGGTGGTTTAGTCCCTGGGAGCTTTGGGGGATCTGGTTGGTTGATATTATCACCCTTCCTATGAGGTTGCAAACCCTGTAGCTCCTTCAGTCTTTGCCCTAACTTCTCCATTGAGGTCCACACACTCAATCCTATGTTTGACTGCATACATCTGCATCTGTATTGGTCAGGCTCTGGCAGATCCTCTCAGGGAACAGTTACACCAGGCTCCTGTCAGCAAGTGCTTCTTGGCATCAGCAATAGTGCCTAAGTTTGGTGTCTGCAGATGGGATAGATCTCTAGATAGGACAGTCTCTGGATGGTCTTTCCTTCAGTCTCTGCTCCACTCTTTGTCCCTGCATATCTTTTTGACAGGATGAATTCTGGATTAATATTTTTGAGGTGGGTGGGTGGCCCTATCCCTCAACCAGGGCCCATACCTATCCATTGGATATGGTCTCTACAGGTTCAATCTCTCCTTTGTTTGGAATTTTGGCCAATGTCCTCCCTGTTGGGTCCTGGGAACCTCTTGGGTCCCTGGCATATGACACTTTCTAGTGGCTACCCCTGGGTTACCCTCCCCCACTGGTACTCTCCTTAGTTCCAGTTTCTGACCCTTTATAATTCTCCCCCATCTCTTCCCCTATCTGAACCAGCACACTTTTTTTTTTGTTTTGCTTCCTTTCTCCCTCCCAGACCCTTCTCTTCCTCTACTTCCCAAGATTATTTTCTTCTTCCTCTGGAGTAGAACTGTAGTATCCACAGTTTCGTATGGTCTTTCTTCTTGGGTTTCATATGGTCACTGAGTTGTATCATGGGTATTCCAAGCTTCTTTTGGGCTAATATCCACTTATCCATGAATACATACCTTCTGTGTACTTTTGTGACTGGGTTACCTAACTCAGGATGACATCTTCTAGTTCCATCCATTTCCCTGAGGATTTCATCAAGTCATTATTTTTAATAGCTGAGTAGTACTCCATTGTGTAAATGTACCACATTTTCTGTATCCATTCCTCTGTTGAGGAAGATCTGGGTTGTTTCCAGCTTCTGGATATTATAAATAAAGCTGCTATGCACATAGTGGAACATGTGTCTTTGTTATATGTTGGAGCATTTTTTGGGTGTATCCCCAGGAGTGGTATAGCTGGGTCCTCAGATAGAACTATTTCCAATTTTCTAAGGAACTGCCAAACTGTTTTCCAGAGTTGTGCTACTAGATTGCAATCCCACCAGCAATGAAGGAGTGTTCCTATTTCCCCACATTCCCCACAGCATCTGCTATCACCTGAGTTTTTGATCTTAGCAATTCTGACTGGTGTGAGGTAGAACTCAGGGTTGTTTTGATTTGCATTTCCCTAATGACTAAGAATGTCGAACATTTCTTTAAATTCTTCTCAGCCATCTGAGAGTCCTCAGTTGAGAATTCTCTGTTTAGCACTGTACTGTCGCCTCCTGAACTGACCAGCAGACAGAAGACAATGGACACGGGATCTCCTTCCCACCTTCCTAACACGGTTTATTCAGGAACCTTGAAGTATTGCAAAAAGCCCCTGAGCTCTAGCTCCCAGCCCTTAAATCTCTGTGTCCTCTCCAATCAGAACCTGCCACGAAGTCATTCTCGATTGGTGCTGAGCACATATGTCACATGGTCCGATCTTAACGATGAACAAGCAGAATGCATATGCAGTAAAGCCTAGCCTACATGCCACCCAGGCTTCCTGAAATAGTGAACCAACATGCCAGGGGCGTCTGGCACCCAGCCAGGCGCCATCTTGAGTTCTGTTCCCCACACTGTACTTCATTTTTAATAGGGTTATTTTAGTGATAAAAACCACGTGGTATTGGTACAAAGACAGACAGGTCGATCAATGTAATAGAATTGAAGACCCAGATATGAACCCTCACACCTTTGGTCACTTGATCTTTGACAAAGGAGCTAAAACCATTCAGTGGAAAAAGAACAGCATTTTCAACAAACAGTGCTGGTTCAACTAGAGGTCAGATGTAGAAGATCTATTCTTATCTCCTTGTACAAAGCTCAAGTCCAAGTGGATCAAGGAACTCCACATAAAACCAGATACAATGAATCTACTAGGAGAGAAAGTATGAAAACCTCAAACATATTGGCACAGAAGAAAATTACCTGAGCCAGCTTGTGAGGGCACCCCGGATACCGCCAGACACATTCTGGGGGATCCATAGAACCCATATCCAGCGTTAGCACTCCCCTTTCCGCCGCTCGCCCCTCTTCAGGTCTGAGGCCTGGGCTGGACCTCTGCCCGGCCAGCTTGTGAGGGCACCCCGGATACCACCAGACACATTCTGGGGGATCCCTAGAACTCATATCCAGTGCAAGCACTCCCCTTCACCGCTCGCCCATTTTCCGGTCTGAGGCCTGGGCCGGACCTCTGCCTAGCCAGCTTGTGAGGGCACCCCGATACCACCAGACACATTCTGGGGGATCCATAGAACCCATAGCCAGCGCTAGCACTCCCCTTCCGCTGCTCACCCCTCTTCTGGTCTGAGGCCTGCTGGTGAGTACACCCCGGTTACTGCCGCCAGACACATTCTGGGGGCTCCACAGATCCCACAACCAGCTTTAGGTAGGAAAACACACATACTACCCTGAGCTCATAGCTGGGTGCTCTGAGTGCTCAGAATCCAGCAGATACCCCCCCACCCCCACCCCTGCCGGCTAGCACCCCCCTTCTGCCCATCTCCCGGGTCTGAGGCCTGGACCAGACCTCTGCCAGGTCTGCAGTTGTGTGGACCCCGGATTCCGCCTGAGACATACTGGACAGTCCACTCAACCCAGAGCCACAGAGGAACAACTGAACTCAGAGTGTCAGACAACATATCCTGAGATATCCAAGAGGAGACACTGCACCCAGAACAGCAGACAAATAGCTGGACTGCTACCTTGGAGGCACCATATCCTGAGGCAACCTAGAGATACCACCGTAATCAGTGCAGCTGGGAAAAAAATCACAGAGACATCTGGACCCCTAGAAGACCAAACACAAGCGAGACAACTAGAAAGGCAGGCTTCAATCAGAGACAGAAGTACAGGTAGCACTAGATTTAACCAGATGGCAAAAGGCAGGCGCAAGAACGTAAGCAACAAAAACCAAAGTTACATGGCATCATCAGAACCCAGTTCTCCCATCATAGCAAGCCCTGAACACCCCATCACACCAGAAAAGCAGGATTCAGAATTAAAATCACTTCTCATGATGATGATAGAGGACTTTAAGAAAGACATAAATAACACTCTCAAAGAACAGATAGAAACCCTTAAAGAGGAAACACAAAAATCCCTTAAGGAATTGCAAGAAAATGCAACCAAACGGGAGAAGGAATTAAACAAAACCATGCAGGAGCTAAAAATGGAAGTAGAAACAATAAAGAAATCACAAAGGGAGAATACCCTGGAGATAGAAAACTTAAAAAAACGATCAGGAGTCATAGACACAAGTATTACCAACAGAATACAAGAGATGGAAGAGAGAATCTCATGTGCAGAAGATACCATGGAAAACATTGACACAACTGTCAATACTGTCAAAGAAAATGCAAAATACAAAAAGCTACTAACCCAAAATATACAAGAAATCCAAGACACAATGAGAAGGCCAAACCTAAGGATAATAGGAATAGATGAGGGGGAAGACTCCCAACTTAAAGGACCAGTAAATATCCTCAACAAAATTATAGAGGAAAACTTCCCTAACCTAAAGAAAGAGTTGTCCATAAATATACAAGAAGCCTACAGAACTCCAAATAGTTTAGGCCAGAAAAGAAACACTTCCCGCCACATAATAGTCAAAACATCAAATGTACAAAACAAAGAAAAAATACTAAAAGCAGTAAGGGAAAAAGGCAAAGTAACATATAAAGGCAGACCTATAAGAATTACACCAGACTTCTCACCAGAGACCATAAAAGCCAGAAGATCCTGGACCGATATCATACAGACCCTAAAAGAACATAAATGTCAGCCCAGACTACTATACCCAGCAAAACTGTCAATCATTATTGATGGAGAAACCAAAATATTCCATGACAAATCCAAATTTACACAGTATCTCAACACAAACCCAGCACTTCAAAGGATAATTGGTGGAAAACTTCATCACAAAGAGGGAAACTACAACCTAGAAAAATCAGGAAAGTAATCTTCCAAAAACCATAAAAGAAGATAGCTACACAAACATATTTCCACTGCCAATAACAAAAATAACAGGAAACAACACTCATTTTCCTTAATATCTCTTAATATCAATGGACTAAATTCTCCAGTAAAAAGACATAGACTATCAGACTAGATACGTAAACAGGACCCAACATTTTGCTGCATTCAGGAAACGCACCTCTGTGGAAAGGACAGATACTACCTCAGAGTAAAAGGTTGGAAAACAATCTTCCAAGCAAATGGTCCCAAGAAACAAGCTGGAGTAGCGATTCTAATATCAAATAAAATCAGTTTTCAACCAGAAGTAATCAAAAAAGATAAAGAAGGACACTTCATATTCATCAAAGGAAAAATGTACCAAGAGGAACTCGCAATTCTCAACATCTATGCCCCAAATGTAAGGGCACCCACATACATAAAAGACACTTTACTAAAACTTAAAGCATACATTGCACCCTACACAATAATAGTGGGAGATTTCAACACCCCACTCTCAGCTATGGATAGATCATGGAAACAGAAACTAAATCGAGACACAATGAAACTAACAGAAGTTATGAACCAATTGGACTTAACTGACATCTATAGAACATTTCATCCTAAAAAAAAAAAAAAAAGAATATACCTTCTTCTCAGCACCTCATGGTACCTTCTCCAAAATAGACCATATAATTGGTCACAAAACAGGCCTCAACAGATACAAAAAGATTGAAATAATCCCTAGCACCTTATCAGACTACCATGGATTAAGACTTGTTTTTGACATGGAAAAAAACAACAGAAAGCCCACATACACTTGGCAACTGGACAATGCTCTACTCAATGACAACTTGGTCAAGGAAGGAATTAGGAAAGAAATTAAAGACTTTTTAGATTTAAATGAAAATGAGGACACATCATATCAAAACATGTGGGACTCATTGAAAGCAGTACTAAGAGGAAAAATCATAGCTCTAAGTGCTCACAAAAAGAAAGTGGAAAGAGCATACATTAACAACTTGACAGCAAACCTGAAAGCATTAGAACAAAAAGAAGCTAGTATACCCAAGAGGAGTAGACGGCAGGAAATAATCAAACTCAGGGCTGAAATCAACCAAGTCGAAACAAAAAGAACTATACAAAATATCAACAAAACCAGGAGCTGGTTCTTTGAGAAAATCAACAAGATAGACAAACCCTTAGCCAGACTAACCAAAGGGCGCAGAGACAGCATTCAAATTAATAAAATCAGAACTGAAAAGGGAGACATAACAACAGAAACAGAGGAAATTAAAAAAATTATCAGATCCTACTACAAAGGCCTATACTCAACAAAATTGGAAAATCTGGAGGAAATGGACAATTTTCTAGATAGATACCAGGTACCAAAGTTAAACGAGGAGCAGATAAACCATCTAAACAGTCCCATAATGCCTAAAGAAATAGACACAGTCATTAAAAATCTTCCCACCAAAAAATGTCCGGGGCCAGATGGTTTCAGTGCAGAATTCTTTCAGACCTTCAAGGAAGACCTAATAGCAATCCTCTTCAAGCTATTCCATCGAATACAAACAGAAGGAACACTAACCAATTCATTCTATGAAGCTACCATTACACTCATACCTAAACCACAGAAAGACCCAACAAAGAAAGAGAACTACAGACCAATCTCTCTTATGAATATTGATGCAAAAATACTCAATAAAATTCTCGCAAACCGAATCCAACAACACATCAAAACAACTATCCATCAAGATCAAGTAGGCTTTATCCCAGGAATGCAGGGATGGTTCAATATTCAGAAATCCATCAATGTAATCCACTACATAAATAAACTCAAAGAGAAAAACCACATGGTCATCTCACTAGACGCTGAGAAAGCATTTGACAAAATTCAACATCCCTTCATGTTAAAAGTCTTGGAAAGATCAGGAATTCAAGGCCCATATCTAAACATAGTAAAAGCAATATACAGCAAGCCAATAGCCAACATCAAACTAAATGGAGAGAAACTTGAAGCAATCCCACTAAGATCAGGGACTAGGCAAGGCTGCCCACTCTCACCTTACCTATTCAATATAGTACTGGAAGTCTTAGCTAGAGCAATTAGACAACAAAAGGAAGTCAAAGGGATACAAATAGGAAAGGAAGAAGTCAAAATTTCACTATTTGCAGATGATATGATAGTATACTTAAGTGAACCTAAAACTTCCACCAGAGAACTCCTAAACCTGATAAACAACTTTAGCAATGTGGCTGGATATAAAATCAACTCAAACAAATCAGTAGCCTTCCTCTATTCAAAGGATAAACAGGCAGAGGAAGAAATTAGGGAAATGACACCCTTCACAATAGCCAAAAATAAAATAAATTATCTTGGAGTGAATCTAACAAAGCAAGGGAAAGATCTGTATGACAAGAACTTCATGTCTCTGAAGAAAGAAATTGAAGAAGATCTCAGAAGATGAAAAGATCTCCCATGCCCCTGGATTGGCAGGATTAACTTAGTAAAAATGGCTATCCTGCCAAAAGCAATCTACAGATTCAATGCAATACCCATCAAAATTCCAAATCAATTCTTCATAGAGGTAGAAAGAGCAATTTACAAATTCATTTGGAATAACAAAAAACCTAGGATAGCGAGAACTATTCTCAACAATAAAAGAACCTCTGGGGGAATCACCATTCAGGACCTCAAACTGTACTACAGAGCAGTAGTGATAAAAACTGCATGGTATTGGTACAGAGACAGACAGGATGATCAATGGAAGAGAATTGAAGACCCAGAAATGAACCCGCACACCTATGGTCACTTGATCTTTGACAAAGGAGCTAAATCCATCCAGTGGAAAAAGGACAGCATTTTCAACAAGTGGTGCTGGCTCAACTGGAGGTCAACATGTAGAAGAATGCAAATTAATCCATTCTTATCCCCTTGCACAAAGCTCAACTCCAAGTGGATAAAGGACCTTCACATAAAGCCAGACACACTGAAACTATTAGAAGAGAAGTTGGGGAAGACCCTCGAATACCTAGGCACAGGGGAAAAGTTTGTGAACAGAACACCAATGGCTTATGCTCTAAGATCAAGAATCGACAAATGGGACCTCATCAAATTGCAAAGCTTCTGTAAGGCAAAGGACACTGTCAACAAGACAAAACAGCAACCAACAGATTGGGAAAAGATCATTACCAATCCTACATCCGATAGGGGGCTAATATCTAATATTTACAAAGAACTCAAGAAATTAGATGCCAAACAACAAAATAATCCCATTAAAAATGGGGTACAGAGCTAAACAAAGAATTCTCAACTGAGGAAACTCGAATGGCCGAGAAGCACTTTAAGAAATGCTCAACATCCTTAGTCATCAGGGAAATGCAAATCAAAACAACACTGAGATACCACCTCACAACAGTCAGAATGGCTAAGATCAAAAACTCAGGTGATAGTAGATGCTGGTGAGGATGTGAAGAAAGAGGAACACTCCTGCATTGTTGGTGGGGTTGCAAGCTGGTACAACCACTTTGAAAGTCAATCTGGTGGTTCCTCAGAAAATTGGACATAGCACTACCTGAGGACCCAGCTATACCACTCCTGGGCATATACCCAGAAAATGCCCCAACAAATAACAAAGACATATGCTCCACTATGTTCATAGCAGCCTTATTTATAATAGCCAGAAGCTGGAAAGAACCCAGATGCCCTTCAACATAGGAATGGATACAAAAATATGGTACATTTACACAATGGAATATTACTCAGCTATTAAAAATAATGAATTTGAGAAATTCTTAGGTAAATGGATGGAACTAGAAAATAACATCCTGAGTGAGGTAACCCAATCACAAAAGAACACACATGGTATTTACTCACTGATAAGCAGAGATTAGCCCAAAAATTTGAAACAACAAAGATTCAACTACCAGAGGACATGAAGCTCATAAAGAAGAAAGAACAAGTGAGGATGCCTAGGTCTTTCTTAGAAGAAGTAACTAAATACCCAAGGTAGCAAATATGGAGACAAAGTGTGGGTCAGAATCTGAAGGGGGCGTTGTAGGGAGACCATTCCATCTGGGTATTCATTCCATGGGCAGTCACCAAAAATAGACACTGATAGGGATGTCAGGATGGGAAAGCTGACAGCAGCCTGATAAGGCTGTCTCCTTAGAGGTCCCCCAGAGTCGGATATACCCAGAGACAGATACCCACAGCTATCCATTAATCTGATCAAAGGTTCCCAATGGAGGAGTTAGAGAGTAAATTGAAGGAACCTTAAGAGCTGGTGGCCCCGTGAGGAGAGCAACAATACCAACCAGCCAGAGCTCTCCAGGGTCTAAACCACCAGCCTAGGAGCACATATGGAGAGACACATGACTCCAGCTGTATATTTAAGGGAGGATGGCCTTGTTGGGCATAGGTGGGAGACAAGGTCATTGGTACCCTGAAGGCTAAGCACTGAGGGGGGGGAATCTGCGGGTGGGGAGGGGGGCTGGGGGTAGGTGGGTAAACACCTTCATAGAAGCAGGAGGAGGGGGGATGGGATAAGGGGTTCCTGGGTGGTGGGGGAAATATGGTAAGGGGATAAAATTTGAAATGTAAATATTATATCCAATAAAAGAGGGGAAAAAATAAAAAAGCAGTTAGAACCAACATTCTTAATAAAATGTCAGCCCTCTTAAAAATAAAACTATCTTGATACTAAATTTTGTTTTGAGAACTGTATATTGCAGAATGATCAGCCTTGGTGTATCTACTCAACAAGCAAGCTGGGCAGACCTGCTCAAACCTCTGAGGTCCGGGAATTCCATCTGGAGGCAGCGAAGACACAGCATCAGAGGATGGTCAATTTGCTCTCTCCCCCCCCCCACTCCTCTTCTAATATCTCAACGCCCATAATCAGCTTGAAGAAGCTAATGATGAGTCAGTGCCCCTATTCCCTGGGCTTGGGGACTAAGGTGGTAAATGTTGGGCTGTCTCTCTAGGGAAAAGTAGTGGTTTTGTCGGAATAGAGAGGATTAGCTAGGGTTTATTGCATAGCCATAACCTATTAGTAGAAATCTGTATAATTAATATCAAGATGAAGATATAAATTCTTAAATGGCACCAATTTACTTTGTTTACAAATTTTAAGGTTTTCATTGGCATGAGCTTCTTAGTGATATAAGAGTGAGATGAATATTGTTACTCTCATAGGCATTGTACCAGTATAACACATTTAGGAATACAAAGCTTAGACCCAGTCCTTCTTTAACTTTTTTTTAAACTGATTTGAGATGGTCAGCCTGTGAGATAAGGGACTATAGCAAATTCATGACTTGGAGTTTATTATAAGGGTGTTCTCTATGTTTTATTTAGAAATAGCTGAGTGGAGTTAACAGGCAACAGTCCAGATTACCTTACATGGATAGCTGGTTTTCAAAACACCAGAAATCCTTAGAATTGACATGACAAACATTTCAGTATTAATGTTCATTTTCATTAGAGACCTGTCTGCTCCGGACAGCTTCCTATATTGAATTCTAAGAAGAAATTGAGCATCCTTGGAGTTACTCCAGTTGTGGTGAGACAGCCACTAGGCAAGAATTGCCACTTTCCTTCTACAGACAAATTACTGTCCAGAAAAGGACACACTTGCAGAATAGTTGACTGATTATATCTGCCTAGACAGAGTAATCAGCCCTTAATAATTCTGCAGCACTAAGGTCTGTCAGATGATCCTGGGCCAGAAGGCAGAAGAACAGATGCTCCAATGTTTTGAAGTAGAGCGAGTGTCCAGGTGTTCAGAGGTCCCTATAAATTGGCTATGTTTTAGAAACTATGATTTGTGCTTCCCACAATTATAGTCAACTCAGTCATTCTGGATTTCTGATGGGGTTGAAAACATATAACGATTGACCTTAAGAGAAAAGATTGGAGTGGATGGTCGTCAGCTGACATTCATCCTAAAGCCAGGTTTAGAACTAAATGTTTTAGTTAGAATAGATGACAGAGGAGCTGGTTAGTCAACAAAAGGATGGACTGGGTATTAGGTCTATCCTGTACCTCACTGGTACAAATTGACATAATTATGCTCTAATTGTATTTTGAGAGAAAAGTTTCATTTTAACAGGAAGGGTGATGTGTAGGAGGAGCTAAGGTAGGAGGAGTACTGAGAGGAAGAAAAGGAGTAAGAAGAGGAGAAGAAGAAGGAGAGGAGAAGCTAGGTGATGAAAGAGAGAAAGAGTGGGGAGACAGGGAGGCAAATATTCATGTATCTCCACCAGTCAAAGATAGTTGTTATATCTAGGTCGGTCAGTGGGTTACACCTCTGATTGAACAATTCCAAACTTATAAAGCCTATGATTAACATTTTTAAAAAAAAAAAGTATAAATGCAAAAAAGAAAAGGGGGCATGGGATAGGGGTTTCCTAATGGGGGTGGGGGGAATGGGGATAGGGGATGCCATCTGAAGTGTCAATAAAATATCTAATAAAAAAAAACATTTATGCTAACAAAAAAAATTTACCTGAACTGAACACCAATGGCTTATCCTCTAAGATCAAGAATTGAGAAATGGGACCTTGTAAAATTGAAAAGCTTCTGTAAGGTGAAGGACACTGTCCATAGGACAAAACAGCAACCCACAGATTGGGGAAAGATCTTTACCAACCCTACATCCGATAAAAGGCTAACATCCAAAATATACACCCAACTTCTTAACAGAGACACTAAAAGCCCTATGAGCATGATGTCTTGCAGTCTGTAAAACAGAACTGATACCAGTCCATACGTCTATACCCAGAAAAGCTTTCAATCACCATATATGGAGAAAACAAATTATTCCACAATAATACCAAATTTAAATAATATATGTGCACAAATTCAGTCCTACAGAAGATACTGGAAAAAAAAATCCAACCCAAGAAGGATAACTACACCCTCAAAAAAGTAAATGAATAATTTCACACCAGCAAAACCAAAGAAGGGAAACACATACACATAGGCAAATACACAGACACACATACACACACACAAATACACAAACACACAAACACACACACACACTGCCACCAACATCAAACATCAAAATAACAGGACTTACCAATCATTGCTCTTTGTGATCTCTCAACATTAAATGGGCTCATTTCTCTAGTAAAAAGATACAAACTACCAGAATGGATGTGAGAACAGTATATAAGAGACACCCCCCAACATGAAAGATAGATACTACCCAGAGTAACAGACTGGGAAAAGATCTTTAAGCAAATGGACCCAAGATGCAAGCAGGAGTAGCTGTTCTAATATATAATAAGATAGACTTCCAACAAAAATTATTTTTAAAGAGATGGAGAAGGATACTCCATACTCATCAGAGGAAAAATCCACCAATACTATGTCTCAATTCTGAATATCTATTCCTCAAATGAAAGGGTACCAACATTTGTAAAGAAAATATTACTAAAGCTTCAATCATATATTAGACCCCAAATACTAAAATGGGAGACTTTAATACCCCACTCTCACCAATGGACAGTCATCCAGACAAAAACTCAACAGAGAAATAATGGAAATAACAGATGTTATGACTCAAGTGGGCCTATCAAATATTCACAGAACATTTTACCTGCACACAAAACAATATATATTCTTATTTACACTTCATGAAACATTCTCCAAAACTGATAATATTCTCAGCCACAAAGCAAGTCTTAACAGACAAAGAAGATTTAAATAACTCCTGGTATCTTATCAGATCACTATGAATTAAAGCTGTATTTCAACAACAGAACCAACAGAAAGCCTACAAACTCATGAAAATGAAGGACTCCCTACTCAATGACCACTGGATCAAGGAAGAAATAAAGAAATTTAAAATGTGTTAAGATTTAATGAAAATGAAGGAACAACAAACCCAAACTTATAGGACACAATGAAAAAACAATGTTAAGAAGAAAGTTCATAGAACAAAGTACCTTCATAAAAAAATTAGTGGCATCTCATGCTAATTACTTAACAACACACCTTAAAGCTTTAGAACAGGGACATGATCCTGCCAGTCTCCATCTGCACCCAGGAGCTGAGCCTGTTCCACAGCTCTCTATACACAAATCCCACCAGGAGAGACCTGGTCTCCCAGGAGTGCTCTCATTCCTAAGCTTAGAGGTGAGATCACCACTTTCGCTCCAATAACTTTCCAAAGTGAGACCTGCCAGGAGGGCACAGGGCACAAGAACCGTAGAGCAGCTGGGAAACAGGATTGCTTTGGTCTCCATCTGTACCTGGAAGCTGAGGATGTTCTATAGCCCTCTACACACAAATTCAGCCAGGAGAGAGCTGGTCTCACCAGGATTGCTGACATACCTAAGATCACAGAATTACATGTCCACAGAAGGGACAAGCTCCAGTCAGAGACAGCAAGACCAACTAACACCAGAGATAACCAGAGGGAGAGAGGCAAGCATAAGTACCTTACCTGCCTTGTCCAGCAGGGTATTAAGCAGGGGTCCGGGGAGATCACCTGAAAGAGAGAAGAGGGGAAACAGGCAGACTCAAAGAATAAGCAGCTTGTCTGTAGTCTGATCAAAATGTTGATTTTACTGTTTTCACACAGGGGTTATACGCACATAGAGGCAGGATGTGGGAAAGGGGATGACGCTGGAGCGTAGGTGTTTTGGGAAAGTACAGATGTCTTCCAGAACAGGGTATCTGCTTGGTGAAGGTTCAGGGGACAGAACACTATGACTCCGCCTATGATTCACTTGTCCTTATCTAAGTTGGTACTATCCACCAAGGCTACCAAGGTCTATGACGATCCACAAGACCTATGACTACTTGTTCTCATCCAGGCTGGTAAATTTCCACCAAAGCTGCCTGTTAACAATATCTTATAGCTATCTGTTTCAGTGTTTTTCCACAGAGACCCAACCAAGACTTTGTGTTAGCAAGCTGACTTAGGCCTATAGCTGATTTTACGACTTCAGTGTATAAGCATGGCTGCCCCTGACACTGAACAACAGAAACCAAGGCTAATTGGCATCATCAGAACATAGTTTCCACCAAAACAAGTCCTGGATACCCCAACACAACAGAAAAGCAAGATTCAAATTTCAAATCACATCCCATGATGATAGAGCACTTTAAGAAGAATATAAATAACTTCCTTAAAGAAATACAGAAGAACACAGGTAAACAGATAGAAGCACTTAAAGAGGAAACACAAAAATCTGTTAAGGAATTATAGGAAAACACAACTAAATAGGTGAAGGAATTGAACAAAACCATCATAATCTAAAAATGGACATAGGAACAATAAAGAAATCACAAATGGAGACAACTCTGGAGATAGAAAACCTGGGGAAGAGATCAGAAGTCATAGATTCAAGCATCATCAACAGAATACAAGAGACAGAAGAGAGAATCTCAGGTACAAAAGATACTATAGAAAACATTGATACAACAATCAAAGAAAATGCAAAATGCAAAAAGCTCCTAACCCAAAACATCCAAGAAATCCAGAATACAATGAGAAGACCAAATCTAAGGATAATAGGTATAGAAGAGAGCAAAAATTCCCAACTTAAAGGGCCAGTAAATATCTTCAACAAAATTATAGAAGAAAACTTCTCTAACCTAAAGAAAGAGATGCCCATGAACATACAAGAAGCCTACAGAACTCCAAATAAACTAAACCAGCAAAGAAATTTCTCTGGTTACATAATAATCAAAACACCAAAAGCACAATACAAAGAAAGAATATTAAAAGCAGTAAGGGAAAAAAAAGTCAAGTAACTTATAAAGGCAGACTTATCAGAATTACACCAGACGTCTTACCAGAGACTATAAAAGCCAGAAGATCATGGGCAGATGGCATAGAGACCTGAAGAGAACACAAATGCCAGCCTAGGCTACTATACCCAGAAAAACTCTCAATTATGATAGATGGAGAAACCAAGATATTCCATGACAAAAACAAATTTATACATCTTTCCACAAATTCAGCCCTACAAAGAATAATAAATGAAAAACTCCAACACAAGGAGGAAAACTATAACATAGAGAAAGCACAAAAATAATCTTCTTCCAACAAACCCAAAAGAAGATAGCTGCATAAACATAATTCTACCTCTAACAACAAAAATGACAGGAATGACAGGAAGCAACAATCACTTTTCCTTAATATCTCTTAATATCAATGGACTCAATTCATAAATAAGAAGACATAGACTAAAAGACTGGATATGTAAACAGGATCCAACATTTTGCTGCATACAGGAAATGTACCTCAGTGACAAAGACAGACACTACCTCAGAGTAAAATGCTAGAAAAAATTTCTAAGCAAATGATCCCAAGAAACAAGCTACAGTAGTCATTCCAATATCATATAAAATTGACTTTCAACCAAAAGTTATCAAAAAAAGATAAGGAAAAACACTTCATATACATCAAAGGCAAATCTACCAAGATGAACCCTCAATCCTAAACACCTATGCTCAAAATGCTAGGTCTCCCAGATTCAGAAAAGAAACTACCAAAGCTCAAAGCACACAGTGCACCACACACAATAATAGTGGGAGACCTCAACAACTCACACTCAGCAATGAACAGATCATGGAAACAAACTAAACAAAGACCTCATAAAATTGAAAAGCTTCTTTAAGGCAAAGGACACTGTCTATAGGAAAAAACAGCAACCAACAGATTGGGAAAAGATCTTTACCAACACTCTGATAGAGGGCTAATATCCAGTATATACAAAGAACTCAAGAAGTTAGACCTCAGAGGACCAAATAACGCTATTAAAAATGTGGTACTAAGCTAAACAAAGAATTCTCAATTGAGAAATATCTAATGATCAAGAAGCACCTAAAGAAATGTTCAACATCCTCTATCATCACGGAAATGCAAATCAAAACAACCCACAGATTCCACCTCACACCAGTCAGAATTGTTAAGATCAAAAACTCAGGTAACAGTAGATGCTTTCTAGGATGTGGAGAAAGAGGAACACTCTTCCATTGTTGGTGGGATTGCAAGCTGGTACAACCATTCTGGAAATCAGTCTGGCGGTTCCTCAGAAAAGTGGACATAGCATTATCTGAGGATCCAGCTATACCACTCCTGGGCATATACCCAGAAGATGCTCCAACATATAACAAGGACATATGCTCCACTATGTTCATAGCAGCCTTATTTATAATAGTCAGAAGCTGGAAAGTACCCAGATGTCCTTTAATAGAGGAATGGATACAAATATTGTGGTTCATTTACACAATGGAGTACTACTCAGATATTAAAAGCAATGAAATTTTGAAATTCTTAGGCAAATGGATGGAACTAGAAAATAACATCCTGAGTTAGGTAACCTAATCACAAAAAAACATTCATGGTATGCACTCACTGACAAGTGGATATTAGCCCAAAAGCTTAGAATAGCCAAGATACAATTCACAGGCCACATGAATCTCAAGAAGAAGGAAGACAAAAATGTGGATACTTTGTTTATTCTTAGAAGAGGGAACAAAATACTCAAGTGAGGAGATATAGAAACAAAGTGTGGGGCAGAAAATGAAGGAAAGGCCATCCAGAAATAGCTCCACCTGGTGATCCATCCCATAAACAGTTACCAAACCTAGACACTATTCTGAATGCCAAGAAGTGTTAGCTGACAGGAGCATGATATAGCTGTCTCCTGAGAGGCTCTGCCAGATCCTGACAAATACAGAGGTGGATGCTCATAGCCAGCCATTGCACTGAGCACAGGGTCCCCAATAGAGGAGTTAGAGAAAGGACTTGCAGTCGCATAGGAGGAACAACAATATTAAACAACCAGACCCCCTAGAGCTCCCAGAGACTAAACCACCAACCAGAGTACATATGAAATGATCTATTGCTCTAGGCACATATGTATCTTAGGATGGCCTTGTTAGACATCAATGGGAGGAGAGGCCCTTGGTCCTGTGAAGACTCATGCCCCAGTGTAGGGGAATGCCAGGAAGGAAAAGTGGGAGTAGGTGGTTGTATGGGAGAACACCCTCATAATAGGAAGGGAAGAGGAATGGGATAGGGGGTTTTCAGAGGGGAAACCAGGAAAGGGAATATCATTTTAAATGTAAATAAAGAAAATATCTAATAAAAAATGACAGAAAAGAGAAAGCTTTAGAACAAAAAGAAGCAAACACACCCAAAAAGGAGTAGACTGAAGGATATAATCAGTATCAGGGCTGAAATCAATAAATTAGAAGGAATAGTACAAAGGATAAATAAAAAAGAGTTGGTTTTTTTGAGAAAATCTATAAGATAAACAAACCCTTAACCAACTAACTAAAAGGCATAGAGAAAATATCCAAATTAATCAAATCATAAATTAAAGGGGAAGCATAACAACAAACACTTAGAAAATCCAAAGAATCATTGTCTTACTTCAAAAACTTGCATTCTACAAAATTGGAAAATGAAAATTTAATGAATAATTTTCTTGATAGATACCACTTACCAAGGCTAAGTCAATATCAGGGAAACAATATAAATAGACAAATAACACCTAAGGAAGAAATAGAAGAAGTCATTAAAGTATCCCAACCAAAAATGCCCAGAGCCTGATGGTTTTATTGCAGAATTCTACCAGACTTTCAAAGAAGAGCTAATACCAATACTCCTCAAATTTTTCTACAAAACATAAATAGAAGAGACATTGCCAAATCCATTTTGAGGCCATAATCACACCAATATCTCAATCACACAAAGACAACAAATTTCAGACCAATCTCCCTTAGGAACACTGATGCAAAAATACTCAATAAAATTCTTGCAAACTGAATATAAGAATGCATCAAAAACATCATTTACCATGATCAAGTACATTTCATTCCAGCGATGCAGGGATGGTTTAGTATATGAAAATCCACCAATGTAATCCAAAAAACAAACAAACAAACAAACCTCACATCTCCTGGAAAAGCCATTGACAAAATCAAACACCCTCTCATGTTAAAAGTCTTAGAGAGAGCAGGCAGATAAGATACATACCTAAACAAAATAAAAGCAATATACAGCAAGCCAATAGCCAACATCAAATTAAAGGGAGAGAAACTTAAAGCAATCCCACTAAAAGATGACAAGAAGAGGCTTCCCAATATCTCCATGTCTATTCAATATAGTACTCGGAGCAATAGAACAACAAAAGGAGATTAAGGGGATGAAATTGGGAAGAAAGAAGTCAAAGTAGAACTATTCAAAGATCATATGATTGTATACATAAGTGACCCCAAAGTTTTACTAGGGAACTCCTACAGCTCATAAACTCCTTTGGCAAATTTCTGGATAAAAAATTATTTTATTTTTTAAAAAATAAAAATCAGTACCCTTCTTATATACAAATAATAAATGGGTTGAGAAACAAATTAGGGAAACAACACCCTTCACAATAACTACAAATACCAGAAAATATCTTGGTGTAACTCTAACCAAATAAAGGATAGACCTGTATGACAAAAATTTCAATTTTTGGAAAAAGGAAATTGTAGAAGATATCAGAAGATGGAAAGATCTCACATGCTCATGAATTGATAGAATTAACATAAGAAAGATGACCATTCTATCAAAAATATCTACAGATTCAATACAAATCCCATGAAAATTCCAACACAATTCTTTACAGACCTTTAAAGAACAATAAAAAAAATTCATAAGGAAAAGCAAACAAACAAAATCACAGGATATCAGAATTAATTCTGTATAATAAAAGAACTTCTGAGGCACCACCATCCCTGATTTCAAACTCTACTAAAAAGCAATTGTAATAAAAACCATGCTGGGCGGTGGTGGCACACGCCTTTAATCCCAGCACTTGGGAGGCAGAGGCAGACGGATTTCTGAGTTTGAGGCCAGCCTGGTCTACAGACTGAGTTCCAGGACAGCCAGGGCTACACAGAGAAACCCTGTCTGAAGGAAAAAAAACCACCACCACCAACAAAACCCCACATATTACTGACATAAAAACAGACATGTTGATAAATGGAAACTAATTGAAGAAATAGAACAAGTCTATTTATCTATGGACACTTGGTGGTTTTGTTTGTCTGTCTGTCTGTTTGTTTGTTTGTTGTTTTTGTTTTTGACAAAGAAACCAAAATTATATGATGGGAGAAAATAAAATCTTCAACAAGTGGTGCTGGTCAAACTTAATATTTGCATATAGAAGAAGGCTAATAGATCCTTAGTTATTACCCTATACAAAATTCAAATCCAAGTGGATCAAAGACCTCAACATAAAACCAGATAGCCTAAATCTGATAGAAAAGAAGGTGGAGAATAAACTTGTATACATCGGCACAGGAGACAACTTCCTAAATAGAACATCAATAGCTCAGGTACTAGGATGAGACCTCATGAAACTGAAAAGTTTTTGTAAGGCAAAGGAAAATGTCAATGGTACAAAAGAGAAATCTAGAGAATGGGAAAAGGTTTTCACTAACTCCATATCTGATAAAAGTCTGACCTATAAAATACAGAAAGAACTCAAGAAACTAGATATCAAGAAGCCAAAGAATCCAACTGAAAAATTGGGTACAGAGCTAAATAGAGATTTCTCAACAGAAGAATCTCTTATGGCTGAGAAATGCTGAAAGAAATGTTCAACATCCTTAGTCATCAGGGAAATACAAATCAAAATGACTCGTTAGTCTATGTTACACCCATCTGGATGGCTAAGATTAAAAAAAAAAAAACTCAAGTAACAGCTCAAGCTGGCAAGAATGTAAAGCAATAGAAACACACCTCCATTGTTGGTGGTACTGCAAACTTTTACAGCCACTTTGGAAATGAATTTGATGGTTTCTCAGAAAATAAAAAATAGATCTACCTCAAGACTCATAAGTACTAGTCCTGGTTATATACCATAAAGTTGCTTTACCATACCACAAGGACTCTTGCTCAACTATGTTCATAGCATCTTCATTTATAATAGTCAAAAACTGCAAACAAGCCAGATGTCCCTGAACTAACAAATAGATGAAAAATATTGTGTTGCATTCACTCAATGAAGTATTAGTCATTAAAACCAAATTTCATAATCTCATTATGAAATTTATAGTCACATGGATGGAACTAGAAAAGTTCATCCTGAGTGAGGCAACCCAGACCCAGAAAGACCAAGATGGTATACTTATAACTGATATTAGTCAAAGTGCATGATAACTCTTCTACAAACTATGACCCAATGAAGCTAAGTAACAAGGAAGGCCAAAGGGGGATGCTTAAATCTCACAGAGAAGGAGTAATAGATTACACATCAGAAGTGAATGAAGGGAAGTAAATGGGTGTTGGAGGAGTAGTGGTGAGAACAGGAGGGATGAGGTGGGGGAGGACAGAGGGAGAGAGTACTGGGAGAAACAATTGGAGGAGGTACCTCTGATGATGGCGTGCTAGAAACACAGTACAATAGAAACTCTCAGGATTCTATGAGGGTAATCCTAGCTAAGACAGGAGGCAAGACTTCCAACACAGCCACAAAACATTAGATCCACAATTTGTTCTGCTTACAAGATGTTCAGGGAAAAAGATGGAGCGGAATTTGAGAAAAGGCTAACCAGTGACTAGCCCAGGTTGAGACCCATACCATGAGAGGGTACCTTACTCCTGACACAATTAATGGTATTCTGTTATACTTACAGATAGGTGCCTAGTATAACTATCATCAGAAAGGCTTCACCCAGCAACTGATGTGGAAACCCACAGTCAAACATTAAAGATAGCTTGGGGAATTCTGTGAATTAGGGGCAGAAAGGGTTGAAAGAGCTACAGGATTCAAGGACACCACAAAACAAACAAACAAACAAACAAACAAACAAACAAACAAAAAACCTACAGAAGCAACTAACTGGGATCATAGGGAATCATAAGATTGCACTGGCAACTGAAGAGCATGCATAGGATGGACCTAGGCCCTCTGCACATATGTAGCAATTGTGCAGCTGGGTCTTCATGTGGAACTTCTAAAGTTGGCACAGGGGCTGTCTCTGAATATATTGCCTGCCTTTGGATTCTTTACCCTAACTGGGTTACCTTGTCTAGCCTCATTAGCTGAAAATGCACCTAGACTAGTCTTCCTCCAACTTAATATGCCAAAGCTGATTGATATCCATGTGAGACATCCGCTGTCCTGGGGAGAAGGGAATGAGGCGTGGGTGTGTGGGAAATGTGTGTGGGAGTGGAGGGAAATGGACTTGAAGGAGAGAAGGTAGGGGAAGCTTCAACTGGGATGTAAAGTGAATAACTTAATAAAAATATTTTTGAGATAGAGAAGAGTAGGTCTTTAAAATGTAAATTATGCACGGGGGTAAGGGTTGAATAGTTAGAAAGTTTGCCAGAGAAAAATCTCGCAATATGTAATAATTAAAACTACTTTAAGGACTCTACCCAGCCTCATGCAGACCACACTCAAGACAACTTCCTGCCCAGAAATATGCAGAAAAGCACAAGAGGACACCAAGTCTGATGCCATAGTGTTTAGGAGTGGCAAATAACATCAGAGTTGACTCACAACCCCAGTGCCACACAGCAAGAGTGGAGCAGAGCACTACTGAGATGACCCCAGACATCCAGAGGCCCAGAACCACTATGATGAGCAAGTAAGTGATAGAGAGATGGAAAAGGAGAAGCAGAGGTATATGAGCACAGGAGAGGCAGAGCTGAAGACTCAAGGGTGGTGAAAAACTGTTTGTGAGATTCACTGATGCTACTTAGGGCCATGGTGAGGTTCTGGACCCCATCCTACCACTGAGGCCCATGTCTGGGTTCATGGTCCTGCAAAAGCAGGGTCTATTACCACTAAGGTCCAGATGGACAACCATGGTCTGGGCTGGTGCCTACGGCCATGTCGATGTCTCTGGGATGTATAGAACTGACCCACCCTTTGCCTAAGTAATCCAGAGGAGCTGGCCCCATAGAAATTGAAAGCAAGAAAAGTGACCCTGCCCCTCACCAGCTGCAGTACTCTGGAGAATGGGGCTCACACTTCTCCCTGGAAGTACAGTGAAGCTGGCTGGCCCTGCTTGCTGAGGTTTCAGGTGAGCTAGTAAGTACCAAAAGAATGAGAGTGGGAGAGCTGGCTTGTCCCTTGCTTGCTGAAGCAGGCTCTGTACCTCACATGGAGCAATACAGTAGAGCTGACCCTGATGGTGTGGGCATAGGTGAGATGGCTCTGCTTTTTGCCAGCTGAGGCATTACGGGAGTTACCCAGAGCAGTTTTGGAGAGTTTACTAAGGGCTTCGATTTGGCCCTCCCCAACATCTATCCCATCTATGAACTGGAACATGTGAATTGGCTAGACCTGCAGATCAAACCTGCAGGGTCTCCATGACACCGGGAAATAACAGGATATATAAAAGGAGTCCTGGTGAGGATCCTGTAATATAGTGTAGGAAAGGCCAAAGGTCTTGAACCAGAGCAATGACTCATTGCAAAGAACATTTGCAAGTAAAGAAGTAACGACAGACTGTCACACACTACAACTTCTTTTGTGGAGGAGGTTGCAAAGGCAGAGGGTAGTACAAAGGGATCAGGAAGCCAGCATCTGTTCCTATCCTAATATCAGACACAATAAACTTCAAATCAAAACCATTCAGAAGAGATGAAGAGGGGAAGATATGATCAAGTGAACAATTAACCAAGAGGCCTAAGCATTCAATCATCCTAAACCAATAAGCACCAAATTCTAGCACACCCAATTTCAATAAAAAATTATACTGATGGATTTTAAAACACAGGTTAACATCAATCCGTTAATGGTAGGTGATTTCAATGCCCCATTTTCTTCATTTCTGTCTTCAGAATGAAAAATTGCATCCTGTATTCCCTTTATGTTTGGATTGTAGGGATTTTTTTTCACTTTATTTTATGGAGAGATTTTTTTTTTCTTTCTCCTTCAATCATGACAGATAGTTTTGCAGAGCACATTGGTCTATGCTGGTTGTAATTGTCTCCTAGGACATCAATTGAATTGCTTTTGGCTTTTCTGGCTTTCAAAGTTTCTATTGAAAGATCAGTTGTTATTCTGACCACTTTCCTTTTTTTTTTAAAGAAAAATATGTTTTGTGCCTTTTCTGTTGCATCTTTCAATACACTTTCTTGGTTCTGTATAATTAATGTTTTAACTATAATATGTTGTGGGGATTTCTTTTGCTGGTCTGCTTTGTTTAGCATTCTCTGTGCTTCTTGCACTTGTATGGATATGTCTGTCTTTGGTTTGGGGAAGGTTTTTCTGATGGTCTTGTGAAAGATCTGTTCTATGTTATCGACTTGGGATTCTTGTCTCTCATTTATACCTATAATAGAAAGTTTGGTGCTTTGATGGTGTCCCACACTTCCTGTACGCTATTTTCTTGTGTTTTAAAAAACATTTTCATATCTTGATTTTTTTCATATCAATCCTTTATTTTATCTTCAAGTCCTGATAGTCTATCTGTTGTTTGATTAATTCTACTTATAAAGCTTTATACTGTATTGTCTTGTTCAGTTACTGGGTTCCACAATCCGATCTTCACTTCAGCTTGATTCTCCTCAATGTTTCTATCTCCTTACTGAATTTCTTTCTCAAGGCATGAATTATCTTCACCATTCCCATCAGTCTTACATTTGTGTGGGTCATTCAGGCATTTATTCTTCTTAAGCTTTTTATTCTTAATTTCAGAGAGCTTTTTCCTTGTTTCTTCTTTAAACTCCTTGAATTTTTTGATCATGTGTGGTTTTTTTTAATATTGTTCTTTTACATTGTGGGCCCTGTAGTTCATCTAGGTAATCTTCATTAGCAAATATTTCACATGGTTTGTGTCTTTATGATGAGATATGGCCATGTGTACTTCTTTTGTTACTTATAAAGCTGATTTGAATAGAACAGATTTGGACAGATGAGAGGCTGTGCAGGTGGATTGGACCTACAGTCTTAAGATGTCTTCAGTGGAATGAAGTTAAGAGGATAGGCAGAGTAGACTAGTTTATAGGATTCATCTCCTGGTATAAGCCTAAACTATGGGGCTAGTTCTGGCTGGGTGTAAACATTAGATGCTAACTGTGGGTTAGAGTCTGTGTATAGAGAGTGCTGGCAGAGATGTGGCCAGACTAGACTAGGGCACTGGATATGGAACCCAAAACAGTTCTTGAAGATTGGATAGGGTGTGTAAATATGAAGGGTCAGGAAGACTCACCAGGCTAGACCCCAGAAAAGGATAATGGGAAATATCTGGAACAATTGCCTGATAGAATGATAGAAAGGTGCCATTACACAGTCAACTAAATGACAATAGTGTAAATGCCCAGAGAAGCACACTTTGTATATTGTGAATCAGCATCTGACATATGGTACTCCTTCTTCCACAGCCTGATGATCTACAGTTCTTGTTTTCACTGGTGGTGGGGTGTTTCTGCCAGGATGGATAATAAGTATTCCATCAAAGTAGAAGCTAAGAATCTCCCTTGTGAAAATACTACTTTGGGCTCCTGATGCTGTGAATCAAGCCAAAGGAGGAATTACAATGTGAGCATATTCGATCGATCCAGTCTATCAAGAGAAATTTTGACTGGGTATCCATGGTGCTGGGAAAGGCTCTATTTCTGGAGTGCAGGAGATCTTTTAAAGTGTCTCTTGGTGTTACATGTCCTAAGATTAAGATCAATGGGAACTCATAACACAATCCAGACAAGATGAAAAATGAGCCCTGTGTAGCCTCCCTCTTCCACTATGGCTACTTTATTTATAGGTCCATTGGGAATAAGAGATCACTGGGGAAAGAGGGTGATTGCTCTCCAAAGAATGGACCATCTTATTTTATTGACTGTTGTAGTCATTCTCTGTTGAAGGCATCTTTGTTGAGGATGGGTGATTTCAGAAAGAAAGATGTAGGTTATTTCTCTAGATAAAGAACTGAGATCAGTTGGTAAAACAAATAAGGAATGGGTAGTAAAGAAAGGTAGTTACAAATAACAGCCAAGGCTATTGGACCAGTTACAGAAATGACAGTTGTAATTGCCCCAAGTGTTTAGGTCTTATTTTGTTAAGGATTTATTTATGTATGAATATAAATAGAATAAGCAGACATACATGTTTCCTTTCCTCTCCATTTTAAAAACCATGTAATATAACATCTACTGTATTTGAATGCTGTTAAAACTGTTTTATAATTAAGTCTTGGGATATTGAAAAACTAACCATTACTAATGGGACTTTGACAAGTATTCTGGGGAAAGAATGATGTTGTTCTGGCTGCACATGGTAGAGTTACATCATGTTAGGAGGAATAATGTTCTTGTTACTGTCTTCACCCGAAAATTAGATATGGCATAAATGAGAGGTGTTTGCATATCTAATTGACAAAATTAGGATATCTTATGTTTAATCCTAATGGTACAATTGGATCCTAATCCTCCAGAGTGGATACCATATTCCAGTGAGGGCTCAGATGTAACAAGAGCCCAAAAGAATGCAGAGCTGTTAGCTTACCCATCTTTGCTTCTTGCTGTCAGTTACTATCTCATCGTTGCTTCTACCATAACTGCAGCATTTTTCTATCAGCAGAAACCAGCTTCTTGATCCTCCAAGATGAACTGAAGACAAGCAAATTTTAAAGAACATCCTAGACTTTCAATACTCTGTTAGAACTGCTTGGCCTTCAGACATGTAAGCTATGCAGCTTCAAGACTTTCAGTCTCTCTGACACAAATGACCATTATTGGAATGCCAATCCCCCAAGTTGTAAGCCACAATAGTATAGAACCTTTTATAATATAAGTTTATTCTACTAGTTATATTTCCTTGACAACATTGACTAATTAAATTATTTTATTCACCAATTCACCAAGTTTGTTCCAGACTGACTGGAGTGAAAAATGAGATTGACAGGGTGGAGAGATGGCTTAGAGATTAAAAGATTATAGTACTTTGACAGAGAATCCGAGGTCAGAACCTAGAACCTCTACTATTATGTTCAAAAATACCTATAGCTGTAGCTCCAGGAAATCTGTAAGTTTTGCCACAACAGAAATATGCATACATATACACATATGCACACACACACACAAATACACCACAAATAAATAATTAAAACAAAATAAAATGTAAGATCCAATTACCTTTTTTGTTCTTTTAAGCATATTTTTAAATGATTTTGCTCTTTTCATTTTTAAGATGATATACTTTGATCATATTTTTTTCCTGCATATTCTCTTTCCAGCTCCTCCCAAAATATACACCCAACCAACTTTATATGTTCTCTCTCTCTGAAGAGCAAAACCAACAAAAATAAAACAGCAAAGACAAAACAATTAAACAAAAAGACTCCCCCCAAAACAACAACAAAAACAACAAAATACACTTAAAAAATTCATGAAGTCCATTTTGTAGCAGTCAATAACTCCTGCACACAGGACCTAGACTGTAGTTAAATATACCAAGTAGTATTCCACTGGGAAAAAAAAGTATTTTCACTTTGTCAGAAGGTATAAATTCTAAATAGCTTCTTGTTTAGAGGGTGGGACTTTATGTCTGCCTCTTTTTCTCAGTGTTACAACTTTGTCCAGTTTTAACCTATGGAGGTCTTGTGTATACTGTAACAGTGAGTTCATTATTTCCTTAGAGTCATCTACTGCCTCTGGCTCTAACAACCTTTCCATCTCCACTTCTACCTGGGTTCCTGAGCAGTGAGTGGAGTGGGTTAATAAAGACATCACATTTAAGACTGAGTACTTCAAAGTCTTCTATTTTCTGTACACTATCCAGTTGTTGTGCCTTCCCGCAGCCTTGAGCAGACAGGAAAGAACTTGTTTGCCACAGGACCTTAATGACCCAGGTGGAGTCATCCACCCTGGCAGGACATAAAACTTCCTACAGGAACTTAGAATTGCTGAGCTTGCCTTGGGACATAATCCAGCTAAAACAAAGGATGGGTTCTGTGGGTTTCCCCTATATATACAAAATGCTGAATATTTAATTTTGAGATGTGATCAAAGAACTTGGTCTTGGCTTCATGGTTCTCATGCCCCTCTCTCTGTTTTTCATTTCCAGCCCTTCTTTCAGGTGAACCCAGTTTGTCCATGGCTGCTGGCAGCCACAAGTTGTAGTCTGTGTTAGTTACCATACACTGCAAGAAGAAAGTTCTCTGTAGAGGGTTGAGTTACATGCTGATCTATGATTATAGCAATATACCATCAGGAGTCATTTTATTACTATATTCTTTAAGGAGAATAATAGTTGTAGGTGTGAATCACACATATTGAAAGCTTAAAAACTAAAGTCTACATTGTTTTATTGCTCTGAAGAGTTACCATGACCACAGCAAACCTCATCAAAAAAGCTTTAATTGGGCTTGCTTACAGTTTCAGATGTTTAATATATTTTTTTTATCATGGTGGGCAACATGGCAACACACAGGCAGAAGTGGTTATGAAAAAGTTGTTGAGAGTTCTACATCAGAATTTGCTGGCAGCAGGAGAAGAGCAAGACACTGGGTCTGGCTTGGGATTTTTTCAAACCTCAAAACCAATGCCCTAGTGACATACTTCCTCCAAAAAGGTCACAATTCCAAATCCTTCTCAAGCAATGCCACTCCCTTATGATCAAACATTCACATCTATGAACCTATGGGGGTGGGGGATTTCTATTCAAACAAACACAGAAATATAGGAGAAAACAAAGTATTTTTCCATTTGGATCCGGGTTAACATTACTAAGGATTGTTATTTCTAGCTCCACCCATTTACCTGCAAATTTTACAATATTCTTTTTCTTAGCAGCTGAATAACATCTCATTGTATAAATGTGTTGTTTTTTTTAATCCACTCATCTGTTAATGGACACCTGGCTATTTCTAGTTTCTTGCTATTATCAAAAGAGCAGCAGTGAATATTGATGTGCAAATACCTCTGTAGTAACGTTTAAAGTCTCTTGTTTGCTCCCAAGAGCAATACAGATGGATTTTGTGTTAGAACAATTTTCACCGTTTTAAGGAACTTTCCACGTTAATTTCCATAAGAATTTTTGCAGTTTGCATCACAAAAATAAATATTTCCCATTCTTTATATCTTCAGTAACACATACAGTCATTTGTTTTATTGACCATGGTCATTCTGACTTGGATAAGATGAAATCACAATGTAGTTTTAATTTTTATTTTCCTTGTGGCTAGAACTGTTAAACATTTTTAGCTGTTTTTCAATTACTTGTATTTCATCTTTTGAGAACTCTGTTTAGTTCAATACACCATTTTAATTGGGTTATTTGCTTTCTTGATATTAAGTTTTGGTTATTTATATTTTAGATAATATCCCTCTATTGGATGAATAATTTCAAATGTTTTCCCCTTTCTGTTGAATGCCACTTGACTATAATAATAGTATTCTTGGTTTTACAGAAGTTTTTGGCTTCATGAAATCTCATTTATTCTTTGTTGGTTTTGATGCCTGTGCTACAGGTATCCAGTTTAGAAAGTTCGTTCCAACTCAGTATGTTTCTTATTTTGTATATAGGAAGGCTACTGAATTTATAGTTTGTTTAGTTTGTATCTTGCTACTTTGCTGAAAGTTTTTATCAGGTATAGAAGTTTCCTCATGGTGTCTTTAGATCTTTTATATATAAAGTTATATCATCTGTAAATAAAAATATTTTACTTCTTTCATATTTTATATACTTGAAACCGTTGAGTTGTCTTACTGTTCTTGATAAAACTTAAGAGTACTGTAACAAGTAGGTATATAGAAAGTGGAAATTCTTGCTTTGTTACTGATTTTAATACCAATGCTTTTAGTTTCTCTTTATTTAGGATGATTTTGGCTATGAACTGGCTATAGAGTATATTTGCTATGTTGATATATGTCTTTTGCATCTCTAGTCTCTCCGGCACTTTAATCATGAAGGGATGTTCTATTTTATCAAAAGCCTTTTTTATGTATGTAATAATATGATCATGTTGCTTTTATCTTTTAGTTGTTTATATGGTGAATTAAATTTACTGATTTACATACTTTGAATGATATATGCATCTCTAAGATGAGACCAATTTGACCTTGGTACATTATCTTTTTGATGTGTTCTTGAATTTATTTTGCATATATCTTATGAGAATTTTTGCATCTATATTATATCTAATGGATATTTATCTATAATTTTTCTTATCTTTGGGACTTTGTACAGTTTTGTTATCAGGGTATGTTATTAAAATTAAAATTGAAATTAGAATTATAAATTGGAATGTAGAATGCAAACAGATTCAAACCGATCAAAGATCTCAACATAAAGCCAGAAACACAGAACCTAATAGAAGAGAAAGTGAAGAATAGACCTGAACACATTTTGATACAAGAGATAACTTCCCAAACAGCATACCAATAGCACAGGCACTAAGAATAACAATTAATAAATGGAACTTCATAAAACTGAAAAGTTTTTGTAAGGCTAAGGCACCATCAACAGGACAAAACAGCAGCCTAGAGAATGGGAAAAGATTTTCACCAATTCCCCATATGACAGAAGGGTAGTATCCAAAAATATATAAAGAACTCAAGAAACTAGACATCAACAAACCAAATAACCCAATTTTAAAAAAAGATGTATAGATATAAACAGAATTCTCAATAGAGGAGACTAAAATGGCAGAGAAGTACTCGAAGAAGTACTTATTATCCTTAGCCATCCGTGGAATGGAAATCAAAACTACTTTGAGATTCCATCTTACACCCTCAAGATTGGCTAACATCAAAAACATAAGTGACAACTCATGCTGGCAAGAATGTGGAGGGACCTAGATGGCCCTCAACTGAAAAAAGGATAAACAAAATATGGTACAATTACACAGTGGCATATTGCCCAGCTGTTAAAATACATGGCATCATGAAATGTGCAGGCAAATGGAACTACAAAAACATTATTATGAGTGAGGTAACCTAGATCTAGAAAGAAAAATATAATGTGGTCTCACATTGAAGTGGACAATAGCAGTTATGTAATGGATAATTATGCTTTATTCCACAGATGGAGAAATGTTAACTAACAAAGAGGACTCAAAGTAGGGATGAATGGTTCTCCCTGGGAATGAAAAATAGAATAAATTTTGTGAGTGGAGTAAAAGCAGGTGAGGATAGGAACAGGAAGGATCAGGTCCGGTGGAAGAGATAGAGGGATAAAATACTGAATCAGGTAGGGGTGGAAAGGATGAAGGGATAAAGTACTGGGAGAGACAACTGGAATTGGGCCAGAGGAGGCAACTGAGGGGAGAGGAAGAAACCCAGGGTAGGGAAAATGCCCTCCAAAATCTCCTAATAATGGGAGTTATAGAGCCATATTCTACAGCCAGACAAACCTTCCTGCAGGATTACTTAGACATCAACCAACTCAAACAACCTTCCACCTACAATCAGCCCTGCCTACAAGATCTATTGGGGTAATAGTGGTGCAGGACTGTGAGAGTGACCAATTTGAGGCCCAAGCCATTAAAGGGAGCCCATGTACCTAAAACTTCATAGCTGGCCAGGATCCAGAGACTGGTCAGCCCAGAAACCTAGAATAGAATCAAAAATGACTAGCAATAATTATAAACAAGTAAATAATCAATGAAATTATTCCTTATAATACTCTGCTATATTCTATGCCTAGCCCAACTGTCATCAGAGAAGCACCATCCAGCAACTGATGGCAACAGATGCAAAGACAGTCAGACAGTAGATAGAGGCATAGAAGCCATGCAAAAGAAATACAAGAATAATTGTAGGACCCAGAGGAGTCAAGGACACTCTGAGAACATGTCCCACAGAATCAACTAAGCACTGCTCAAAGGAGCTCACAGAGACTAAAGCAACAAACAGCGACGTCATATGGGTCTGAACTAGGTTTTTGAATATGTTATAGTTATGTAGCTTAATGTTCTTGTGGGACTCTTGAAAATGGAAGTAGGGTGTGTCTATGACTACTTTGTGCTTGGCATCCTTTCACTTTTACTGGGTTGTCTTGTGCAGTCAAGAGTTAATATGAGGGTTTGTGTCTAGTCTTGTAACTAGTCATGAAATGTTTGACTCATATACCTTGGAGGCTTGCTTTTTTTCCAAGCGAAATGGAACTGGTGGAGAGGGGATGTGGGGGAGGCACTGGGAGGAGTGAAGAGAGGGGTAACTGATGTCAGGATGTAATGCATGAGAGAAGAATTTTTTCTAAAAAAGAAGGAAAAAATGGAAAGGAAGGAAGAAAGGAAGGAAGGAAGGAAGGAAGGAAGGAAGGAAGGAAGGAAGGGACTAGGAACTGTTATTTTCTGGAATAATTTGAAGAGTATTGGTGTTACTTTCTCTCTGAATGTCTGGTAGAAGTCTGCACTGCATCCATTTGACCCCAAGCTTTTCTTTGGTTGAGAGATTATTTTTTTTTAAAAATTACTGTGTTCTATTTCACTAGAGGTTATGTGTCCGTTTAAATTGTTTTCTTAATCTTGATTTAAATTTGTTTGGTCATAAATATAAAGAAATGTATACAGAGAACCATCAGCTCCCCGCCGGGTCCAGCTGACACCTCAAAGCAAGAAAATAACATGGCAGCTCCAGCTAAGGATGAGAACCTGTCCCTGGTGGTGCATGGACCTGGAGACATTCGCCTGGAGAACTACCCAATCCCTGAGCTGGGCCCAAATGATGTGTTACTAAAGATGCATTTGGTTGGGGATCTGCGGCTCGGATGTTCACTACTGGGAGGATGGCCGAATTGGGGATTTTGTTGTGAAAAAGCCCATGGTGCTTGGGCATGAAGCTGCTGGAACAGTCACAAAAGTAGGAGCATCTGTGAAACATCTAAAACCAGGAGATCGGGTTGCTATCGAGGCTAGCGTTCCCCGAGAAATAGATGAGTACTGCAAGATACAATCTGTCTCCATCGATCTTCTTCTGTGCCACACCCTCGGATGATGGGAACCTCTGCCGTTTCTACAAGCACAGTGCTGACTTCTGCTACACGCTTCCTGACAATGTTACCTTTGAAGAAGGGGTGCTGATTGAGCCTCTGTCTGTGGAGATCTATGCCTGCTGTCGAGGTTCAGTTTCCCTGAGGAACAAGGTCCTTGTGTGCGGGGCTGGCCCAGTTGGAATAGTCACTTTGCTTGTAGCCAAAGCAATGGGAGCTGCTCAAGTAGTGGTGACTGACCTATCTGTTTCTCAGCTGACTAACCAAAGCCAAGGAAGTTGGAGCAGACTTTACCATCCTGGTTGCCAAAGAGACCCCTCTGGAAATTGCCAGCAAGGTGGAAAGTCTGTTGGGGAGCAAGCCAGAGGTCACCACTGAATGCTCAGGAGCAGAGTCCTCTATCCAGAAGGACATCTATGCCACTCACTCTGGTGGGACCCTGGTGATTGTGGGAATGGGCTCTGAGAGGATCAAATTGCCCCTAGTGCAAGCAGCTGTGCAGGAGGTGGATATCAAAGGCGTGTTTCGATACTGCAACACGTGGCCGATGGCAATTGCCATGCTTGCATCGAAGACTTTGAATGTAAAGCCCTTAGTTACCCATAGATTCCCTCTGGAGAAGGCTGGAGAAGCCTTTGAAACAGCCAAAAAGGGAGTGGGGCTGAAAGTGATGATGAAGTGTGACCCCAGTGACCAGAACCCCTAAATGTAAATTGATCTATGCTCTCAGCCCACTCTCTCAGCATCTAAGGGCTAAATGGCTAGACGGGGAGGCCATTAATACAGAACTTTCTTTTGAATGGTAAAATAATAAACTCATAAGCCAAGAAAAAAATGTATACATTTATTTTAGGTTTCCTGTGTTGGTGGAATAAAAAAATTAAAGTATGCCCTTATTAGTCTCTGGATTTTATTGTTTGTCTATTGTAACTATCCCACTTTCATCCTTAATTATATTGATTTGGATCTTCTCTCTCCATATTGGTTAAATTGGCTAAAGGTTTGTCAACCTAATTCATTTCATCAATGAAATAACTCTACATATCTATGATTTTTATGTTTATGTTTGTATTTTTATTGGATTTTTTGGTTATTTAATTCTGTATCATTGACGTCAGTTCTGGATATGATTATTTTTTTCCTATCTAATCTTTCTCTGGCATTATTTCTTATTTTTCTAAATTTTTCATTTGTCATTAAATTATTAATGTGAGATTTCTCTAGCTTGTATTATTGTTTTATTTTGTTTTATATGTAGGCACTCAGTGCTTCAAACTTGCTTTCATTGTGTTCTGTAGATCTCCATATGTTGTGTTTTCACTTCATTAAATTCTAAAAAGTTTTAAAGTTCAGTTTTAGTTGCCATCTTGACCCAGTTTTTATTCAGTAGTGAGTTGTTTAGCTTCTATTTCTATCTACCATTTCTATATTTTTTTTTCCACAGTCATTTCATGATGGTCGGATAGGACACATAGTACTATTTCAATTTATTATGTGTCAAGACTTGTTTTGTGTCCTAATATGTGGTCAGCTTTGGAGTAAATTCCATGGACTGCTAAAATGAAGAATATTGTTCAGTAATTAGGTAAAATGTTCTGTAGATAGATAGCTGTTATTTTCATTTGATTCATGACATTATTTGACTTGAGTGTCTCTCCAGTTGGTTTTTGTCTAAATGACCTGTCTATTGGCAAGAGTGTGGTATTGATATCACTATGACTGTGTTAGAGTCGATAAGTGATTTTTAGCTTAGCAATTTTAATATAAATTTGGTTTCCTTCTGTTTTCTTTATAAATATTTAGAATTTTAAAGTCCTCTTGGTAGATTTTTCCTTTAATGATAAATATATAGTGTCCTTCTCTATCTCTTCTGATTAATTTTGTTTTGAAGTTTGATTTCAAAGATATTAAATTAGCCACATCTATTTGCTTCTTGGTTCCATTTGCTTGAAATACCATTTGCTATCTTTTTATCTGAAGGTAATGTCTGTTCTTGATATCGAGGTATGTTTTCTTGGTAGAAAAGTAGAATAGAAAGTTGGGTACTGTTTTATAATCAATCTATTATTCTATGGCTTGGTTTTATTTTTCTCTCATATTATACATCCCAACCCCCAGTTCTTCTTCCATCCACCCCTCCAAACATCTATTGTCCCCCAGATCAACTCCTTGCCATTTCTCTACAGAATGTCTTTTTATTGGGGAAGTAAGACAGAGAGTTATTAACGAGTAACATTTATTAATTTCTGCTATTTTGTTGTAGTGACATGACCTCCCTCTTTTGATTATATGACATTATTTATGCCTTTAGTACCCTTTTGTATAGTTAAACTTTTCTTCATGGTGAGGTGTTTCTTCGAGTACCTTTAAGAAACTGGGTTAAATTGCTTACATTTGGTTCTATCAGGACATTATTTTTTTTTCTGTCAATTGTTAATAGTTCTGCTGAGTCTGGGCTATAGCTGTGGTCTTTTATCACTTGTAGAACATACGTCCAGGCCCTTCTGAATTTTAGAGTCTCTGTTGAAAATTAGGATATTATTCTAATGGGCCTGCTCTTTATGATTTGCTCTTTTTCCCTGCAGCTTTTAATTCATTTCTTTGTCCAATACTTTTTCCTTTGATTATTATACATAATGTGGGTGGGAGGAGGTTCTTTTTTGGTCCTATTTGGTTTTCTATATGCCTCTTGTATCTTGATGGGCATTGTGCTTTGTAGATTGGAATTTTTTTTATTTCATTTTGTCTAAAATATTTTCTGTGCCTTTAACCTCGGTTTCTTCTCCTTCTACTCCTATTATTTGTAGATTGGTTCTCTTCAAACTATCCCAGATTTCCTAAATGTTTGTACTTGCATATTTTTTTATATATTTAACATTTTCTTTGACTGTGCTACCCATTTCTTTTCTTTTCAACACCTGAAATTTCTTCTTTCATGTCTTGTAATCTTTTGGTACAGCTTACAACTCAGATTTTTGTTTGACTTCTGAGATTTTAATTTTCCGTTTTATTTCAGTTTTAGTTTTCCATAGTGATTAAATTCATTTGTTCAATTCATCCATTCCCTGACCTGTTTTTATCATTTCATTCAACTGCTTATATTTACATGGTCTTCATTATAACATTTATTCATATCCTCTTCATAGGTTCTTGAACATATTCATGATTGCTATTTTGGAGTCCTTATCTTATACTTCAACTAGACTGCTTTTCTCATGGATTACTATCATAAGGTTTTGGGTTTCTAAAGAAGGCTTCTTTCTTGGTTGTTCACTATCTGAGTGTAGCAACTATGGTGTCCCTGGTAGAAACTGTTTCTGTCAATTAGTGGGAGATGTATAAGAAGGAACAGTTTTTTAAAGCAGCAGTTCTAAAACTGTGGGTTGCAACCTCTTTGCATATCCTGAGTATCAGATAATTATGATTTATAATAGTAGGAAAATTATAGTTATGAAGTAGCAATGAAATAATTTTATGGTTGGGGGTTATCACAGCATTTGGAACTGTATTAAAGAATCACAGCATTAGTAAATTTAAGAACTTCTGGTTTTAAGGGATGTTAAGAATAAACTAATAATACTCTTGATCTGTACAAAAAGTTTAATTCCCAAGGGCATATGGAGGTGAGTTGGGAAGAGGGTTTCTGCAAGGACTAAGAGCTAGACTGAAGACACTGGAATAGAATAATAATAAAAAAAAAAAAGGACAATCAATGTCATTTAAATGAGTGCCAGGTTACTGTGGCTGCTGTTGGTCCTTGGTAGCTCAATTATCTTTCATTGCCAAGAAATATGATACTCTAGTAAAGATACTTACAGACTGATAATCAAAGGCTGATTGACCTATAAATGAATAGATGCTAAAAACAGGACAGCTAGTCTGACATATGATAAAGTAGACACCAAAACAAAGTTAACCAGAAGTGATAATGCCACCACATACTAGTATAAGAAACTGATTATTCAGAAGATATAACAATTGTAAATATTTTTCATCTGAAAGTTAGTACTCCCAATTTTACAAAACAAATACAAATGAATTTTAAAGATGTTGATGATTCTAATACAATAATAAAAATAGATAGTAATATTCCAGTCTTATTTTTAGAAAAATTATGCAAATTAAATATCACAAAGAAACTTCAGAATTAAACTATACCATGAAGCAAATGATCTTAATACCTCTATAAAGAATATTTCATCAAGTAGAAATGTAAGTGGCTTCTCTAGATAGACTCTATTATAGGATCTGGAACAAGTTATAACATACACAAAAGAATCTAAATAATACCTTATACTTTATCAGATACTATCAGAGTAAATGTAAGAATTGATAGCAAATGAAATCACAGGTACTACACAAATACATAGATAATTATTATTAAAAGTTATTATTGTCACTACCAGAGAAGACATTAAAAATTTCCAGGAATAAAATGGAAATGAAAGCACAAGTTAATATTACCTCTGGGAAGCAGTTAAAGCAGGTCTAAGAAGAAAGTCAAAAGCTGTAAGTGCTTACATTAAAAATCAGAGAAATTCTTAACAAAGAATCTAAGGACATGCAGTGTAGTTCTGAATCTTGAATGTCCAGGCTAAAAGATTGCTCAGACACTATGAGCTAAGAGCACATACTGCTCTTACAGAAGACCTGTATTCTAATCCTATTACCCACATCAGACTGCTCATGACTGTGTATAACTCCAGCTTCCAAAGATCCAATGCTTTCTGTCTCCTCAGGGACCCAAAAAAATTGCCCTGGCCCGCAGGGGATTCAATGAGACCCTAGGGAAGGGGGCAAAAGAATGAGGGGACAAGAGACACAAAGACTGAGGGCAAGTCTGGGGTTCTGATCAAGCTCTGCAACTTTAATTTCAGGGACAGGTTATAAAGACACAGCAAAATGGGAAGTTTAGGCGAGGGTCATTGCTTAGGGCTATCCCACTATTGAATCATCTTTATCTAAGACCATCCAACTGTCATATCCTTATTGCTCAAGACCATCCCACTGTCATAACCGGCTCCTAGGAAACACCAGACATTCATTAAGTTCCTGGGGCCTGAGACCCGTGAACATCCTTTCTTAACCTTGTACTGACTAGGCTTTCCAGAACAGCAGGTAATTTCCTGGGTTTGGCTCCTGGCAAAAAAGCATGTGTATAACCACTCACAAACATACATGCAATTAAAAATAATAAAATTCTTTTTAAAGACAATTTTTAAAACTCTAGATTTTAAGCTTAACTTGATATGTGATTATGTAAAAGACAAACTACTAGGCAAACACTACCACGAAGGATTTTCCAATGCCCAGTAGATGTGGGGAGCCGACAAAAGGAGGCTATCATCCTTGCAGCCATCTTGAGCCATATACCCTGAAAAGAGACTTGATTACATCAGCCTGCAACAGCTGAGCACACTCTGATAACATCTTGTTTTAGATACCCAGGATTTTCCCTTGGGTGTGTGAGACTTAAAGGTGTGTGACTTAAGGGCTTGACTTAGAGATCAGATTTAGAGACAAGGCCTAAGGGCATGACTTAAAGGCATGACTTAGAGGCGTGGCTTAGAAGTGAGACATAAAAGGCAAGAGGCAGACAGAAGAAAGCAACAGATTATTAGGCACTCGGAAGTACAACTTGGAACAGAGAGTTAGTTATTAGACATTAATACAGTACAAATTGGAACTAGCAATTAGGTTAAAGAGTACAACTTATAGTACAACTTGGAGTAGGAATTAGGCATTGAGGAAGAAGACACTTGGACTAGAGAACTCAGAAGAAATGATTATTAAGTATTAGGCACTTGGAAGGGAGCTTGGAAAGAAGCTTGGAACTTGGAGGCACTAGGGACTAGGAACTAGGGACTAGGAACTCAAGACTATGGACTTGGAGAGAAGAAGAGAGACTGAAGAATAAACGGGATTGAATCACACTCTGTCTGGTCTCAATTCCTCATGTCCGTCCTCACTCTCCCTCTTGCTGAGCCCCAATCTGTGGACCAGAGCAGCTTGGGGCAGTGCAGCTCTAACAATTTAGCCCCCAAGGCTTTTGGCAGTGTGGGTTTCAACATTGACAGAACGGTCCGAGACATTTTGGCCCCCGAACGTGGGGTAGTGCAGTTCTCAACAAGTAGATACCATACAAATCTTATACCTAAGGCTTAGAGAACTTCAAGAAAGAGAAGGGGAAAAGGCTGTAAGAGCCAGAGGCCCAGGAAGTCTGCTACAAGATAAAGAATAGAATCTGTGTATTATAGGAGGTTGCACCATGAAATCTCATCAGAATAGTCACCTAAATAAGACCTTTACAATGAAGCTACCAATTCACATGCCAACTTGGAAGGAGGAAATCTCACAAAAGCTGTAGGCAATTAATGGCTAATAAGTTAAGTAAAATGAGTCTTCTAGGGCAAAATTTTATATATATATATCACACATAAATATAATGTATATATACTAAATATAAAATTATATATGTATATAATTAATAAATATAAAATTATATATGTATATAAAATCTATATATCCTCTTACACACACATACATATAAACACATATATATGTACACACACATATATGTATATATATACATATATATATGTATATATATACATATATATATGGAAGTGGTCAGGAATTTGAGAAATGGGATTCATGGAGAGAATTAGAGGGAAAAAGGAATAGGGCAGAGAATCTACATCTAACATTTACTAGATAAAAGACCCAAACCATTGCTTCTAAACCACAAACACAGAAAAAAAAATCTCTCCCTCTCTCGCTCTCTCTCTCTCTCTCTCACACACACACACACACACACTTGCTCCTCCTTTCTTCCTTTCTTTTTTCTTCACTATTGTGCTTGAAATTTTAGATTGAACAATAAATCAAGATATAGTAAGAAAGGCACATATAGAGGAAGAGGTCAAGTTATCTCAATCTTCAGCATCTGAAACTGAATAAAAATTGAAAATGCTATGAAATCTCTAAGATGGACAAGTACTTCCAAGAAAGAAACATTTAAAAAGAACATTAAAAATCTAGTAACTTTTCTATGAAGGCAAATAATAAACAAGTAGCAAAGAAATAAAGAAAACTGTATATTCCCATCAGCTTAAGAATAAAAGAAAATACCTAGGAATTAACTTAAGTTAAAAAGACTCCTACAATGTAAACTTTGAGATATTGAAGAAAGAGATTAAGAAGATCGTTACTGGTTGATGACAAGGTTTCAATGCTTTCATGAGCATCAAACATAAGAAGAACACCAGAAAAAAATTGTGAAAATATCTATATTACTAAAAGTGATTTAAAGATTTAACACAATTCAAATCAATTTTTCATGACAATACAGAAATAAAAAGTCCAATTCTACAGTAACTCCCTCCCATCAAGTTGCATGGGATCCTTCTTGTTTGTGCTAGTGCCCTGAGCAGACCTAGGGTGCTAGCTCTACACCCAATCCCAGAACACCCAGAGGAGGCTAGACTCCCAGGAACTCTAACAAGCCCAGGAATATAGGTGAGGATATAGCAAAACCCCCGTCCCAAAAAAAAAAGGGTAACTTGGAACAGCGGGGACCTAAGAACTCCCTCCCAGTAAGTGGCACAGGATCCTTCAGGTCAGCGCCAGTGACCTGAGCAGAATTAAGGTGCAAGCTCTGCACCCAATCCCAAAACATCCAGAGGAGGCTGGACTCCCAGGAGCTCTAATATACCAGGAACATTGGATCATAGGATCACAGGATCTCATGAGCTTGGTCACACCAGGATTTCAGGAGCCCAGAAGCAGCCTGACTTCCAGGAGCTCTTACACCTAGGACCTCAGAATCACAGGAGCACAGAGACAGCTGGGCTCTGAGGATTTCTGACTCAACCAAGATAACTGGAGACACAGGATCCAGTCAAAGACAGTGAGTGAAGTTTGCACTAGAGATAACCAAATGGAGAAAGGCAAGCAAACGAACTTAAACAACAGAAACAAAGGTTTCTTGGCATCATCAGAACCTAGTTCTCCCACCATACCAAGTCCTGAATACTCCATGACACCAGAAAAGCAAAATTTGGATTTAAAATCATTTCTCATAGTAATGATAGAGAACTTTGAAAAAGACATAAATATCTTTCTCAAAGAAATACAGGAGAACACAGGTAAACAGCTAGAAGCAATTAAAGAGGAAACACAAAAATCCCTCAAAGAATTACAAGAAAACACAACCAAACAGGTGAAGGAGTTCAACAAAACCATCCAGGACATAAAAATGAAAGTAAAAATAATAAAGAAACCACAAAGAGACAACTCTGGAGATAGAAAATCTAGGAAAGAGAACAAGAGTCCTGGATACAAGCATCACCAACAGAATACAAGAGATAGAAGAGAGAATCTCAGGTACAGAAGATACCATAGAAAACATTGACACAACAGTCAAAATAAGTGCAAACTGCAAAAAAAATTCCTAATCCAAAACATTCAGGACACAATGAGAAGACCAAACTTAAGAGGAATAGGTATAGAAGAAAGCAAAGATTTCCAACCTGAAGGGCCAGTAAATATATTCAACAAATTTAAAGAAGAAAAACTTCCCTAATGTAAAGAAAGAGATGCCTATGAATATACAAGAAGCCTACAGAATTCCAAATAGATTAAATCACAAAATAAATTATTCCTGTCACATAATAATCAAAACACCAAATGTACAAAACAAAGAAATAATATTAAAAGCAATAAGGGAAAAACATCAAGTAACTTATAAAGGCAGTCCTATCAGAATAACACAAGACTTCTCACCAGAGACTATAAACGCCAGAAGATCCTGGACAGATGTCATAAAGACACTAAGAGAACACAAATGCCAGCCCAGGCTACTACACCCAGCAAAACTCTCAATTACCATAGATGAAGAAACCAAGATATTCCATGACAAAACCAAATTTGCACAACATATTTCTACAAATATAGCCATACAAAGGATAATAGAGGGGAAAACTCCAACACAAGGAGAGAAATTACACCCTAGAAAAAGCAAAAAAGTAATCTTCTTCCAACAAACCCAAAGGAAGATAGCCACACAAACATAACACTACTTCAAATAATAAAAATAACAGGAAGCAACAATCAATTTTCCTTAATATCTCTGAAGACCAACAGACTCGATTCCCCAATAAAAAGACATAGACTAATGGACTTGATATGTAAACAGGACCCAGCATTTTCCTGAATACAAGAAACTCACCTTAGTGACAGACACTACCTCAGAGTAAAAGGCTCCAAAACAATCTTCCAAGCAAATGGTCCCAAGAAACAATCTGGAGTAGCCATTCTAATACCGAATAAAATCAACTTTCAACCAAAAGTTATTTAAAAAGATAACAAAGGATACTGCATACTGGTCAAAGTAAAAATCAACCAAGTTGAAATCTCAATTATGAACATCTATGCTCCAAATGAAAGGGCACCCACATTCATAAAAGAAACTTTACTAAAGCTCAATGCACACATTGAACCACACAGAGTAATAGTGGGAGACTTCAACACCCCTCTCTCAGCAATGGACAGATCATAGAAACAGAAATTAAACAGAGACACAGTGAAACTAAAAGAAGTTATGAACCAAATGGACTTACCAGATATCTATAGAATATTTCATCTAAAAACAAAAGAATATACCATCTTCTTAACACCTCATGGTACCTTCTCCAAAACTGACAATATGATTGGTCACAAAACAGGCCTCAACAGATACAAAAAGACTGAAATAACCCCTTGCATCCTATCAAATCACTACAGACTAAGGCTGGTTTTCAATAATGATAAAATCAATTGGCAAGATTAATGTAGTAAAAATGGCCATCTTTCCAAAAGCAATCTCCAAATCCAATGCTATCCCCATCAAAATTCCAACTCAATTCTTCATTGAAATTTCTCTTCATTGAAAGAGAAATTTGCAAATTCATTTGAAATAACAAAAAACCCAAGACACTGAAAACTATTCACAATAATAAAAGAACTACTGGGGGGGAATCACTGTCCCCAATCTCAAGCTGTACTACAAAGCAATAGTGATAAAAACTGCTTGGTATTGGTACAGAGACATGCAGGAAGAGCAATGGAATAGAATTGAAGGCCCAGAAACGAACCCACACAACCTATGGTCACTTGATCTTTGACAAAGTAGCTAAAAACCATACAGTGGAAAAAAGGCAGCATTTTCAACAAATGGTGCTGGTTCAACTGGAGGTCATCATGTAGAAGAATACAAATCAATCCTTTTTTATCTCCTTGTACAAAGCTCACGTCCAAGTGGATCAAGGATCTTCACATAAAACCAGATACACTGAAATTAATAGAAGAGAAAATGGGAAAAGCCTCAACCACATGGGCACATGGGGAAAGTGCTTGGACCACCAATGGTTTATGCTTTAAGATCAAGAACTGGTAAATGGTACCTCCTAAATGTGTAGTTTCTGCAAGGCAAAGAACACCATCAATAGGACAAAAAGGCCACCAACAGGTTGGGAAGAGATATTTATCAATCCTACATCTGACAGAGGGCTAATGTCCAAAATATACAAAGAACTCAAAAAAATAGACTACAGATAATCAAATAACCCTATTAAAAATGGGGTACAGAGCTCAACAAAGAATTTTCAACTGAGGAATATCAAATGGCCAAGAAGCACCTAAAAAATGTTTTGGTTTCATTTATGCCATTGTGATATACACTGTAATTTCAGATATTCAGGAGGCTAAGGCAACAGGGTTACTTGAGCCCCTCCTTTATCCAGAAATATGAGGCTAGCCAGCACAATATAAAGAGAGACCTCGTGTCAAAAAGAGACTTCTCTCCCAAGCAGGATGAACTTATATGGAAAGTTGTACATTTCTAAGAGATGTTTGACATAAACCAGAATTTACAACAAAAGGTAGAAATTGAAATTGTTCCTTTCCAAAAAATGCATCAAAGAAAAGGTAGAGATTCTGAAATGTGACAGTAAGAGTTTTTAAGAGAAAGGGAGCTACCACAATCCAGTGCAGGAGAGTTCCAGAAAGGAAGAAATTATGCCTTCAAGAGGCCAGCAGCACTGGTAACAAACTTGAAGTCAGCAACAAGGAGTAAGTTTAGGACAGTGTTATTCTGTAGTATCTTGGATCTAAACCATCTTTAAACATGGGTGGCCTGGAGTTCCCTGATTTGTAGATCATTCAGTGTGCCTAACATAAATGTTACATATTGCTGTTACTCCTCATTTCCAAAGGAACTTATCTCCCCAGCTGGCTCTGAGCCTGGGCAGCAGGCCACCACTGTTGTCTTCATGACAGCTCCAATGGCCTTGCATGGACTTGAATAGCCTGATGGTCTGTCTCTTGGTATAACTTGAAATGGGATGTAAGCATTATTCATTGTGCAGATAGAAGATGACATAAGATGTTACAGGTATGGGTGATTCACATGACTGAAGAAGTTACTTTGGTTTATTGTTTTAAGTGTTTAAATTAAGGAGCAAAACCTTTTCTCATTCAGATATGTGACTGATGCCCTGGGAATAGTTCCTTTTTATCAGCTGCATATTTCATCTAAATTGCAAATGACCCCCATTAAGCAACAATATTGGTCACTGATATTATTTTAATACCAATTTATAAAAAGGAAGCAGAGACCTAGATTTCCCATGGCACTGATCAGAGTCACATTATTATTTGATAGCAGAAACATTGCCCCTACATTCTGATTTCAAGCTCAAGATGCCCTGAGTAACTATCCACTGCCTACAGAGACACTTCCAGGAAACTATCCTCAGTTTTGCACACACATGCACACACACACACACACACACACACACACACACACACACTCACATGAGGTATTTTCAGACACTGTGGATTAGTTCTGGTATATTTGTTGACAGAGAGATTCCAGTGAGATTTTGAAAATAGACCTTCCCTTTATAGTAATGTTGGATGCTCAGAAAACAGGACTTGTATGTTTATCTTGCACTTGAGTTTTATTAGTTCTCCTCAGAACAGCCTTGTCAGTAGGCTTACCACTTGTCTCTAGGCTGTGTCAATACTCTGCAACACACATGCTGAATTGTAAAAAAGCACCCAGTCAATCCAGTCCCAGCCACTCTTGCCTTTAATATTAATATACTTTCAAGAAAATGCAATATAGATGAATGTGTGTGCTCATGACTGGAATTTGTGCTTATTCCATAGGCTCTTTTCTTAATATTTCCCCACATTATCTTATATTGATGTGACTTCAGTCCTCATATTTGACATGCCTAAGAGTAAACAGGTATTTTCTGAATTCATAGGACCTGTACCATGCCTGAAATATAAACAATCCTCAATTAAGATGACTTGAAGGGAGCAGTAGCAAAATGGAAATAATATAAAACATCTTTCTTGGACACATGAATAATTGCCATCTAGGAACCCTGGCAGCACATAGGAGAGGTTATGAGGCACAGAGCTCTCATTGCTAAAGTAGAACTCACAACTATTCAGTCATCCCATGGGATGATCGGATTGGATTGGGACACTGGAGGTCTAAGGGAGACAGAAATGCTAGTATTTTCCAAACTGCATTTGCTGGACTCTCAGCTGCTCTGATAAAAACTTCTAAACAGGGAAGTAAAATCTTGGGATGCTTCTTATGTTTAGACAACACAAGAGGGTCTGTTATGATGTCTATAAATTTCTTACCTCTAGTGAAGTTTTGCTAGGAAAATTTAGAAGATAGGTGATGGATAGATAGATAGATGGATAGATGGATGGATGGATGGATGGATAGATAGATAGATAGATAGATGAATGATAAATAGATATCCCAAATTTAAATGCATGTTATATGTTGTTGTAACTATTTAAAACTGGTTGCTGGTAAAGCCAACTATCTAAGCTGCTGCAGCTTTAAAAATACAACTTTTTATTTAAAAAAAAATACAACTTTTACTTTCAGGTGAAGAGACTTAAATTTCTAGTGAATTTGTGCCTCAGTTGGGCACCACTTTGTTGTTGTAGTCATTTAAAATTGGTGGCTGGTTAAGCCGACTAAGCTGCTGCGGCTCTGCCTAGCTCAGTCATGTTCTGTGGCCAGAGGCCACGTGCGTGCCACAGCTAGAAATGGCCAGCCAGAAACACCAGCCCTGCCATCCATGAGATGCTAGTGTGGGAGATGGCTCTGCCAATCTTCTATGCTGTCTCTACAAGGCTGGGCATTGCCCAGACCATCCCACCAACCACGCAGGCTTGGTACAGATGAGACTTTAATGCTTAGATTACTCAAAAGTTTTATAAATTTGCTAATGATCAATAATGAAATGCCCATACAATCAGAGATGTAACCCAATACCCAACCTAGATATACCAACTACCTTTGACTGCTAGAGACAAATAAACATCTGCCTCCGTGTCCTCCTTTCCCATTCTCCCTCATCTTCTAGCAATTCCTCTTCCTTCTCTTCCTCTCCTTACTCCTCCTCTTCTTCTCCTTACTTTTCCCATCTTAGCTCCTCCTACAGTTATATGCTTATTGTATTATTCTTTTATTTTAAAAACTCAAATCTCAATGACCCATAATGAAGGATTGGTTCCATTATGGCATGTCTATTAAATTCAGAGACTTACAAAAACTGTGGAATATGTAAAGTAAGTTATACAAAGACATTTTGAGTCTGGGGTAATAAGATAGCTTGTTAGATGTGGGGTATATGAGATCTAATAAAGAAAAACAAGACAAAACTAAGTATATAAAAATCCCATCCACAGAAAACAGAAAACAGGAGAAGCTGTAGAAAACAAACAAACAACAACAACAAAAAAGAGTAGGTGGACCTTTCCTCTGTAAAGAAGCCAACTGTCATCAAATTATACAAGATAGACAGGGTCCTGCCAAGGAAATGTGTTCACAAGAAGGGGCATTGGGTGCCCAGAAAGGCAAAGTGGTATAATCTAGATTTCAGGAAACTCTGTATTCAGGGTGCTCAGTGAGGCTACTAGAACACAGTAGCTTGTGTACAAAGCACTAGAGGAATGTTTGAGGATTTGAATCTGAGAGATTCATAATTCTTCTTCTTTCCTTCATCCCTTGCTATTGTCTGAATGAGGTGCAAGGAGTCAGACTCAGCATAAGTACGTAGAAGGTTATTGGTGCAGAATTTTGACAATGGACAATTATGTTCCCATATAATATAGGTGAGGAAAAGATGTTAAACTGTGCTAGAGGTCTATGAAACAAAATGGTTTGCGATGTTCCCCACCCAATGAGCTGTACAAAAGTGAGGGAAGTGCCTTTATAATTATAAGCTGTAAGATCCTAATGCCCCAAAATGGCAAACACAGGTGAACGAGCAAATTCTTTATCTTGTTTGAATTACTGAAAGTAGCAGCCCTCCCCTTCCTGAGAGAATGACTAAAATGGTGAGATAAAAAGAGAAACTGCATCTTTCAAACCACAAGAAATACTGACTGAAGGCAGAATACTTTATATTTCATTTCAGCATTCATGTGAACGAATATGTCTTGAGAATTCAATGCATGTATAAAATGAAATACAATCTTATTTCATCCTGTTCAACTTTCCCCAGACTTTCTCCAGCACATTACCCTTCCCAACTTTATGTCCTCTTCTTTAAAAAACATAAGCCTCTAAGTCCAATTAGTGTTGCCCAAAGTAAATTGCTATAGGGCCACCTAGTGAGGCATGGTCATCCTACCAGTGGCCACATCCACAAAGAAGAATTATGATTCCTCCCCAAGCAGTCATCAACTGCCAATAGCTCCTCAGTTAGGGATATGTCTGACTGAGCTGTTCCCCATTTATGCTAGAATTTTGACTGGCTTGATCATCTAGTAGTCTTGTACAGTCAAGCACACCTGCAGAGAGTTCATGAGTCTAATGGCCATGCCATTTCTAGAAGAGAGCATGTCATGGCACTCCTCGTCATCCTCTGCCTCTTGCATTTTTCTGCACTGTCTTTTCTGAGCCTTAGTGCGGGGGTTGATAAGCATATACCATTTAGGGTGTAGCACTCATAGTAATTTATTCTTATCACTGTATGATTTATGAGTCTCTGCATTGACTGTTGCTCTATAACACAGAAGTTCCTCTAACGTTAATAATACCCAGATGTATGAGTACAAAATAATTATTTAAAAGTTAGTTTGACAAAATAGCAATAGTCAGTTCCATTTCAGGGTCTCAGACTTCACTTTTCAACAGGTTCACAGTAGAAGCCATGTATTCCCTTTTGTAGATCAAGATTCAGATTTAATTACTTAAATCATATCATGGATCAATTGGGTTTAACAGCTACCTACAGAATAATCCATCTAACAAATGAGGAATACACATTCTTTTCAATAGTTCATGAGACCTCTAAAAATTCAATCATAATATAGGCCACAAAGCAAGCCTTCATATGCACACATAGAAGAATGAAAATAATTCTTCATTTATCAGATTCTAGTGGAATAAAACCAGAAGTTATCAACAAGAGAGCCCACAGGAGCTCACAAATTCTTGGAGACTGAATTTCTGTATAAAGAGGAGTGTGATTGTAAAAATCCTAGGAAGAAACAATGAAATGAGTAAAATCAAATGAAAATTATAGAACAATTTAGTAGTATGCTTCTGACATATAGCTGAAGCAGTTCTAAAAGGAAAATGAATAGACACTAGTGCTTATATTTAAAAATCAGAGAAAAGTTTACTAATTCTACTGAAAAGTCAAGCAAGTAATCTAATAATAAAGCTCACTACAAAATACGAGAGAGAGAGAAAGAGAGAGAGAGAGAGAGAGAGAGAGAGAGAGAGAGAGAGATTTGTGCTCTGAAAGGTAGTAAATCTATTAGAAATGAAGAAAGCCTACATAGATTTATCTATTAAAATAAAATTAAGAAGACTGAGTAACAGAATAGGAATAGAATTTCAACTTAACATAATGGCAAGTATGTATGCTAAAGCTGTTGCCAACCACTATGCTAAGTGGAGAAGAGGTGAATGGTTCCTCAACAATCTGGAGTGAGACAAGAGCGCACATTCTCTGTGCACTAGTTCAACAGAGTACTTGAAGCTTAGTTAAAGAAATGAGACAAGAGAGATAAATAAAAGGGCCACAACTCAGAAAGAAGACTAATCATCCTTGTCTGTAAATGGCATAGTTGGTACATAAAGGACTCTACAGCCTTCACCAGAAAACTTTGATACTCTTTTGAGGCCAAGATACAAAATCAATGTACAAAAATAAGTAGCTTTTCTGTATATTAATAGTGAACTGGCAAAGAAAGAAATTAGGGGGCTGGAAGTATATCATTCCTAGTTAATACATTCCTAGTTAGTATATTTGAAATAGTGATAGGAATATACCTCACTTCTAGGTGGAACTGGACTTGTGGACAACCACTGTGGAAGTCAGTATTGAGGTTGGTGGGGAGAGGGAAAGGAATAGAATATATGACACAGAAATAGAAGAGGATCTGGTGGTGACAGAGATCAACAAGAAAGGAACAGAACATTGAAGGAAGGAAGGAAACAAGAAAAATATGAGCGAAATAAAGTTCAAATGAAGTTTCCATAGTGAAAACCCTGAAAATTATTGCTAGTGAATAAATCTAATGGAAACTACAAAATGTCAGAAGGCAGTTGGAAAGCAATAGGTATAGTTTTACACAATAAAACATGATTTAATGCGAAATAAGTGATACTTTCAAGACACCAACAAGTGAATTCTAAATATATTCAAGATATTTAAAGCAGAAGAAAAGCACAAATTAAAATGCAAATGCTTACTAGCTTTACTTTAGGCAAGGGGCTAATGTTGAGAATTTATTAAGAACAGCAGAAGTGAAATGCCAATAGAGTAAATCTGCCAATCAATAAAAAGGTTAATAATTTGAATAGACAATTTTCATCAAAAGAAACACAAATGGCCAGTAACTATTTTTAAAAGGATTCAACATCCTTTGTCTTCAGGAAATGCAAATTAAAGCTACTTGGAGATGGTACCTCAGGATCTCTCAGGATGATGAACATCAGGACATCTATTCTGACAACAAATGTTGAGGAGGATAAAAAGAAACAGAGGTCTTATATACTATCGTTGGAGCTGAAAATTAGTACCACCATTATGGAAATCAATTCGGAGGTCCTTTGTCATATTTATACACAGAGAACTCTTTATGCTCCTAATGATATTTACACCTCCATGTTGATTACTGTCCCTTCACAATGACAAGAAAATGGGACCAACCTAGACATTCATCAACAGATGAATAGATAATAAAAATCTGGTACATGTAAAAATGAATATTATTTAGCTTTCAATAGTAAAGAAAAAGAGAATCACAAAACTGATGAACCTAAAATGTATATTAAGCAAGCTCACCTAGTTTTTATTTTAAAAAAATACTCTGTTATCCCACACTCAGATCTTTGTTTATAGTGTATACACAAAATGTAAACAAATATACATCTGGACATAGTATAAAATGTAGAAGAAAAACAATAAGAACAACTTTAGTTGGTGCGGAAAGACTTCAGACAAGTGAAGGATGTGTGAGCCGTGAAAGAGGATATGAGACACGGTGCTTTTCTGGATTTAATTCCATGTTTACTTTCTTTTTGTAATGGGATAAGTGCATAAAAACATAATTGATAGTACAAGTTTAAAATTCACTAAGTAATGCACCATGGCTTCACAATGGCAATTTGAACTGTGTAGAAGTTCACTGAGAGGCATAGCGTTTGGGACGTGACAAGTATTTGTGAGTGGCTACCTTAATCAATGTATGTGAGGTTTTCATGAGTTTGTGGGTTTTCATGAGTTTCTTTTCATTAAAAGAAAGTGAGTATATATTATAAAAGAAATAAAAAGTAAGGGCTCATTCTTTCAAATATGTATCATGAAATAAATATTTTATGTTCTATAACTAAGAAGAAAAGAGAATACATGGACAAAGAAGATGGTTTTAAGAAAAATAGATAATCTTTTATAGTGTAATATAAATGAGTTTTAAATTATTTACATACATGGTATTTTAAAATGTATTTACAGAATTAATCAATGGAAGGGGCATAAGCTTTTATAAGACAACTAAAAATAAGTCAAAAAGTTGGGTTTATTTATTTATTTGTCAGTAATTTTAAGCAATAATGTTCAAAAGTTGTTCACTTATTTCAGTTTTATATGCCTATTTTACACTGATAAAATTTGTAATCTTAATGTTCTAAACAAAAAAAAAATTCCTTAATACATACTCTATTTAAACACTAAAAGTAGACAGCACACACATATACATACACACACTGTGGTATGTGATTTGAATATGCTTGGTCCAGGGAGTGACACTATTTGGATATGTGGCCTTGTTGGAATAGGTCTGGCCTTGTTAGAGGAAGTGTATCACTGTGGGTGTGGGCTTTAAGACCCTTCTTCAAGCTTCCTGGAAGCCAGACTTTTTCTAGCACCCTTTAGATGAAGAGGTAGAACTCTAAGCTCCTCCTGAATCATGCCTGCCTGGATGCTGCCATACTCCCACCTTGATAATAATGGACTGAACCTCGGAACCAGTAAAGAAGCCCTGATCAAAAGTTGTACTTACAAGCATTGCCTTGATCATGGTGTCTGGTCACAGAAGTAAAACCCAAACCAAGCCAGAAGTTGGTATCAGGGACTGGAATATTGCTTTCCTATGCCTGACCATGCTTTTGTTTGGAAGAAAGTGGATTTTGGGACTTTGGATTTGAAATGCAGTAGAATGTTTTAAGTGAAGTTACATGGTGATCCCACTAGGAATATGAAAGACTTGGCTGCTGAGCGTGATTTCAACTGTGGAAGCCTGACTTTACACAGTTAGAGGTTTCAGAGGAGAAAAATATTAATATATAGCTGAGAGACTGTTCTTGTGTTATTTTGGTGATGAATGTGGCTACTTTTTGCCCATGACTGAGGAGTCTACCTAAGCCCAAGGTTAAGAGATTTATATTAACTGCATTGACAAAGGAAGCCTCACAAAACCCCAACAGAGACTCTGTTCTCTAGTTAAGTTTCATGAAGAATATTTCGAACAAGTGTATCAAGCTTGGAAAAAAAATATGAAATGTATACTTCAAGTACTAAAGGGAAACCAGGAAGTGAAATGGAGCTGAATCCTGTGTTCAAGAACAAAAACAGATAGAGTGGTGACTTTGAGGCAAAATCCCACCCAACAAAGCTTATTGTTTATGTGTTTGGCACTGAACAAGGAAAAGTTACATCATATTGGGTGTTATTATTACTACAATGAACTACAATCCAGAAAGAAGAAGAAGAAAAAAAAAGACACAGGTCTTTGATCTGGTTCTTGAGTCATAGTGACCAAGAAATGGGGGAACAGAGTCTCTGTTGGGCTTATTTCGAACAAGTGTATCAAGCTTGGAAAAAAATATGAAATGTATACTTCAAGTATTAAAGGGAAACCAGGAAGTGAATTTCGAGTTTGCCCAGCTTGTTTCTGGTCTTGCTTTGGGGATTTCAGTTCTGTAATTGTGTAATCTTTGGACTTTTAACATTGTTGAGATTGCTATAGACTATGAGGAGTTTTGAAGATGGACTAAACGTACTTTGCATTTTTCAGACAAGGTTAAAAAGCAGCAATATTTTTTACCAAAGCATCACAAAAAGAGTCTGTCAGCTATGTACTAAATTTTTTCTCCTTTGAAGCCTCCAGAGCCAGGCATCCACAATTCAAATCACTTTCAGCCCCAATGCCTTCCATATTCCTAGTAGGATAGCCCATAAAGCCTCACTTAAAGTGTTCCACTGCTTTCCAAATCCAACGTCCCCAAAATCCGTATTTTTTGAAACAAAAGTATGGTCAGGCCTATCAAGGAAATACCCCACTCCAGGTACCAACTTCTGTATTAGTTAGGGTTTCATTTCTGTGAAGAAACATTGTGACTACAGCAATTTTTATTTAAACACAGAAAACATTTAATTGTGGTTTGCTTCTGAGGTTCAGTCCATTATCATTACAGCAGGAAGCATGGCAGCATCCAGGCTAGATATGGCCCCCATAGGCTCATGTGTTTGAACAAGACTATGGGGGCCAGAGAATAGAATGTGGTAGTTTAAATATGCTTGACCCAGAGAGTGGAACTATTAGGAGCTATGACATTATTGAAGTAGATGTGGCTTTATTCTAAGAAGTTTGTCACTGTGGGTGTGGGCTCTAAGACCTTTGTCCTAACTTCCTGGAAGCCAGTCTTCTCTTAGCTGCCTTCAGAATAAGATCTTGAACTGTAAGCTCCTCTTGTGTCGTGCCTGCCTAGATGCTGCCAAGCTTTCTGCCATAATGATCATGGGCTGAACCTCTGAACCTGTAAGCAAGCCCCAATTAAATGTCTTTTATAAGAATTGCTGTGTCTCTTCTTCATTATCATGGTGTCTCTGCACAGCATCGAAACCTTAACTAAGACAATGGGTTAAACTAAATCTGCCTTTGGGAGTGGTAATCCCTTGGCCAAGTGACTGAGCAACTCAATTTACTTTGCTGTTTTGGTAGTTTGTTATCCACACTGACCAGTGGTTCTATTCTCTTAGAAAGGAGAAAATCATATTCTGTTAAAGGACTAAAACACATCTCTAGCTTTCAGCGCTACTGAGAAAGAAGAGAAAAGGGCCATAAACTAAAAAATATATTTAGAACATGCACCAAAACAGATTCTCAACATAGATCCTTCAGAAGAGCACTTAGATCTATGACTTCTAGAACTGGAAAAACATGCTTTTATGATCTTTAAAGAAACTCAATTATTATAATTTATCATAGCAACAATGAGAAGTAAAACTAGTTACAGTTGAAATTTAGCACTAGGACTTAGAAGACAAGGATTTCTCATTAGGGATGTCACTCAAGATGTGTTCTACATAAATAAGGACAAGAGAAAACTTGATGGAGGACACTATACAAGGAGGTTCTGAGAATTCCCAAACAGACAGCCCAGGAAAAGAGCCAAACATTGGCTTCTTGATGGCTGAATTACTGGCTATGAGCCACTTTGTGAACATAGAGTCCAAGGCCCTTCTCAGTTCTGTGAATCTGAAAAGGTTACACTAGGTTCCACTAGACCAGGAGCGGGTACTCCAAATAATTTGCAGGCAGAGGTGACTTGGAACAACAAATACTTAAGAAAAGGATGATGAGCAGAAAGATGTTGGAAGCAATGAACAGAATCTGAAGAACAAGCTGCTGATGTGCTTTAGTCATGAGCCGTGCATTGGGATTATTAGGATGTGCCTTGGGAAGCCACTAATGCATCACACTGTAAAATGTACTAGCAGTCTAATAAGGCAAAATGCTAAAGAAAAGAAACTACAGGATCAGTTCACTGGTGCTGCACAGTCACACATCCATCCCTATTGAAATTTCCTAATTCAGCTTCTCTGTTTCAAAGTCATGCTCTGGTTAAATTTGCACACCTTTTCTAAAAGCCTCTTTGGCAAGGTTAACTGCATACATATGCCTTCTTGTAGTTATGTACTTTAAGGGGAGTAGTGAGACAGGTACACCAAAAAAGGGGTGAAAAATAGGAGAAATATCATTGTTACTTAGGATTCTTTTCACTATAAAATAAATTCTAGAAATCATATCAAAAAACCAAATACTGGCCAAAATGACTTATAATTTTCTAAAGTTATTTTTAAAAAGCAAAATAAATATCTATATAATAAAAGGCATGTTGAAAGAAATACTACTTACAAAGTCAGGATGCCTAGATTCAGTGTTTCTCTTCATATGTCCCAGAGGCACAGCATTAAAGTTTAATTTCCTGGGACTTGGATTTTTTATTGGCAAAGTCTTAGTGGTTTTTATTTTTCCTTTGTCAAATGATGTATTATTGGTGCATCCCCAAAGCAAGATCTCACAACAAGCACAAGAGTCCATGGAGATGAGACCAGAGGATGATCTTGGATCATCTTACAGGATAGCCATCAATATCTTTCACAAGACAGTTATTGCTGACCAGTTTGTTATGTTTTCCTTTTCAGTGTTGAAACTTCCAGTTTTGGGTTGTTAAAGAAGTGGATGGGGCTGGCTTCAAATACCATCACTGTGCTGGTAGCTGACACTGCTGGATCACAAATCAGACCTTTGGGTATGTGGGTGGGTATATGGGGGAAATCCAAAACATAATACTGGGATAGCTATCATGGGAGAGATTTCTAGAGTCTTGCCATACTGTTGAACACAAATAAAAGAAACAAAACTGGAAATGTGCAATTTCTGTTCTCTATCATGTGTTGTAATTTAAGGCAGCAATATTTCTTCCAAAAGGAGACTGTGAAAGATGCTCCAGTTTATTGGGAATATTAGAGAAATATCCTTTGAAAGAAACTGCCAGGTTTAGAGTCATGCCTCGATAGAGTCTTTTGTTTTTCTCTGTAAGCACCTAGCTCTGATCTGAAGGTTTATCTTTCATTGGTTTGTACGAGCTGGTAGGCTGGTCCCAGAGGTTTCTTTAGCTGTCTTCCTTTGTCTGTTACTGGACTTTAAAACTAGACTTTCTTAATTGACTTAAAGGCAGCAATTCTGACAAACATTCAATAGAAAACAATTTTATCATTGTCTTTTAAAATGATTTTACTACATAGACATTAAAAACAGAACAAAAACCAAAACCAAACTAAACCGAACAGAGAAAATACCATTTTTTTTAACTGAAGACAGGCAAAGCTGTCTGAAAACTTGTTGGTGGGGCCCTTGTTTTCTAACAAGAGGTTTAAGGACAAGGATGATGAAATGTCCTGTGGAAGAGTGTGCTCATCTACCAGATTACTACCAGAGGTATCAACCTTTCATTGCTGGGTAGGGAAAGCAAGGCTAAGATTTTATGCTGTCTGCATTTTCCCCTTATTCTTAGATAACAGTACACTGTGTACCTCAAATACTCCTCTGAAAAGTATCAGAGCCTCTGAACTCTATGTCATTATTATTTAATGATAACTTTAAAGAGATGTGTGTTAAGCTTTAGAGCCCAGCATTAACAATCTATTCACAACCCATAGCTCAAATTCACTCTGCTGAGTCAGGGAGTCTGAGCTGAAATGTAAGTTAATGACCCCCTTTGTAATAAGTAATCTCTCGAGAAGGCACACCACACCCCTTCCAAATTTTTATATGAGTTGCTCAAATGGCTACTACCATGGAGTCTCTAAAGACATTGGTCTTCATGATGGACGGCAGTGCTACTTGCAACTAACAACTCACTTTGAAACCCTTTAACCTCACAGGGTTCACATGGAAGAAACATTTTTTTTTTCACAGAAAAGAAAAACACATCCATCCTATAAATTAAATATTTTGATTTCTGCTGCTACTTTTTCCCATCCTCCTCTAAATGATTTGATTCAACAGTCATTAGCAATAGTCATTTAACTGCATATTTTTTCTATTAACAAAATAGCTCATTGGTACAGTGTAAGACTTTTTCTTAGATATTGACAATTTCTTCTCTTACCAGGATGCTTGAACAAATAGAAGATGTGCACACATGGCACCAGGCATCCTGATCCTGAGCTCCAGGATCACAGGCTGGGAGTTGTCTTTAAAACCAGGCCATCATATCCAGTGGTAGAACTAAGAAAGATCTCAATGGCAGTCCTTTTGAAGAATTGCTTGCTTATTTAGGAAAGATAAATAGTATAAAAAGAGCTCAATGTGGACAGTATTCTAAAGTGTCCTCCAAGATTACTCCTGTACCCACTTCATATAATCAATTTCCTTATGAATGACAGCAGGGTCTACAATTGTAAGAGCAGTCACACCAGGAATTCAGATCATGCTATGCATCAAAAGTGAAGGTTATGTAAAAATCTAATGAAGGTCCAAAATCAGTTGTGCATGAATCAACTGGGGATGAGGGTGCCAGGGGTAGATCGTCCTACATGTATCTTGCAATCATGCGAAAGGCCCTTAAAGAACAATTGAAAGCTCCCTGAAAAGAAGGGATGGTGCATGCTACCCTCCTTACTTAACTCAATCACCCCTCCTAGCCTCTAACTCAGAAGGAGAGTTAGAAAACAGCATAGTTCGAGGAGAAAAATACAAAAAAATTACAAGGAGAAATTGGCACCAGCCTGAAGAACACATAAGGTTGTAACACTATTTGTCAACATAGATTGTCAGACTCTGGACTTACTGTGTATTTTTATTTTATTATCGATGCATTCAAATACCAAGAAGGAAGAAGTACCCATCATATCTCTGACTCTTCATTTTACTGCACTCTTGTCATGAGCTCTATGCTAACATTTATAACTCTTTTACCATGCATTGCATTGCGTAGTCCTTCTATCTGAGCACCACCCGAACTGGTCACAGTTCCTTTCTGGATGAGCTACTCAGCCCCTCATCTCTGTAGGATCTGGGCAACTGACAACCCTGCTGAGGATGTGCCATCTTTCACTGATGTAATGATAGCACATGACATGCTAAAAGTATTTCACACACTATCTTACCCCAATTTTATAGCAGAAACTCAATTTTCATTTTAAAATGAATACCAATTATCCTATCAAACACAGTATCTATTCCTTCTCAGTCAGACCCATATGGGAGGAGCCTAAGTGTCCAGGTGCCAGTCATTTTCGCACTCTGAATGGAATCAATGTTGAGTCTCCTGGTGGGAGCATGCTTTCTCTTGTTACTAAAACTGTTTCAGCAGGTCTGGTCAGCTCAATGTTATCAGTGTTCTAGGCTGGCGGTTAGTTCCCCCAGCAGGAAAGACAACTAAATTATGAGGCAATGTGGAAGAATTGATATATTTCCCAGATAGTACAGCGGGGCACATCACTGTCATGTGCAGCTAGAAAGAAAATTGTTTCTGATGGCCTCGATCAAAAACTACAAAGGAAAAAAATGTCATAAGATAAATAGCAAAGTGCCAAGTAGCAAAGACTATAAATTGTCTAACCAAACAAAACAAACAAACAAACAAAAAAACATATCTGTAATAGCTGCTGATGGAGCCACCTTCCATTAAGTCATTCTCCAAAAGCCATCTGAAAGTTGAGTCAGAATGTGGGGAAATCTCCACTGCTGAATTTTCAAGATTTTCTTTAGTCATATACTTGGCGTTTATTAATTTAATTGGCCGACGGTTTTATGCAGTGATATAATGCATGTGAACTACTCTTAACTCTCACCATCTCTGCCCTGGTTAGCTGGCCTTTTGGCTTTCAGCTTTTGGTTTTGGTTTGGGACCAACGTGACACTAGGTAGATTTATCTAGCACGTGAGAACCTCAATTGAAAAAAAATGCCACCAAAGAATCTGATTAGAGTAATCAAGTTCATCATCTATTTTCTTGATTAATGATTAATATGAGAAGGATCAGTGCACTGTGCGGCCTGGGCCAGTGGTGCTGGGTTATATGAAAAAACTAGCAAAGCAAATCACGAGGAACAAGATGGAAAGCAGTGTCCCTTAAAGGTCTCCGTTTTCATTTCTGCCTCTAGGTTCCCTGCATTTTGAGGCCCTGCCCTGACTTTCCTTCATAGTGTCCTGTAAATTGTAATGCAAATAAAACCTCCCCTCCCCAAGTCGCATTTGATCATGGTTGTTATCACAGCAACATAAAGCAAACTAAGACACTTTCTTACCTCATTGCCATCCCTGCCTCCCCAGACCAACACACACATGTTTTTCTACAAATATCTTTCATTACTGATTATTTTATTTTATGACTCACTGTATGTTTAACCAGACCGATCTATGTAACTATGGATTTAGTGAACTCAGCAGTGAGTTCACAAAGATAGTGATTCACTGTCTTCCAAAATTCACCAGTAGGGAATAATTCACCAATAGTTCATGGGTAAAATGTAGGGTTCTGTGAACCCACCGGTCACAATGGTTAATAGGACCAGCTTATGAAAGCCCAGTGCAAGCTGTTGTGAATTCATGATTGTAGTGATCATGACATGACTATAGGATGACATTTTACAGTATGTCTCACAGTCTCCTGGCTTTAAAAGTCTTCCCAGCTCCCTCTACCACAATGCTCTATGAGCCTCAAAGGAGGGTGATAAAAAAAAATCCTATTGAGAACTGAATTCTCAACCATTTCTCAGTATCTTGGGTAACAAAAGGCCTCTGCATTTATACAACCATTTCCTAGAAAGAGAGACCTTTCTGATTAAGGCCAAGAGTAACTTTTATCTATGGGTATAAATATAAGGTACTTAGAAGGCAATTTGATGTTTTGGTTTAAAAATAGCAGTAAATTCCCAACATGAAACTTTAGAACCAGAACCTCCTTAACATGGACTGTTGAGCAGGTTTACAGTATCAGGCCTGGGTTCCCTTGTGTGGAGCAGATTTCAAAATAAAGTGACTTATTATCCCCATAACTATCATACCACTATTTTCAGAAATGGCTACATATTGCCTAGAAGGTTTGTACTGTGCCTTTCAAGATTAGATCAGTGATTGTGTTTCTCCAAAACCCCACCCCAAGATACAAGTATTATACTTGTAGCACTCTGAAAGATAGGAAGCAAAAAGTTTACAGCTCAGTATCAGCTTTCTCTATAATGCACTTGGGGTGGGAGGTGTCCTCGGCAATCCATTATTATCCTCTAGTTTTGTTGGCCAACCAAGAGGACTAACAGGAGTCTATATTGTTTTAGGTTTCTAGAGGATCCCTCATCGATAACTGCTATAGTGCTATGCACACCTGGCTCTGGGAATTTTTGTTAATTAATATGACACTGCTCCTAGGAGAACATTATTTAGCCATTCAAAGTACCTCCCTTTAATCCCTCATTTGTATATTTAGCTGGGTTACATAAGGGTAGGTTTCTATACAACTTTTTCATCATGCTTTAACAAAATTCCATCTCTCTCATTTCTCTGATCCTTCTATTCCTCACTCTGCTTAAATATTTATGCTTTCATATTCCATCTCTCTATTTACACTTTATTATGTACTGTTACTGCTCTCTTTGTAGTGTGTTACATCAAATGTCCCCTGGCTGGGTTCCTGGCTTCTGTGGTTATTCCAGGCTAAACAATTAAAACTAAAGGTTGCTAGAAAGAATTTTCAAGTGAAAGAGAACATGGCTATCTTAGTCCCACCAAGCCTTGACTAACTCATTCAGGCTAATATTGTATAGTTCCATCCATATACTTGTGAATTTTTTATACAGATGTATAAAACTCAATTACACACATACATATATATGTATACCACATTTCTATTGTCCATTCATAAGATGATAAACACCTATTACCATCTCCTAGCTATTGTTAATACAAAGGCAATAAACATGAACAGGTATCTCAGTACTATAATAGAGTCCTTTGGGTGTATATCCAGGAATGGTGTCGTACTTAGGGTTTCTATTGCTGTGAAGAGATGCCATGACCATGGTAACTCTTATAAAGGAAAACATTTAATCGGAGCGGCTTATAGTACAGAGATATCATCCAGTGTCGTCATAGTGGGAATCATGGAGGCATATAGGCATACATGGTACTGGAGATGTAGCTGAGAGTTCTATCTCTGAATTGGTAGACAGCAAGAAGACAGAGTTGCACTGGGCCTGGCTTGAGCATATGAGACCTCAAAGCCTGGCATCAGTGATACACTTCCTCCACCAAAACATCACCTACTCCAATAAGGCCACACCTTTTTAAAGTGTTAATCCTTACAAGCCTTTGGGAGCTGTTTTTTTTTTTTTTTTTTTTTTTTCCTTTTTCTTCTTTTTCTTTTTTCTTTCTTAATTTTTTGTACACTTCAGATTTCATTCCTCTCCACCCACTTAAGTGTTCCACATCCCATACCTCCAACTCACAACCCTGTCTTCACGAGGCTGTTCCCACCCCCAGCCCCCACCACACCTGACCTCTAAACTCCCTGGGGCCTCCAGTCTATTGAGGTCCCAATTCTTAGGTTGCTGATTTGTCTTATTGACTATATTGTTTACATTACAGAAGCTTTCCAGTTTCATGAGGTCCCATTAAACAAATTTACTGAAAAGTCCATGAAAGCTTGTGGTGTACTGTGAACTGTGAGTTTTCTTGGGTGAGAGGAAAGCCAGACTGATTTCCAGAGTGGTTGTACCAGCTTGCAATTCCACCAACAATGGAGGAGTGTTCCTGTGTCTCCAAGTCTTCGACAGCATCTGCTGTCACCTGAGATTTTGATCTTAGCCATTCTTATTGGTGTAAGGTGGAATCTCAGAGTTGTTTTGATTTGCATTTCTCTAAACACTAAGGACTTTGAACATTTCTTTAGGTGCTTCTCAGCCATTTGAGATTCCTCTCTTGTGAACTCTCAGTTTCATCCTATACCCCATTTTTTATTGGGTTTTTTGTTTTTTTGGTGGTTAGCTTCTTGAGTTCTTTATATATTTTGGATATTAGCTCTCTATCAGATGTGGAGTTAGTGAAAAATTTTTTCCCAATCTGTAGGTTGCTGATTTGTCTTATTGACTATGTCTTTTGCCTTACAGAAGCTTTCCAGTTTCAAGTCACTCAAGAAAAAAATTGAAGAAGATCTCAGAAAATGGAGAGATCTCCCATGCTCATGGATTGGCAAAATTAACATAGTAAAAATGGCCAGCCTACCAAAGGCAATCTACAGATTCAATCCAATCCCCATCAAAATTCCAACACAATTCTTTAAAGACACGGAAAAGGCACGTCTCAATTTCATCTGGAAAGGCAAAAAAACCAAAAACCAAAAAACAAACAAACAAACAAAAAACAAACAAACAAACAAAAAACACCAGAATATCGAAAACAATTCTTAACAATAAAAGAACTTCTGGGGGAGTCACCATCCTTAACCCTTTACTACTGAGCAATAGTGATAAAAAGTGCATGGAATTGGTACAAAGACAGACACGTTGATCAATGGAATAGAATTGAAGACCCAGAAATAAAACCACACACTTACAGACACTTAATCTTTGACAAACACACCAAAAATACACAATGGAAAAAAAGAAAGCATCTTCAATAAATGGTGCTTGTCTAACTGACTGTCTGTATGTAGAAAAATGAAAATAGAATCATATTTTTCATCTTGCACACAGATCAAGTCCAAATGAATCAAGGACCTCAACATAAAACCAGATACACTGAATCTAATAGAAGAGAAAGTAGGAAAAAGGCTTGAATTCATTGGCATAGGGGGAAATTTCTTAAACAGAACTCCAAAGGCTCATGCTCTAAGATCAAGAATTGAAAAATGGGATCTCATGAAACTGGTGGCTGTTTTTATTCGAACCACCATAAGTAATAGAAAGGAGAAAAGTAGTAAATGTATGTTTAGAGGTTTCTTTGTTTGCTTGCTTATTTGCTTGCTTTATTTTTGTTTTGTTTTGTTTTGTTTGTTTGTTTTTGTTAGGTATCTCCAGACTGATTTCTAAAGTAGCTACAGTAGTTTGTACCAGCACCAGTGGTATATAAGAGACTCACTTTCTCCACATTCATCTCAGCATTATTATTGGTTATTGCCTTGATGTCTATTCTGACTGAGGAAGAGATGGCATCTCAAAGTAATTTTCATCTGCATTTATACATCTTACATATATTGAACAATTTAATAGGTGTTTCATTACCATTTATATTTCTTCTTTTGAATATGTTGCATTTCGTTGCATAGTTTAATTGTGCTGTTCATTTTGTGATGCTTCTATTTTGTTTTGTTTTTTAGTTCTTTGTATATTCTAGATATGTATCCTCTGTCAGATATATACCAATGGACATCCCCCTTTGCATGGGAACTCTTTAGTTTTCTGATATCCCACTTGTCATTTTTTGTTATATTTCCTGCATTATCAGAGTCCTACCTAGACAATCTCTATCTGTGCCTACATGGTGAGGTGTATTCCCCAACATTCATTCCATAAGTTTTGTAGTATCAGCTCTTATGTGGAGTCCCTTAATCCATTTGAAGTTGAGCATTGTGCAAGGTGATAGATAAGCATTTAGTTTTGTTTTTCAATGTGTTTGTATCCACTCATTTGTTATTAATACCCTCCTTTATCCAATGCAAATTTTAGCTATGGCTGTATAAAATCACAGCTGGTTCCTCTATTTCATTGACCCATCCACTGTTTAGTGCTGTGACAATTAATCTCTATGAGTTTGTGTGCTTTTTATTCTTTCTATTGCTGTTAATATATTGCTTTGTTCCATTTGTATCAGATAAAACACACAATGCTATTTCTATTTTTCAATATCCAAATATGTTGCCTATTTTTTAAAGTTGTGTAAAGTGTTAAATAGAATTCATTAATATTTGTATAATATGTTCTGTGAATGTCTAAGTCCATTGCATTTACAGTGTTATTTAACTTCAATATTTCTTGTTTATACTTTGTCCTGAGGATTTATTTATTGGAGATTCTGTGGTACTTAAATTACCCACTGCTGTTTGAAATATCATAGTATGCTTTTGATGAAACTGAATGTGCCTGTGTGTGCTACATATATTTAGATTGTAATAAACTTTTTGTAAACTGTTTCTTTAATGAATATGCCACAGACTTTCTTATTTCTTCTCATTAGTTTTGGTTTGAAATCTATTTTGTTAGATAATAGCTCTTCCTGCTTGGTTCTTAGTTCTATTTGCTTAGAATAACTTTTCCATCAGTTTACTCTATGTTGGTGTTTATCATTGGTAGTGAAGTATGTTTCTTGGAGGCAATGATTTCAGTCTGCTAGTCTATGGATTTACTGGTGAATTTGATCCACTAATATTAAAAATTATTATTGAAAGATGTGTATTGATTCTTATCTTTTTGTTGATTTTTGTGGTGCTTTCTTAGACATCTTTTTTCCATACACACACACACACACACACACACACACACTTGGCCGATGAAGCAAAGCTCCAGCAACTTTATTTCTTCTTCCCCAGCTTATATCTCCCAGAAAAATCTCTCAAGCAATATAGAAATTTCAGTGTGATTACATTATGTTTTTCTTTAAGCAAATGACTATGAACACACACACACAAATTTATTCCCCAATAGTCTTACATGATTAAAAGATTTGTGTATTACAGGTTTAAAAACAACAAATTATTCCCAAGGACACAAATACATTTATGTCTAAGCAACTTTCTATAGATTAACAAGATATAAGCAAGTATAGAATTTTTCTCAGCCAGTTATCATTCTGGGAGGCTTCAATTTGCCATTACAAAGAAAGGATCAATCATCTTATTATATATCTTAAAAAAGTAATTTTAAAAAATATCTTAAAAGATTTATAAATTTAAACTTTTATATAAAATATCAGCTATTCCTATTTTAAATCTTCAGAGTGCATACCTACTCACCAACAACTTTTTATTAAATTATATGAGGAAGCCAAGTGCAAAAATGGGTGCAGAGAATTAGTCTTCAACTTGAATATCAGCCCAGCTTTAGCAAAAGAGGCATGTCAGCTAGTACTTGCTGGGATGACATTGTTCTTGTTCCCTGACCTCAAAAAACCTTGGCCCAACTATCAAAACTATGTCTTTCTGAACTTTAAATTGTTCTTCAAGATTTCTACGTCGAAGCTACTAACAAAAACATCTTAACCTATCTTTACTAACAATCTACATCTCCGATTTCTTTCTAAGAAAATGGTGATGGTTATTACTAAGAGTCTACATCTCTAGGTTCTTTCTGAGGGTGGTGATTGAACCATTCATTTGCTCCAGCCCCAATGCTTGAAAAAGATCAATAACTATTATTTTAAGTACTAATGGCAGTGCCCAGTAAGGGGCTGGAAACCTCCTTAGAGTTTTCATACAGCTCATAGATTAGGAGATACATGATGACAGTGAGGGCAATATGCAGAATGATATTCTATAACAGCATAAAGCCCTTGAAGCACACAATCCTCAGGCCTCTGTCTCTCTGAGGCACACCCATGTGGATGTGCAAACAAGTGAGCCCTACTCCATGACTTCCAAACCCATTTTCTGTTCCTCTCACATAGTCCTTGAAACTCTACTTTGGCAAATTTATTGTTGTTGTCCTTGTCCTTGTCCATGAACAAAACTGTTGTTCATGTTTTGGCATTCATGTTGGTGAGACATTTGAGGTAGAGCTTTCTGATATTCCCGGAAGACACAAACTCATAGCAAATACTCTGTTCCTCTGGCTCTTAGTCTTTTTGACCCATCCTCAGCAATGTTCCCTGAGCCTTTGTAGATGTTTCTGTGATAACTTGTCCTGACATGGATGGATTCTTCCCTTTGCTCTCTCGGGTATGTTTATACATCTTTTCAGACAGAAGGATTCTTTTCAATATTTTCTATAGCATTAGCTTAATGGTCATAAATTTCTGTTTTTAATCATGGAATGTTTTCAGTTCTCTTCAATTTGAATATTATTATTGGGCATAATAGTCTGGATAGACGGCTGTGGTTTTTCAGACTTGGAATATATTTTTTTTCTAGGCCCTTCTGGTTTTAAAGATTTCTATAGAATAGTGAGATGTTGTTCTGGTTGCCTGTCTCTTTAACTTACTTGATTTTTTTCTTTCACAGCTTTTAACACTCGTCTTTATTCTGTTTCTAATGTTTAGAATTTTAATATTCTCTTAATAGATTGTACCTGTAATGAGCATGATGAGACTTTCTTATCATTTCTGAAGAGATTTTACTTGAATTTTGTAGTGTTGTTTGTTTGTTTGCTTGCTTATTTGTATTTTGAGAAACCAGAAAAGCTATGCCTCCTTGTTTAATACTTTTAGTTGCTTAGAATATCATTTCCCATCCTTTTAACCTGAGTTGATATAAAAAATGTATGCTAATGTACATTTATTGGAGTCAGTAGAAAAATCGATCCTGATTTCTAATCTATCTGCAACTCAATAAAATTTTAATTTGGAGTTGAGTTTATTAATATTGAGATTTATTATGAAAACATATATGGGAATTTCTAAAATTTTGTTGATTATCTGGTCTTGGGACTCCTTAGATTAAGTGTCCTGGCATTTCTATTCCCTGGGGCACTTTTTAGTGTGTTGTCCCTTCTTTTCAGTCCAAAGTATTTCTTCCATTATCTTAGTCCATTATTTTTTGCCTTTTTTTGCTGAGTACTCTAGTCTGGGTTGAAAATTTTGATTTTTCAGAAATTGAAATAGTTTTTTTAGCCTTTGAAATTTTCCATCGAATAATTAGCTCTTTTTCTGATGGGTCTGCATTTAAATATGGCACAGCATTTCTTCTAGTAATTTTTTTTATTATTTGTTAATTGGATATTTATTTACAATACAGATATCATCACCTTTCCCCATTTCCTCTCCCTAGATCCTCCATCCCATCCCCCTTCCTCCTATATGCTTTTATACTGTTTTGATTGCATGCATATATTAAAGTCAGTTCTAGACTGAGGGTCTAGCAATACAATAGATGCAAATAGTCAAGGAACAAGCAAGACAATAAACACAAATAGTCAAAGAAAAAGCAAGGCATTAAACCCAATTACGTGAACACTCCTGTGATCACTGTTTCTAAGGGCTTTTGAGGATGACCAAAGTATCTGAGCCTACTTTTCTGTCCTAGCCCATGTTCATTTTCATGTCTGAAGCCTACTTCCTTGTTCTAGCCTAAAATTTAGATTCCTGTCTGAAATTACTTTGTTCTAGCCTAAGATTTAGATTACTACCTGAAATTACTTCTTTGTTCTAGCCTAATGTCAGATTCCTGCCTGAAGCCTACTTCCTTGTCCTTGGTGAATGTCACATTCCTGCCAAACAGCCCATTTCCTTGTCCTTGGCCCATGTCAGATTCTTGCCAAGCAGCCCCAAATGCTCTCCACTTTCCCCACTTTTTTATTTCATTAACAAGACTGAGTCTGTCTTAGGTCATTCTGACAAGAAGGCCTTTCTTAACCATCATGGAATATGCATTATCCAAAGCAAAGCACTCTGTCTCAGGTTGGTAAGGCTCTGTGCAGAATCTTACCCTTCCTTGGCTTGCCATCCTGTTAATTTAATAACTCTGTCTGGGGGTCCAATTTCTGGTTCAAGCCATGTACTTGGCTACCAACATGTTGATGTTGCTGAAGAAAAGCTTTAACACAATGGGCAGGAATAAAAGTATTCCCAGGACAAAAAGGGCTAGCATGATCAAGCTATGTATGCCATTCTTGAAGCTTGACCAAAATAGAAATATTGACTTCAGGCCATGGGCAATTTTATCTACAGTATCTACCATATCAACGCTCAGCAGAGTAGCATTCTTGAAATTCATAAGCACCTTATGTACCATTAAAACATCCTGAGAGGTGGTAGAATTATGCCAAATACAATGCATGTGTCATTAACCTTCTTCCTAATTATAATAACTACCACTGTAAATTCTAGAACTAATATGAATACCATGGTATTTGGCATGACACTCAAGATGGCTCCTTATCCAATGCTAAATGATTAACAAAAGTTTCTGTAAGGCAAAGGACACTGTCAATGGGACAAAACAGCAACCAACAGACTGGGAAAAGATCTTTACCAATCCTACAGCCGATAAAAGGCTAAAATCCAATATATACAAAGAACTTAAGTTAGACTCCAAAGAACCAAATAACTGTATTAAAAAATGGGGAACAGAGCTAAACAAAGAATTCTCAACTGAGGAAACTCCAATGGCTGAGAAGCACCTAAAGAAATGTCCAACATCCTTAGTCATCAGGGAGATGCAAATTAAAAGAACTCTGAGATTCCACCTCACACCAGTCAGAATAGGTAAGATCAAAAACTCAGGTGAGAGTAGATGCTGGTGAGGATTGATTGTACACTTTCTAATTGTGTTAGTGTGTTGAAACCTGGCATGCTTGTTTACAAATGTCTATCAACCCAGCTTTTGTTTTAGTACCCTGAGTAGGAAGTACTGGAAGAAATAAGTCAGGCTTTAAGCAGAAGCAAGAGGGTACCAACCATGACACGATGGGGCCACAAGCCCCTTCAACTCCTCAGTCTTCTCTCTAACTCCTCCACTGGGAACCCTGTGGTCAGTTTGATGGTTAGCTGTAAGCATCTGCCTCTGTATATGTCAGACTCTGGCAGTACCTCTCAGGAGACAGGTATATCAGGCTACTGTCCGCATGCACTTCTGGACATCCACAACAGTGTTTGCTTATGGTGATTGAATCTGGGAGGGATCTCTATGTGGTGTAGTCCCTGGATTTTCTCTCCTCCAGTTTCTGTCCCACACACTGTCTCATATTTGCTTCTGTGAGTATTTTTTTACCCCTTCTAAGAACCAAAGCACACACACTTTTGTCATTCTTTTTCTTGGGCTTCATGTGGTCTGAGAGTTATGTCTTGGGTATTGTGAGATTTGGGGCTAATATCCACTTATCAATGAGTGCATATCATGTGTGTTCTTTTGTGATTGGGTTACCTCACTTAGGATGATATTTTCTAGTTCCATCCATTTATCAAAGAATTTCATAAATTCATTTTTAATAGCTGAGTAATACTTTATTATGTAAATGTTACCACATTTTCTGTATCCATTCCTCTGTTGAAGGACATCTGGGTTCTTTCCAGCTTCTTGCTATTATAAATAAGGCTGCTATGAACATAGTGGAGCATGTGTCATTGTTTTATGTTGGAGTGTCTTTTGGGTATATGCCCAGGAGTGATATGGCTGGATCCACAGGTAATATCATGTCCAGTTTCTTCAGGAACTGCCAGACTGATTTCCAGAGTGGTTGTACAAGTTTGCAATCCCACCAATAGTGGAGGAGTGTTTCTCTTTCTCCATATCCTCACCAACATCTGCTATCAATGAGGTGGAATCTCAGGGTTGTTTTAATTTGCATTTGCCTGATGTTGAACATTTCTTTAGGTTTTTCATGGCCATTTGATATTCCTCAATTGAAAATTTTTTGTTGAGCACTGTACCCCATTTTTAATAGAGTTATTTGATTGTCTGGAGTCCAATTTCTTGAGTTTTTTCTTTTCTTTCTTTTTTTTTTTTTTTTAGATTTTGTAAATTTTGGATATTAGCCCTCTATCAGATGTAGGATCAGTAAAGATCTTTTTCCAATCTGTGGATGGCCATTTTGTCCTATAGACAGTGTCCTTTGCCTTACAGAAGCTTTGCAATTTGATGAGGTCCCAATTGTCAATTCTTGATCTTAGAGCATAAGCCATTGGTGTCCTGTTCAGGAACTTTTCCCCTGTGCTCATGTGTTCGAAGCTCTTTCCCACTGTCTCTTTTATTAGTTTCAATGTGTCCGGTTTTATATGGAGGTTCTTGATCAACTTGGACTTGAGTGAGATAAGAATGGGATGATTTGCATTTTTCTACATGCTGACCTTCAGTTCAACCAGCACCACCTGTTGAAAATGCTTTTTTCCACTGTATGGTTTTAGATCCTTTGTCAAAGATCAAGTGACTGTAGGTATGTGGGTTCATTTCTGGGTCCTCTGTTCTATTCCATTGATATTCTTGCCTATCTCTGTTCAAATGCCATGCAGTTTTTATCACTACTGCTCTGTAGTACAGCTTGAGGTCACAAATGGTGATTCCCACAGATATACTTTTATTGTTAAAAATAGTTTTCACTATCCTGAGTTTTTTGTTATTACAAATGAATTTGATTATTGCTCTTTCTATCTCTGTGAAGAATTGAGTTGGAATTTTGATGGGGATTGCATTGAATCTGTAGACTGCTCTTGGCAAGATGGCCATTTTTACTATATTAATCCTGCCAATCCATGAGCATGGGAGATCTTTTCATCTTCTGAGATTTTCTTCGATTTCTTTCTTCAGGGACTGATGTTTTTGTCATACAGATTTGTTGCTTGCTTGGTTAGATTCACACTGACATGTTTTATATTATTTGTGACTATTGTGAAGGGTGTTGTTTCCCTAATTTCTTTCTCAGTCTGCTTATCTTTTAAGTAGGGGAAGGCTACTGATTTGTTTGAGTTAATTTTATATCCAGCCACTTTGCTGAAGTTGTTTATCAGGTTTAGGAGCTCTCTGGTGGAAATTTTAGGGTCACTTATGTATACTATCATATCATCTTCAAATAGTGAAATTTTGATTTCTTCCTTTCCATTTTTTTATTCTTTTGATCTCTCTTTCTTGCCTAACTACTCTGGCTAGAACTTCAAGTACTGTATTGAATAGATAGGAAGAGAGGCTGCAGCTTTGTCTAGTTCATGATTTTAGTGGGATTGTTTCAAGTTTTCATTTACTTTCATGTTGGCTACTGGTTTGCTGTATATTGCTTTTACTATGTTTAGGTATGGGCCTTGAATTCCTGATCTTTCTAAGACTTTTACCATGAAGGGGTGTTGAATTTTGTCAAATGCTTTCTCAGCATCTAGTGAGATGATCATGTGGTTTTTTTTCCCTTTGAGTTTGTTTATGTAGTGAATTATGTTGATGTATTTTCATATGTTGAACCATCCTTGCATTCCCGGGATAAAGCCTACTTACTCGATCATGGTGGGTGATTTTTTTTTTGATGTGTTCCTGGATTAGGTTTATGAGAATTTTTTTTGAGTATTTTTGCATAGATATTCATAAGGGAGATTTGTCTGAAGTTCCCTTTCATTGCTGGGTTTTTGTGTGGTTTAGGTATGAGTATAATTGTGGCTTCATAAAACCAATTGGGTAGTGTTCTTTCTGTTTCTATTTTGTGGAGTAGTTTGAAAAGAATTGGTATTAGGTCTTCTTGGAAGGTCTGATAGAATTCTGCACTAAAACCATCTGGCCCTAGGCTTTTTTTTGGTAGAGAACCTTTTAATGACTGCTACTATTTTTTTTTAGTGGTTATAGGACTATTTAGATGGTTTATCTGCTCCTGATTTAACATTGGCAACTGGTATCTGTCTAGGAAATTGTCCATTTCATCCAGATTTTTCAGTTTTGTTGAGTATAGGTTTTTGTAGTAGGATCTGACGATTTTTTTAATTTCCTCAGTTTCTGGTGCTATGTCTTCTTTTTCAGTTCTGGTTTTATTAGTTTGGATACTGTCTCTGTGCCCTCTGTTTAGTCTGGCTAAGGGTTTATCTATCTTGTTGATTTTCTCAAAGAACCAGCTCCTGGTTTTGTTGATTCTTTGTATAGTTCTTTCTGTTTCTACTTGGTTGATTTCAGCCCTGAGTTTGATTATTTCCTGCCATCTACTCCTCTTGGGTGCATTTGCTTCTTTTTGTTCTAGAGCTTACGGGTGTGCTGTCAAGTTGTTAGTATATGCTCTCTCCAGTTTCTTTTTGTAGGCACTTAGAGCTATGAGTTTTCCTCTTAGCACTGCTTTCATTGTGTCCCACAAGTTTTGGTATGATGTGTCCTCATTTTCATTAAATTCTAAAAAGTCTTTAATTTTTCTTTATTTTTTCCCTGACCAAGTTATCATTGAGTAGATCATTCATTCTTCAGTTTCCATGTGTATGTGGGCTTTCCATTGATTTTGTCATTATTGAAGACCAGCCTTAGCCCATGGTGATCTGATAGGATGCATGGGATTATTTCAATCTTTTTGTATCTGTTGAGGCCTGTTTTTGTAACAATTATATGATCAATTTTGCAGAAGGTTCCATGAGGTGCTGAGAAAAATGTATATTTTTTGTCTTTGGATGAAATGTTCTATAAGTATCTGCTAAATTCATTTGGCTTAAAACTTCTCTAATTTTACTGTCTCTGTTTAGTTTCTGTTTCCATTATCTGTTCATTGCTGAGAGTGGGGTGTTGAAATCTCCCACTATTATTGTGTGAGGTGCAATGTGTGCTTTGTGCTTTAGTAAGGTTTCTTTTATGAATGTGGGTGCCCTTGCATTTGGTGTATAGATGTTCATAATTGAGATTTCATCTTGGTTGAATCTTCTTTTGATGAGTATGAAGTGTCCATTCTTATCTTTCTTGATAACTTCTGGTTGAAAGATGATTTTATTTGATATTAGAATGGCTACTCTAGCTTGTTTTTGACCATTTGCCTGGAAAATTGTTTTCCAGCCTTTTATTCTGAGGTAGTGTCTGTCTTTGTCACTGAGGTGCATTTCCTGTATGCACAAAATGTTGGGTCCTGTTTACATATTCAGTCCTTAATCTATGTCTTTTTATTGGGGAATTAAGTCCATTGATGTTGAGTATTAAGATGAAGTGGTTGTTGCTTCCTGTTATTTTGTTATTAGAGATGAAGTTATGTTTGTGTTGCTATCTTCTTTGGGATTTGTTGGAAGAAGATTACTTTCTTGGTTTTTTAGGGTATAATTTCCTTTCTTGTGTTGGTGGTTTCCCACTATTAACTTTTTTAGGGCTGGATTTGTAGGAAGATAGTGTATAAATTTGATTTTGTCATGGATAATCTTTGTTTCTCCATCTATGGTAATTGAGAGTTTTGCTGGGTATAGTATCCTGGGCTGGCATTTTTGTTCTCTTATGGTCTGTAAGACATCTTTCTAGGATCTTCTGCCTTTTATGGTCTCTGATGAGATTTGTAGTGTAATTCTGATAGGTCCTTTATATATTATTTGACCTTTTTACCTTACTGCTTTTAATATTCTTTCTTTGTTTTGTGCATTTGATGTTTTGATTATTATGTGACATGGCAAATTTCTTTTCTGATCTAGTCTATTTGGAATTCTGTAGGCTTCTTGTATGTTCATAGACATCTCTTTCTTTAGGTTAGTGAAGTTTTCTTCTATAATTTACTAGCCTAGGCTGGCATTTGTGTTCTCTTCAGGTCTGTATGACATCTGCCCATGATCTTCTGGCTTTTATAGTCTCTGGTAAGAAGTCTGGTGTAATTCTGATAGGTCTGCCTTTATAAGTTACTTGACTTTTTTCCCTTACTGCTTTTAATATTCTTTCTTTGTATTGTGTTTTTGGTGTTTTGATCATTATGTGACTGGAGGAATTTCTTTGCTGGTTTAGTTTATTTGAAGTTCTGTGGGCTTCTTGTATGTTCATGGGCATCTCTTTCTTTAAGTTAGAGAACTTTTCTTCTATAATTTTGTTGAAGATATTTACTGACCCTTTAAGTTGGGATTCTTTGCTTTCTTCTATACCTATTATCCTTAGGTTTGGTCTTCTCATTGTATTCTGGATTTCCTGGATGTTTTGGGTTAGGAGTTTTTTCCATTTTGTATTTTCTTTGACAGTTGTGTCAATGTTTTTTATGATATCTTCTGCACCTGAGATTCTCTCTTCTGTCTTTTGTATTTTGTTGGTGATGCTTACATCTATGACTCCTGATCTCTATCCTAGGTTTTCTATCTCCTGGGTAGTCTCTCTGGGTTTCTGTTGCTTATGTTCTTGTACTTCCCTTTCACCATCTGGTTATTTCTAGTGCTACCTCCTCTGGGTTTTGGGGGTGGGGGGGTTGGGTGCAGAGCTGAAGCATTAGGGCTGTTCCAAACACAGGTGCAGACCTCCTATAATTTTCAAAGCACATTTTTATTTTCCCCTTTTGCTTTTAGTCTGTATTTTTAATATTTTAACTATATGTTTGGGCAAGTTTTTTTCTAGTTCTGTCTATCTGGTGGTCTCCTACAAGTCTGGGTATATGGCTCTAGTGACCACATGCAGTAGCTAGTAAGTGTGTGTCTGGAGGTGGAAGAGGCAATGTGCCAAACAGAGCCAGATTTCTAAAGTAGGGCCAAGGCATCTTACCAGTGCCTTGGGCAAGGTTGTAGCATCTGTATGACTCAGCTAAATCACCTGGTCCATTAGGGGCCAGAGATGGAAGTGGGAAAGGATCTCTGATGATGTGTGACTCAGAAGTGGCTACATGTTGTCATCCAGAGGAAGAGAAGGACCTAAAGCACTTGATTCTGACACTAATTTCTGCCACTCTCCCATGGATATAATATTGACTTTGATTAGCTGTTCTATGTTCATAGAAGCATAGGTGACTAGACATAAACCTAAAAAAAAAAAAAAAAAAAACCAACAACATTGCCTAGTGATAAGTGTTGTGGGAAAAGATACTGATAATTTGGAGGGGGGGATAAAAGGCTTTAGTCATTCATTAATTAAAGCTGATGGTTTAATAAAATGATTTTGAAAATCACTTTAAGTATGGATTTAATAGCTGCCGTTCATCTGGGTGTCTTTGGAACTCCTTTATCACTTTTATGGAATCAGATCATAATTGCAGCTAATTGAAAAAGGATTCTTTCACTAGACACATTCTTATTTCTCAGTTCTATGAAGTGTCTGAAAGGAACAGGTGTCTTCAGTGCAGTGCTATGAGGTATTCCTAATAGACAGCATATGCAAAGAAACTACTCTATAATCCCTGGGTGGAGGTAAAGTCTGAAGGTTTAATGAATTTGATCTGCACAATGTGAATAGGAATAGGGCTATTGCAGTTGTCCTTTCTTCTTGTGTCATCCAAAGAGATGTAGGTCACTGGGGAGTGGTACTATAGGCTTTGCAATGCTACGCATCCTCCATTGCATGGCCACATTATTTTAACAGTCTCTGTTTGCCTTCTGCACTGTGAGAATTCTTTTCAATATCACCCTTAATAATTCAGTGCCCATTGATAATTTCAATCTTAATGGAGCATCCTGAATTTTGGACAATGCTAATGTTTATAGTTCTAGCTTGCTTATGTACTTATCAGCTAAGAATTGTTCTTTAAAAAGCATAAATTTACCTTTTTCATATGTTTTAAATCACAGTGTCAAAATTACTAGTTATCATAACTTGAGTGAATTTTGAAGGTTTTGAAGTATTTTAAAGAGTGTATAAACAGACTACTACATTTGATGTTACTCTAAAATTAAAATAATTATTATACTTACGTGATTATATGAATAAATGAGTCCATTTGTTTCTGCTTTTAATTTCAAGATATGTCAGAGGTATTTTTCTGATTAAATTTTACTTCCTGTATAAAAGCATTTACCAAAGCCCAATTTTTATGACCTAACATATGTGTTGATCATCTACATAATCAACTGTATTAGATTATGTTTTAATACCAAGTATAATCTTTTTAAGATGAACTTACTCAGTGTGTGTGTTTGTGTGTGTGTGTGTGTGTGTGTGTGTGTATGCCCACACACATGGGTGTTCATGTGTTGTACACATATTGTGCATGTGTATCTGCGTACACAAGTGCACACACATGTGCTATGGCATGTGTATCAAGGTAAGAGAGCAACTTATGGTAGCCAGTTCTCTGCTCCCACCATATGGACACTGAAGATCACACTCAGTCCATTGGACTTTGCAGGCAGCCAGACCCCTCCCCACTGAGCCATCTCACAAGGCACTCCAGTGTAATGGTTTTAATTAAGCAAACAATCATTGCAGAGATTACTCTGTAATTGTTACTTTTAGGTATCTGTATTTGGATTGATGCTTGGGTAAATCATTATTTCTGGGCACATCTGCAATGTATTTATAAAGACACTGTCATTTGAATTAGTGAACTAAGGACTATCCACCCTCAGCCAAGAGCAGGATTGTCTGACTCACGGGAAACCAAAATAATGACAAAGCAGCAGGAGCTCCTCAATCAGAGAATACCCGTATTTATCATTTCACCTGAGTCCTTGGCCTCTGGATCCAGGTTATCTGAAAGCTCAAGTCTTCTGGCTTCTGCTAAGAATTACAAAGTCAGATTCCTTGGTTCTGGTGCTTCCAAACATCACTGTGCCACACAACTCATACCAAGGGCTTCTAGCTTAAAAATTTCCCATGCTGAGACTTCTTAGGCTTCATAATTATATAGCCATTTGCCTCTAATGAATCATTTCTCAAGTATATATGTCTGTCATCTATCTATCTATCTATCTATCTATCCATCTATCTATCCATCTATCATCTCTATCATCTATCTGTCATCAATATATCTATCATACCTACCATCTACCTACCTATAATCTACCTATCTACCATTTACTTACCTACCATCTACCTTGCTAGCTATCTACCCACTATCTGCTTATCTATGATCAACATACATATATACGTATACTGAGTATCATTCTGAAAAACTCTAAATCCTTAATATAGTGGTTTCTTCACTGTTTTTTTTTTCTGGCATGCTGATTGTTCAATTAATTTGTAACTATCATTTGAAGAATATATTAAAAACAATTTTCCAGGGAAAAAAGAGCCATCACTGGACAGTAAGGCCTAATAAGAAACAGAATTGTTTGGTATATTTTCCTTATACCATGATGCTGTCTTATGACCTTAAAAAATGGATTTTTTGAGACTATATGTCTTATATGCCTCACACGTTCTATATGGCCAAAGTTTATCTTCTACCTTCTGAATGCTAGGATTACAGATATATATCACCATGGCTAGCTTTTTAATGACCTTGTAAGAACTCAAAGCCTTCAACCATCTACAACCTTTGTATTACCTTTTCTGTTTCTTAATTTCATGTCTTTCATCCATTTTTTCTGCTATTATGTAACTGAAAAAGTATCTATTCTTTTGACCTACAATCATCTCCATCATCAAATGTATCTCCATACTCCCAATTCAGTTCTTTGAATTCTCTATTACTTTCAAACACTATTATCACAATATTAAGTTTCTTCATGTATTAATGTGACTCCAATCAACTAAGTATGAAGAGGGATAATTTGTTTCCTGCCTGAAACCCATAGATATAAAATGATGTGTTTTCTGCTTAGTACAGATCATCTGTAAATATTTACTCCTCTTACTTTATTGCCTCATTACAATGTGAAGGCCCAGGACAATAAATTTTATTATTGTCACAATTTCAGATGTCTTTTTTTATACCTATTGACATGATGCTTGGCAGTTTGTTATGCTAAAAATACAGAAGGATTGGAAACATAAAATAGAAATAGACCAACTAGGGCACAATTTCAGAAAATGAGCACAGGGAAAACACTAGCTATTCCCAAAGAACAGCTTCTGGAGGATGACCTCCAAACCTATAGAATATTCTGATGAGAAAAACTGACATTTCATTTGCCATAAAGTGAAGGTTTCTGGTCTTTAGAGTTTGTCTTACACCCATCTGGTTAGACAACCCCCAGGCCTATCACAAACAAGAACAATGGATCTTCTGAGGAATGTGTCTCTGAAAGCTCACTCCTTCTCCAGGCTCTGCTACAGTGGGTAAGGGAAGAGCCGAGTTTTGCCAAATCTTTTTGCCACCTGCTCAAGTGTCTGCCTTCCATTGAAAAGCACCCATGTTCTTTCTGATCGATTGGAACCTTGTAGTGGTTTAAGTTTAGTTAATGGTGATCTGCAAGGACTATCAGGCATGTTTAACAACAACAAGAATAACACATCAGACTAATATTTTCATAATAAAAGCTGTGTTTTGTCTCATTTCACTGGCTTCATCACTTGCTCTTTGTGAGGTCCTGCATGACTTACTTTATAGCTTCTGGCTTGATTATGTCATCTCTAGACAAAGACAGAGAGCAGGAAGTAACTTATAAAGGGTTATTAAGAGAGGGGTGAATAAGCATATGGCATGTCCTGCAGATAATATCAATAAAACTAGTCCTAGAAAATAGAATTGCTCTCCTATAACTATGAATAAGTTTCTAGAAAGGACTCTAAGCTTTTTAACATTTCATGAACTCATCCCTCTTCCCAACTGCTGCTGAGTTCTAGTCACATCACTTAGAAGCTTATAAAGAAAACATTTTATACAGCATTAGAACTCCATGTAAGGCCTTGACTGAGAGCAGAAGGTATTAAGTCCTTGCACATGTTAACAGGACTCAAATCAACTAAGTATAAAGACCACTAAGTTGTTCAATGCCTCAAACCCAACTTCAGAGTTGCACTACCAACAGTAACAGTATGTGTTACTTGATGAATTTGCCCAGTAACCTTGCTGAACTTATGGTAGCAAGAAAGCCATTACAGTTGCTTGGATTATTGTTTGAAAGCAACAGAAGGGACTAAGAAAGATTTAAATAAAAGGCCTAAAGTGCCCAAGAAAAAGAATAGCAATTGGGATCTTTTCTCTAACTCCTATTCTTTCCCCCAAGGGCTTTGGAGACTTCTAAGTCAAGGCAGAAGCTGAGCAGGTAACAGGAGGCCATGGCTTGTGGCAGTCTCCTAGGACTGCAGACATCTACAGTGTGATTTAAAGAAGTGTATGATGCTTAAATGCTTGCGATTCCGAAGAGGAGTATGAATATAAGGAAGGTGACCATTTCATACATCACTCTTCTCCATATTGATTCCTAAACTCTACAAAAACAAGATAAGAATCAATAAATCTAAGCTTCAGCTGATTTCTAAAAAGTTCTAAAAAAAAAAAAAAGTAGACACTTCCACATTTGGTAAGTCTTGAAAAGCAAAACTGTCAATTCTGAATTTGTCAAAAAGTGAGAAAGTCTTTTCCTAGGACTTCAGAAAGCCTGTACTTTGCAGATGTACACATGAAATATTGATAGCTTTGATTTAATTGAATTGATATGGTCATATTTGATATTATTATCAAGAGAAAAAAGTATTCAATTTTAATTTTCTTTATTTTCTGTGAAACAGATATTTCGTCTGGAATTTTACAAAATGTTATATAATATATTCAGCTTTTAATAAAAGACATTTACCAAGCATGCTGGGAAATAGAACCAAATTTTTACAGACAAGAAATTGGACATAAGTTTTCAGTTAGAGGAACAGTGTCCTACTGACTAGACATGAATATGTGAGGACTTAAATTATTATTATTAAAATCTTCCATTAACAAGAGGAGGATAAAGTTTTAACAGATGTAGTCTACAAAATAAAAATCCTTTCATATTACAGACAATATAGGTCAAAGTAAGTATTTAACACAAAACAGGTCAATCCAGACAAGTTAGTAAATATGAAGCAAGAAACTAGAAAATGACTGAATAGAAACATCCACAGTGAACCAAAGAAAAGGAGATAGAAGAAGAGGAAAAGAAAACAAGGAACAGTAGGGCAAAGAGAGAGCATATAGAACATAGGACAGGAGAAGAAACAGGATGGGAAGAAAGGAATATTTGAAGAGATTCTTGGAAAAGAATTTTCTACAAATGCCAAAAAAAAAAAAAAAAAAATAGCCAAAGATTTCTCTGGAAACCATAGACACAATAAGCACAAAGACACACCACAGCAAAGACACACCAGGGTCTACATCATAAACCCTGGGCACTAGAGACAAAGACAGAACCTTCAGAGTAATCATATAGTGATACAGATAAAAGCTTCAGAAAGCAGCAGGGAGGCTGGCAGCTCACTTTTCAAGAGATACAATGAAAACTGAAGGCAATGTTAGGACTTTTCTCAAGTTATGAAATGGCTGACCAGCTAGACAATCTTTATGCACTGAAAATGTGTTCCAAAAATAAAGGGAAAATAAAGTTTTCTTGAGGCAATCACAGAGAGAATTCATCGTGGGAAAAAATAACACTAAATCACAGAAAAGATGGCTCATAATGACAGTTCCAGAAGCAAGAAAAGAATGAAAACAGGCTATGTAGATTGGTTGCTTTAGACATTAAAATTTTAGGTATATTTAAAATTTGTACAAAAGTAATAAGAAAGGAAAGGTGTCTTCATGGGAAAAAAAAGTGTTTCAAAGCCTTTGCATCGTACAAGGGTTATCAGAGACCAATTTAAGATATAACACATGAGAGATAACATTTTTCAATAAAAATTGCATGTGTAGATATAGGTTATTATACTACATAAAAATTTTTAAAATAAACTAATATCAATAATGTAGTTTTATGCAATTTTACCTAAATTATTCAATATGTAATGAATGTAAAAGTTAACAATCTGAATATACTAATTGAAACCTGAGATTTTTCAGCATCTAACTAACATCCTGCAGTTATGTGCTATTTTTCAGAACTCTGCCTAAACCAATTCTGACCTGAAAGAGTAAGATGAAATAAACCCTTTCCTCCCCTAAGTTGCTTTCAGTCACAGTGATCATTACAGTAACAGAAAGAAAACTAGGACAGTCCTCATCATTGCTGTCAGGAAAATACTATTCAATTCCAAATGTGGTAGCAGTACCTGGCTACCATAAAGGCTGACATTTATTTGAAACAGCAGTATCATATGGAGAGACCCTGGGATAATTAAACACTCATGTGCTGCCCATAGAACCATGTGTTTGCATATTCTCCATGCGGAACTGAGTAACTCTGTATCAATATTATGTTTAGTCACACCTTGTAACAGCACTGTTCTACACAAAGTAAATGTATCTAGCTAAACTATTTATTACCCAAAACTTTCAAGAACATGGCAATAGTAGATTTTTAGAAACTACCCAAAAGCTGATGAGTAGAAGGATAAATTCGGTGTGCATTCACCACAGATTGCCATATAGTAATGGCAACAAATCTCCTCTACTTTATACAGCAGATATGTGCAACATCACAGTCATAGTATTAAGGAGAAAAGGTAAAAGCAGTGGTTGAACTCAGACTCAAGGAAGTGCTTACTCTGTCATTCTGATAACAGAAAAAAAAAAAATCCTAACCTGAGAAACAAACTATGAGGTATGCTGCCACTGGAACATGCTTGATGTTAATACATTGAAAGCTTATTCTTAGTGCAACAGTGTTGTGAGGAAGCCTAAGGCATGGTGACTCATGGCATCATCACATGAGTGTAAACCATCCAGGAGTGTCTATTATAAACACAGTTACTGCTGCTACCTGCCCTCTTATTCCCCTGCAATTCCCCCCTTTAACCCTCCAGAAAAGGACAATACATCTTAATGCTCTCTCCTGCTCTAGGTATGCTTCCCACCCTTGTATCCAGCCTGTAAGCTCTTCTCTGTTACTAGGAATTTCTTAGTCTATGGTACTCGGTTATAAAGCACAAAGGAAATTGAGTCTCTAGTTTTCCCATGTGGTTAGACATTCATATACCAAGCATCCTGTACTTTTAATTGCTAAATGTGAAGAGTCCTGTTGATATGATTTTTGTCCACACTGGCACTACTAACATGTTTTATTGAAGATTGTTTATTCTGGAGTTTATCTTGTATACTGCAGGATAAAAGGTATATTCTGTTCTAGACTCACGAGCATCCTGCACCTATACTATGATAACCAAAATTTCCTGAAAATATTGCCAAAATGACATTTGGTATAGAGGGGCAAATTTCTTTCTGTTGAGAACTACTGGGTTAGATTGGTCCAGGATAGGTTATGTTTCCCTGATGTCACCTGGTAAAGAGTCAGACCAAGATTAGGTGACACAAGAGGCAAAATGGATATCAATATAGCATAATATTTAGAAAGTGGCCTGTAGACTAGGAAAATCATTAATGACTTTGTCTGCCAAAGGCTAATTTACAATCTAAGAGATGTATGACTATCTTGCTAGCTAACTGAAAGCAAGGTGCCTCAAAGAAGATGATAGATTTTCTCAAGAAATTATCTAGATTAAATACTGTCTCACTGTGAAGGAACACATAGAACCAGGATGACCAGCCACTCCTCCAAGTACACCAGGAAGTTAAACATTTTCTTCTACTCATGGCTTCATGTACATGGAAAGCAAGCCAGTTTCTCTCCTACTTGGAGGAGCCAGAAATTTGTCTGGCTGCACTTTTGGTTTCAGTCAATTTTAATCAGGTCCCAAGAACTTTGGATGTCATAGTTCGCAGTTTATGTCCTTTGAAGCCCTGTACACACTGAAGACTTACATGGACAGCAGAGTACTGTCTTGACTCTGCCCTGTGATACAGCACAGAGATGAAGTATTCTTAAAATGAATATCCCTGGGTTCTCTCCTGAAGCACTGTATTTTATGCATGTGCATTTGAGCAAATTACTTTACCACAGCACCACTGTATTTCCTCCCATATTTTCTACCTTAGAAGTTACTTTCCACTGGGTTAAGAGATTGAATTAAGAACCTATAACTTTTGTCTTGGTGATGCAGCATGGTTTGGGCTTCTCCTTTGGCCATGTCTCATTTACAGTATTTTCCATGAAGCCAGCTCTGACACACACAAACATCATAGAATACTTCTCTCTATGCAGCCTAGAATGACTTGTCTTCTGTCCACACAATGGCCAGATTAAGTCTTTCATTACAACTAAAAGATGCTTACATGCCAAAGTTAAAAAAAAAAAAAATAGCATCCCTGAGATCCTGAATCTCAGTCTTAGAAAAAAGCGGTTGAGCAGCTTTCTCACTAGACAGGTTCTAATACTGTCCAAATGAGACCCATTTTCTTCATGTCCTCATTGACACAGGAGGACCTGAAACAAGAAGCTTCACCAGATGCTGAAGTTCAGCCAACTTGCAAGTTGCTTCTCTAACCACGACTGGCTTTTAAAACATTAATTTCCATCCCCAATTTGGTCTCACTGAAGTAGACACTAGTGCAACTAATGTTACTTTAACCATAGTTTAAGACTCAGGGAGTGCCTGTCTGCCAAGATCAGTCACCAGGGATCCTCTGCAGGCAGCTTGACTTTGGAAGATAAGCCTTTGAGGACCTTGTGAGCAAGAACATTGCTTCGGTCCAGAGCCTCTGTTGCTAACACACCCATACAGTGCCAATCCATAGAAAACCTGGCTATGAGTTCATCTCTTCTCAGCTTCAGTTGGAACACATTGCCAGTCATCATCCATCCCATTCTTCCATTGTATTCTTTTCAACATAAACAAATGCGGGATTAGAGCACCATTTAAACCTACAGCGGAGCTTCCTGTTTTGGCTCATCCTAAGACCTTCCCTCAACCTCTTAGGGTAATTTAGTCTTATATGATGGAAGCATCTGCTTTATACAGAAAACATGCGATTTCAACATCTGAAAGAGGCAGCTTGATTGGGCCCAGAAAACAACCCACCGCTTGGCAGCTTGCTTCAGCAAGCATCGAAGCTCCGCTTGCAAATGGGGAAAGAACTGCTCCCCGCAGATGTTCTCTGAATAGCACTTATGACAAGAATTGCGGCTTGAACAGAACACATTTGCTAAAGCTAATGAAAGTCTTTGGGGAAATGAATAACTCAACTCTTAAAATTAGAAGGGGAAAGAGCTATTTATTGAATTTTTCAAAATCTGTTTTTTATGCATTTCCTTTAAATTATTCTATGCATTTGTCACTTGTTTGCTATCCCAAGTTGTTCCCTTTGCTTCGAAGCCTTCTGCTATATTATATACCTTAAAAAGCTCAAATCACTGTTTGTTTTCCAAATGAGCTATGTACCCACCAAATGGGTCTGCAGGAGTGTCCTCCATCCTTGGGCTCTCAAACATGTCCACCTGCATGTGTCTCCCTGGCCACACAGCACTGACTAGTGCTGACCAGAAACTGGGTTTCTGAACCTTTGTTACACACTAAACATTCTTATGTAGCCAACTTAGGTATGAAGCAATGAGATGGAACCTGTGGGACAGAACTCAGTGCTGCCTACTCTCAGCTCAGCCATTCCAGGCCTGCATGGCAACAAGGATAATAGTGACTCTTGATGCAACTTTATGGTTCTCTCCAGCAAAACAATATCTGAGTGTGATGCACCGATTCAATCCTGTAGTTTACTATGATTACCCATGTATCCATTTTTTTCACCAAGTTAGAAATTAGAGTTGATCTTGTTTCTATTTGATGAATAGAACTGACCTGACTTCTGACCTTACAGGATTTATAGTTTTTAAAAGAAATGGGATATGGAGGGTTTTGAGAATAGTCTAAAGCACTGCTTTAAGATAGGTGTCCAAAGCAGTATGTATTGTGATCACTATCTTCCTTATACAACCTTACAATCGGCCATATTTATCAACAACATGTACCCAATTATACCTTAATTTCTTGCTGATTCCTTCAGCTTGAAGAACAGGTCCTCCAGCTGTCTGTATGCACCATTGATCAGCCAGACCTTTTCAAACTCAAAGATATTATGTGTACTAAACTGATTCATCATCTCTCTGACCCCAAAACTACACACGCCATTTCACTTATGTAAGATAGGTAGATAGATGATAGATTATTGATATATAGGTAAAGAGATGAAAGATTACAGACAAATGATGGAAAGATGGGTAGAAGATATGTAGTTAAATAATGAATGAATGATAGATAGATAGATAGATAGATAGATAGATAGATAGATAGATAGATAGATTCAAACCTTTCTTCTTCAAATCTCATGAACTTTCTTAGCACTCATTAATGGATACCTTCTGTGACCTTCATCTGGAGACAAGCAATGGTGTCCTAATTCTTTCACTCAGTGAATCACGTTCATATACAATAATTGGTATACATGGAAGAACTTTTACTTCTTATATGAACATTAGAAACAAAAAAATTAAGACTAGAGAACCTATTGCCCATCTAAAAGCTAAAACATAAAAATAAGTTCTAATTGTTTACTCCATGTCTTCTTTTATCACTATCTCCTACCTTGCTTTTGATAAATTCATATTTGGTGATATGTAATTGCATCTTTCTCTTGATTTTTCTACATGTGTTTGTGTGTGTGTATGTATCCTTGCATATCTCTACACCTATGTATACATATGATTTCTTTTACTTTGTTTTGAAATTTATGAAAATGATCTCATTCTATATAACTACACAAGCAAGAATGTATAAAAATAACTGTTTAGACTGTACTAGCTTTGGTGTTCTGGACCAAAGCTGCAATGGTCGTGTAAAATGTTGCCAGTATCGCAAAAGAATGTTTAATGTTAAATGGCCATGTTCACTAAAACTGCCTTTTCAACATTATTTTCTTTTCTGCTGTATCAGATCTCCTGAATATTTATTGGCTTCACTAACTCTAGTTTTCCTATTAATATTTAACTCTCCTAATCCTTTCTGGAATACTGTCTCTTATTTCATTACCTTCTATTGTAATAATGATAATTTTCTTTCCTTCTACTGAACTTCTACTATTTTGTAATATAATTGCCTAGCTCAATTGCCAACTTCTTTCCTGATTTTTCCTGCTTGCAGCAGTTCCTTAGGTTCTATTTCAAGACCTGCCCAAACCACAGAATGAGTGATTTAGGGGGAAAATTGCAAATATCGTTTTTACTAGCACTTGTTTACTAAACAAAATGATGAGTTCTTTTATGACATTTTCTCTAAACACCATCTACTTGCTGATATTGTCTTTTAGTGTTCTCTTGCTCCCTTGTCCACCTTAATACATTCTGCTTTTTCTATTCTTCTTTCACTTGCCCGAAGTCTTCTTTTACTTTGATAGGGGGTTGTATAAATGTATTTGCCTCTGTCTCTTCCACACATGTTGTTGTACATGTTGTATTTAAGTACTTTCATGAAGTAATCCTTGGCTGTGTGCTATGCTTGTCTCAAGTCTAAAATTAAGATCGGCCCACCTCCTTAGCCCCAAGAAGCTCACTGCTTTTTGGTCATCCTGATTCCTCCTCCTCCTCCTCCTCTTCCTCTTCCTCCTCCTTCTCTTCCTCTTCTTCCTCCTCCTCCTCCCTCCACTCAGTCTCCAGTGGTTTGTCTTCCTTTTGTTTTGTTCTTTGTGCTTTCTAAAAGTTTTTTTTTTTTAATAAATCATGGTGAATTTAAAAATGGAAGTTAAGCTACAGTGTGCACATCTGAAAGAAATTTGAAAGAACTTTTGTATTGAAATCTATGAGAGTATACAAGTTTAAGTTACATAGCAGCAAAATGCCATCAAGAACTATAGCTGTGTACAGCATCAGATAGCAAATAAGTGGTATGGCCCAAAACAAAGAAAATCCCTGTGAAAATGGACTAATCTCTAACCACCCTCTAAATCATGTAGAGAAGTTAGGGCTGACATGGAGACTAGATTTTGATTCCTTTCATTTTTAAATTGACTCAAGCTTATCTTAGCTTACATATATAAAACATTTTCCAGTATTTTTCCACTCACCATATATCTGGGAATATCAGCTAATGGTGATGAAAAAGCAAAATGAATTAGGGAATTTTAGAACTATTTGTGGACATTGAAAACTGGGTATCATAGGAGTTTGGAAGGGAAAAACCAAGTGAGCAGAGTTACAGAAGCAGAACCTGTGCTACATTGCAAACTTCCTGATTGTTGGGGTTGAAGTTGATGGAAAAAGAGACATAGGTGCCAGGAAGAACTTGACTGCACAAATGACTGAGCACAAAACATGGGTATAGTAGACATTCAAAGGTAGAACTCATTTGGGAGAAGATTAGCTAAAGAAATGTTTTAGCTCTCTGAAAGAGGCATCAATGGACAGCTGGGAGAGATGGACAGCTAAGGGGTCACAAAGTGATACTTGCATATGGTACTGAATTTGATAAGCCCACAGATGAAGATGCTGTCAGATACAATAAAAAGTAATATTTTGTAAAGTACTTTTCTAAGGAAGAATCAGGAGGGTTGGAGATTTTGTTTTTCAAAGTGAAATATAAATCGTGTATGCTTTTAATAACTGTCGCTCAGGGTCTCATTTGTGACAGGCTGTGGCACTATTGGGATGCAACAGAGTTTGTAAGATATGGATACTACTGAGAAGTTAGTCACTGGAGATGCACCCTTGAAAAGGACATTGAGACCTTGAGCCCTTCCTGTGTCTCCCTTTGCTACCCAGATGCCATGTGGAGAACAGATTCCCCTCATGCTCCTCCTGCATGCACTATCTCCCCAAAGACCACCAAGAACCCCAGTAGGCATGGACTTGGGTCTCTAATACCAGCCACATAAACCTGTGAAGCTTGTAGCATGTTTTCTTCAGGTATAGTGTCACCATGTAGTAAAGTAATACAGGAGTCAATGAAGAAAGACGTTTTGCCTAGAAAAATAGTAAAAAACTGGGATTTGTCACATGAGTGGTAGAGAAACCAATGGTAAAGTGAAGGACCTCATTCTACTCTAGCCACCATTTCCAGAGGCTCTGCTCTCTGCCAGCTCTGTGAAGAGACAGATGATAGAGCACCACCATATCCTCAGAGTCAAGAGGACAGGGCAAGAGGAAAGTTAACTAGGCCCCAGTACTGAGCGATCACAGCTTAGAGCTGTGCAGGCACATCTAGCCACCAGTGTGGGCCATGTCTGTGAATAGCTCATGACTCATCCTTTTAGAACTGTCTGAAAAGGGTCAGATATGAATCTGCACCTAGTGCATTCTCTGTTTTTAAAAAGTGAACAAACAAAAAACAGGGCTGTGTTGTCACTGTTTCAACTCTGCATCTGTAAGGTAAAACTTGACTCAAGGCTGGTGGTGTACAAGATAGAAAGGATACTTTCTTTCATGTGCTAGGCCACGTGTTTGATAGCTTGCAGCAAGTACATGGACCTCAAGTCCTATATGTGGTCCAAAAGCACTGTTTCATCCTCCTCCCTCTCTCTCTCTCTCTCTCTCTCTCTCTCTCTCTCTCTCTCTCTCTCCATCTTTCTGTCTCTCTCTTTCTTTCTGTGTGTGTTTTGTGTCTTCATGTGAAAACATGTGTGTACTCATACAACAGCTCACATGTGGAGGTCAAAAAACAATCTCAGGTATCAGTTTTCACCTTCTACCTGTTGCTGTTTGCTACTGAGTATACCAGGCTACATGACAAGAGCATGGCATCTTGCCTTCCCTCACTGCAGAAACACTACAATTATAAGTATACACTGTCCCACCCAGAGAATTGTGAGTTCCAGAGATTCAAATGCAGGTGTGCATGCTGGTCCCACAAGTAAGTTACCTATTGTCCAAACTCCCCAGCCTTAATCTCTTCCTTGTGCATAAATACAGCCAAATGGCTATAAAATAACAGTGAGTATATTAAAAGACAAAAGACCTAGACAGACTCCTAGCACCCTGTCTCTGGTAAAAACAAAATTACTTTAAAATACTCAGCTCCTTTATCATATGCTCCACCACCCAGCTGATTTGATCAACTTAATATTTTCATTCCAGCCTGGCGGTGGTGGCACACGCCTTTAATCCCAGCACTTGGGAGGCAGAGGCAGAGGCAGGCAGATTTCTGAGTTCGAGGCCAGTCTGGTCTACAGAGTGAGTTCCAGGACAGCCAGGGCTACATGGAGAAACCCTGTCTCAAAAACCAAAACAACAACAACAAAAAGACAATATTTTCATTCCATACAAATAAAAAGCATTTATACCTTGCACATGTCTACAAAGGATCTGAGACAAGAAGTGCACAATGTTAACCACAGCTACGAAGAATAAGGAATACAAGTAAAGGACATTTATAATTAATTATTACTGCATGCCACTGTGCCATAAGATCCTTTTCATTTGTTAAGTTTGGAACATTGATATGAGATGGAGCTTTTGACAGTCCCAGGAAGGAAGGGAAAGAGTCTCCAACAGTGTTCACACTGAAGCCAAATCACCAAGCATGCAGATTTTATTGTTACCAAAGCTTAATGCAGTTTTCTCACTACACACAGCCCAGCATCTTCATTTTAATTTCCTGTCTTGCCCCTTCAGTACCCAAGGCTGATATTTTAGGCTCAAAAAAATAAAAAGACAAATCCCTTCTCTTCTGCCATCAATAACAAGGCAGTGCATTTTCTCAGGCTATGGTCAAGTACATTAGCATATGGGGTCAGAGCTCCTCTCCACAAGGGTCACCTTCCTTTCAACAGCTACAACTCAACACCTCAATTACTGCAGTTTTAAATTACCGTCACTAAGAAGTTCTACTGAAAGAGAAACTGCCACTCTAAGGTGTGTTCTTATGGCAACTGCCAGAAAAAGGTGAAGTGGCCATTTAATAAGGTAAAAGTTCTCACACCTATCACACCTGGCTAGATTCTGGACATCCATACTACTCAATGACTATGCTGGGATGGCATCGAGAACATTTCTTTGTTGACTGTACAGGCACAATAATGCAGTGAGGGACCGATGGATAATGACAAAGCTGCAGTCATGTACACAGATTGCCAATAGAAAAAGGTACCAGCACAGACTCACAGAGATAGAAGCCTTTTCCAAGTGTAAACTCTCTGAACATTGTTTAACAGGACCCACTCAGCACAAGTCCTTTGGAAAGCACTAGCCCTACTGATGAGGGATTGAAGGGAAACAAAGACCCTTTCATTTTGCGTGAGGAAGAAATGAGTTTTTGTAGAGATATAAATTCCTGCAATTAATGTTTCTTCATTTGTATTCCTTTCAAGGTTTATTAATATCCAGATCAGATTGTCATCTTCAGAGATATTCATGAGTAAAATGACCAGTCATTGATTCATTTTTCGAATCTGTGTACTGTATTTACATAACGCACACACATACACACACACACACACACACACACACACACACACACAAAATTTCCTTTCATCCTTGAAGCTTCCCTTACGAAGTTCTCAAAGTCATGGCCTCATTCTCCTTAATTAATATTTTTCCATAAAGAAATAAACAAATTAACATATATATACATATACACATATATACATATACACATATACACATATGCACATATGCACATATACACATATACACATTATACACATATACACTTATACACATATACACATATACATATATATGGATGGTAATAACCTGCTGGGGTAATATATATAACCTGCTGAGTCCTTTTAATCTTCATCATATGTACATGTTTGATGTTGAAGAATCAACACTAAATAACCTATCATGGACTTCCTCCCTGGAGAAGACTGATTTTCCCTCCCTCAGTCCTCACTAGTTAGCTATTGATCCTCATCTTGGAAGTCATTATTTTGTGTGGTCATCAGTGTTAGCATTGGGCTGTGATGGTGAAGTATAGCACTCCTCTGGGCCTCAGGCTTTGAATTAATCATTTTTAAAGCACTTGTATTCCATCTCTATGTATTCAGTACAGTATAATGAGACAATTAAAAGGCCTGCATGTCTGTGGAGTTTCACCTTTGCTTTATCACTAGTTATTGTGACAAATCTGGGTAAGTTACTATCTTCATTGACTTTCTCTTTTTTATATAATGGTTGGGTGAATCAGGTGCATTAGCATGAACTTGTAATCTCAGCACTTTAGAGGCTGAAGAAGAGAGTTTACAATGAGGACAGCCTGACCTGTTTTCAAAACAAAAGAACAAATACATTATACAAATAAACACATACAAATAAACGAACACAGTAGTTTGACTAATCCCGCAGCTCACTCAAATAATAAACAAAGTAAGCAGTTGAAGGTTTGGGCACTGGTGTTTCCTCAACAAGTCCAGGAGATTACTGTTTCCAGTCTTGCCAGTATTGCTCAGCCTCTTCCACTCCAAAAGCACACTCACCCAGACACATTTGCAGCACACATAGGAACAGAATGAAAGTAAAATCCCAGCCTCCACATAGACCTATGAAGCCCTAGAGGGAATACAAAAACTCTACCCTTCTTCCCTTGCATGGTGATGCTTGACACAATTCATCAGATACTGCTCAGTGAGCCTGTGCTATAAGCATCGTTTTCCTCTTTCCCTGTTCCCTCACTCCGTTTCTACCAATCACCAGCCACAGCAATTAGTCTGTGCTTCTCAACCTTCCCAATGCTGTGGCCCTCTAATACAGTTCCTCATGTTGTGATGTCCCCCAACCATAAAATGCTTTCATTACTTCTTTATTATTATAAGTTTGTTACTGTTATGAATCATAGTGTAAATATCTGATATCCAGGATGTCTGATATGTGATGCCCCAAAGGGTCATGACCCCACAGGTTGAGAACCACTGACTTTAGTCAGATTCAGTGATCAGTAAAGTGTGTTCCAGGGTATGATGGGGGTGTTATTGTTGCTGGTTTTTTGGGTTTTTTTTAGACAAAAATATTACTACATAGTCCAGCTGCCCTGCCCCTGCTAAATGCTGTGAAACCAGCATGCCTCATAATGTCAGGCTTCAGGGTCACTTTTGACAGGCTCCAAATCAAGACATCTTGTGAGAGAGATACACAACATGAATTAGGTGCCCCAACGAAATTATCTTTTGTTTTGCCCTCCTATCTACTTAGTGTTTGTAACTAATATCTTACTGTAAAGTTTCCTCAGTTTTTAAAAATAAGTTCTACATATTTTGACTATGTGAATTTTATGCTTCCTCTAGGATTTGCAAAATAATTAATAATAATAAAGCAAGAAATATAATCTATAGTAATGTTTTAAACAGATGTTCTCATTTTCAATTGTCCAAGGCTTCTAGCGAGTTAGGCCCAGACTCCCTAGAACTGGTTTATTGACATTTATTTGTCTCAATAAAAAGGAATTTACATTTTGTGGCTATTACCTTGTAAACTATAGTCAGACCATAGCGCCCTCTACGTAATAAAAACTATGTTTCTATTGAGAATATAAACCAGTAAGAAGAAAGGGAAAAGGACCTGGAATAAACTAATTATTTATGTTAGCTGCTGGCTCAGCGGATACATGGTTTTCTGAGAGGCAAAGAGTTCACTGCTAACTGCTATTCAAGAAAATACAGACTGCACCAACTACCTATCATGTATCAAACAGCAGGTTGGAAACTAGAAGAATGTAACTTCTATCTTCTTGTCCTTCTTAACAAAGACAAACAGGTTATAAAGATGTGAGGATACTGGTAACTCGAGTTCTGGGGGTTCTAGTACCAACTTCTGACATCCGTGGGCCTCAGACCCCTACATGGTACATAGACATGCCTGTAGCCAAAACACTATACACATTTTTTGAAATTAATTTTTTATTTGATATTTTATTTACATTTTAGATGTTATCCCCTTTTCCCATTTCCCACCCCACATGGAAACCCCCTATCCCATCCCTCCTTCTCCTGCTTCTATAAAGATGTAACTCCACCCTCCCACCCACCTTCTACCTCCCTGCCCTCAAATTTCCCTACACTGGGGCATCCAGCCTTCACTGGATCAAGGACCTACTCTCCCACCTATGCCAGACAAGGCCACCCTCCCCTACATATACAATTGGAGCCATAGGTCCCTCCCTATGTGCTCCCAGCTGGTGGTTTAGACTCTGGGAGCTCTGGTTGGTTGGTATTGTTGCTCTTCCCCATAGGGCTGCAAACCCTTTCAGCTCCTTCAGTCTTCTATCTAACTCCTCCATTGAGAACCCTGTGATCAGTTCAGTAGTTTGCTGTGAGCATCCGCCTCTGTATGTTTCAGGCTCTGGCAGACCTCTAAGGAGACAGCTATATCAGGCTCCTGTCAGCATATTTTTTAATCAGTAAAAAGTTAATATAAAAACACATTTTAAAACATCTTTGTTGTAATATATATGTAGTGATATTGTGTAGACCTCAATAAACTATGCTCATTGTATATCACCTGCCAGTAAGTTTTATAGAAATTCAAATCAGAGCAAGCATCATTGTGACTCAGTGGTACCCAGAAAACATAAGGGTGGGAGACAGTGATATCTGCTTTTAAATGTATGTGGGCCCTCAAACAGACAAAGAACAGAAGGAATGCTATGGCCATGCAAGCCATGGCTTCTGCTTACAAGGGCAGTCATCAAATGCTATTCTAATTTCAGGATAAGAGAAAATGCACCGTGACTTTTTTTTTTTTTCAATAAAATGTGATTAGTTCATCTTAACATTTGGCAAGAGTTGTATTACTATGCGATCCTTCCAATTTTCTGAATTGGGCCGAAGACTATGAAGACGCAATGGATGATAAAAAACCATCAAACCAACTGCTAACCATACATCTTCCCATTGCATTTAATAGAAAGTTTAAGTCTGCAGAGCAGCCTCAATTCCTTCCCCTGTCAAAACCTCAGGAAAATATTTGTCTTTCCAGACAGATGGGATTAAAAAGAAAGCATCTACAGCCTCAGACTGGCAAGGGTATCTGCTGCAGGTGGCTATAAGCACTCAACAGAACTAAGCTGACAGAAACTTAGTGTTAAACAAACATCCTGCAAAGTTCTCTCCTGCTGCTCTCTCAGAAAGGCATGAACAAGACTGTCAGAAAGAGAGCTTCCTAGTGATCTTATTGTGCAGAAAAAAAAAATAGCATTCTGCAGAAACGATATACACGGACACACATGCATATCAGTACCTGTCACACACTGACTCGAAATTGAGCATGCACAGATGATCTGTCCAGAGCACTGAAGCAAAACACAGCAAGGAAAGCCTCCAACAGCCTACATTCACTAGCAGCTGGTCTAGTGAAAGGCCTGCCTGAAATCTGCAGAGCAGCATTCAGTTGGTACTTTGTGAGGTTTTCTCCATACCTCTTTAGGTGTATAGACCTCAGGAGCTGCTTTGGTGGAGGGGGGAGCGGGGAGAAGTGGGAATTCTAACCCATTCAAGAAGTCTTGACCCTTTTTCTCGAGTCCATTATTTAACTTCTCACCTGAAAATATTTTCTTATAAATTAACACACAGGCATGTGCATATGTGTGTTTACATGGATGCCTGTATTCCATTTTAGTGATTTGATCTAGCTAAGTAGACCATCAGAAAAGCAAATGCCAGTGAGAGATAAGAAGGACATTTTTTTTCCCTGTGGCATGTGGTGTTGACTCTACAGGACATTCAGGAAAAAAATGTTAAAACCACCACACACCATCAATAGACACCTTAGTAACCTGATGCATGTGCTAATGCTATTAACTTCATCAATTACTTTTGCCTTTTGGAGACACATTTTTATCTGCTAGGACCTTTTTATGTCTTGGAGAAATTTTATAGCCTCATCATCAAATTGAGAGTCATATGTTAAGAAATTTGACATATGTTTTCTATTAATTATATAATGTAATATTTATAAACTATAATTATATATGAGATCATTAGAGGAAAAACCACAGGTCTGACTTTTGTCCCTCATCCAAACAGGTCCCACATCTAAACAGAATTACAGCTGACCTCATGAGAGAAGCATCAGCTCTCTCTTTTGTTAGTCAATCATTTTGTCAATCAATTTGGTGCATTACAAAATTGTTCAACATAAAAGAATATTAAACTAGCAATCCTGTAAAAGTCCTTTGCTTTGTTTAATATGTTTAAGAATCAGAATAAATTTCATATGGATCATATACTTTGATTCGATGTCCATATTTGGACATCTTCTACAAAATTTAAAAGATTGGTCATTAACTCAAAAGGATATTGGCATACATAGATATGATGTAGATATAGACATGTTTATATTTATTTGTATAGTTTTAATAAATAAGATTAGGTGATCATTGGAAAAGTCAAACTCACACAGCTAGCTAAAATACCAGCCAGTCTGGAGAGATGGCTCAGCACTTAAGCTCACCGGTTATTCCTTCAGAGGAACTCGATTTGATTCTCAGTATCGACATGGTGACTCACACCTGTCTATGACTTCAGTTCCAAGGGATCAGTTGGACTCTTCTGACTTCCATGGATCCTAGGCAACACTCTGCTACACAGATAGACATGTAGGCAAAACACCCGTACCTATGAAAACTGAAAGAATGCAAAGTTTTTAAGGTTAAAACAGAACATTCATATATTTATTTCATTTAAAATATGCTACCACTTGGTCAGTTAGTGAGGATGACTTAGGTGGACATTGTGCTTACATGAGTTAATCCTTCCTGGAAAGATGGTTATTTTCATAAGATCTCAATGTCTATACCCAGTAAGATAAGAGTGTGTCCACATGACCTTCCTCTCCACAAATATGTCAACATGTAGAATCCATGCCTCTTAGATGGGAAAGGAACTAAAATGCACAAGAGCTTCCAGATCTCTGCAGCAGGTTTGTAAAGTTGCCTCAGCCACAGAAAAACTAAATTGACATGCCCAGATCCAAACACACAAAATGTGCATGAATAAACTAGGCAAGATCTTCAAGGAAATACTGAAGGTAAAAGGTTCCATAGACAGTATCAAATGAACACAAAGAGCCTGGGGCATAAGTATTCAGGGCATCCATACAGTCTATTGCTCAGCTAGTGTTTCCCAAATACAAATGACACTGATGTGAGTAAATGGCTCCCTAAGGTTTATGTCCGTCTAGGATGTCAAACTTTGCTTTAATTGAAAATGGTCATCACAGCTGTAACTAGCTAACAAGAGGACATTTGTGGTTCATGCAGGTCCTCAGCTCAACAACTGATACAGAAGAAGAATACATAAATAGAAAATGCCATGTAACAGCAGTGACATAGGTGGACACTCTGCAGTTGCAGGCCAAGGATGCAAGGATTTCTGGGAAGAAGGAAAGAAGGTCTTTACCCAAGGGCCTTCTTAAAGAAGGATGTTATTTCCGTACCTTCATTTCAGGGTTTGTCTCCCAGAACCTGTGAGAATCAATGCTTGCTGGTTTCAGACCGCCAACTTTGTAATCTGTTACTCACCAACGTGAACTGTTTGAAAGCAGAGATTTCACCGCCAAACAAAACACTGGCCCTCATGCAAGCTACCTTCTAGTTGAGATGGACAGAATGAACAAAATAAAGACACCATCCATTTTTAGATAATATGTTATATTATAGTTAGTATATATTATAATACAAGCTATAAATTCCATAGAAACATGAGGCCCGAAAAGATGCTGATAATTCCTGAAGTGAAGTGACTACATTTTCATACCATGAGGTCATATAGGAGTTCTTGGAGGAGTTTTCCTGTTCACAAAATCTTGTGCTGGGAAGGGGTGGGAAATGAGAGGATGTCTAAGTAAAGACTCTCCAAGGCAGAGAGAGAGAGAGAGCAAAGGATCATAGACATAAATGTGCTAGAGTGTCCAAGGAGGCCATGGAACCATGTGTGCTGATCACTGGGATCCAGCTTACCAGGGAGACTGTGAGTTGATAATGGATTGAATAATCAGTGCTGCAGAGCTGTGTCCAATTGGACACATTTGAGTGGAACCACAGAAAGAGGATTTTATAGATAGAGACTTAAGGTAGGAACTAGGGGGAATTTTACCTTTCTTTTCTTGACAAGCATATCAGAAGAAATAATTTAGGAGGTAGGTCTTAAGAAAACAGAATTGTCTATCATAATATAAAGAATGAATCATTGGACAATATAGCACATCTTGGTGTGAACGACAGTCTCATTGTTTCTTTGATAACTTACTTGATCTATTGTTTCACCTGTAAAATGGGTAGACTAACTTCTGGGAAGAATTGTTGAGAAGAGCAAATAAGTTCAGTGAAAATGTCCAACACAGACAAAAGTGTTTGTGAAGCAAGCATCCTTATTCTGCCTAGTAAAATAGAGCTAATTTTAGTCCCTGTGAAGTCTGAATTCACACCTGATATATTCAGTGTTGTTTCCTTAAGGTTCCTGCCTCCTTATGTAGTACATGCTATCATATCACAAATGTTAGGGAACGAGCAACAAAGGAAACAAACTCGTGAGAACTCTGTCTCCTAGTACCATATGATCACAGTACTTCCTGATGAGCACTCTGTAGACTCTCTTCCTAGTTCCATATGAACACAGTGCTTTGGCCTTGAACTTCCCTGTAGCATCTATTCAGTCCTATGACAAGCTGCCTCCCTTTTTCATCAGATTGTAAATACTCAGAGGTGTTCTCTGTAGTACTTGGCATATGGCACTGTTGATGGACAAGACCAGGATATGACATCTGAGCTCTGCTACAATCTGTTAGTTTGAAGCCCATGAAATCTTCACCTTAGTTCATGAGATGCTATAATATTGCTAAATATAGTATCTTTCAGTTGTTACATGCTGTGCCTGTCAAACAGCTCAGCAGCTAAGAGCATTTATAGCTATTGAAGAAAGCCAGAGTGCTCCTTGTTCCTAGCACACAGCTAGCTGCCTGTAATCCCAGTTCAAGGAATCCTATGCCCCTCTCCTGGCCTCTGTGAGCACTGCTCACACCCACATTCAGATAGACATACAGATAATTCCAAATAAATCTTTAAAAGATTGCTAAAGATTATTTTTAAAAAGGAACTGATATCACAGTACAGATTGGGAATATCTTAAATACAGTTGAGTACATAATTGAAATATAATTGAGTGTTCTAATCCATATGCATGGAAAACAATTTGAATTGTTTCATTCTTTGAAAGCAGTACCAAGATAGGGATATAGTGAAAATTTACCTGTACAAAGCTTTTCTGAGCTTTTTAAAAAATTGCTACAAGTTTCAGTTTAACTCTTTTTGGCCTGGAAGTATGCCTTACAAATACCTGTATAGCAGTTTTTATGTCAATTTTCCATTGATAAAATTGTTTTCTATCTACATTCTACCTAAAGCTGTAATTCCTGACACAAGAATGACTCACTTTGACTAAGAAATATAGACAAAGTAACTTATATTGAATTTCCTAAAATACTCAAGGAAGTCATATTATAAATTGCAAGTCATCTCTGCAACTATATGATTAACGATTCCGGATGATGATTGATTAAAAAAACACATGTGAAATTCAAAAGAAGAAAATAAACTGAATTTCCAACAGTCTCTCCATTTACTTCTCCAAATATAATAAATCATAGCCAAATCAAACTCTACATTAGTTATTTGAGTGTATCTCTTGATTCTAGTTTTTACATAATTCTAATACTTGCCTGGTTTCTTTATATGGTCACAATGGTTTCTAAGATGCCCTATGGATATTATGTGATCCATCATAACTCATTTGTGGAAAATGTCTGGGTTCTTATCTGGTCTTCTGTCCACAATATAGGTAAGGAAGGATTTTTGTTAGGTCGAGCTAGAACAGCAGGAGCCAGATGCACTCTCCTTCCTTAACAGCTGGAGGACAGAATAACATGTGAGATAGTGTTTTCAGATATTGGAAATGCCTGAGACTAGAAAATCAAATGCTAAGTAAGAGCCCATAACCACTCCTGCTTTCTGCCTGTAGAGTAATTCTAGGTCACAGCAACGAGAGAAGCAATAAAGATGGAGCCTGTTGGAGATAGTGGCTCCTCAGAGCCAGGAGATAGTGGAGAATGAGACAGTATCTATAAGACAGATCACCATGGGAGGTGGCTGCATGGGGAGCATGCCATAGACCTGCTGGTGCCCTTCAGTGCTGAGCAGAGTGCTCACTGGTGCAATGAGAAGGATGTGTACTGTGCTGCAAACCTTAAAGCAGCAGGCAGATAATCTTCAGAAAGACCACAGGGCTGTTTCTATCACACAAAACAAAGATGCTTCGAAATGCATAGATTGTGGGAAATAGAAAAGCTAAGGATTTGGGCTCAAAAAAAAAAAAAAAAAAAAAAAAAGGGAAACTAAGAGCTACACTAAATGCTTCTTTTGTTCACTCTAGCAAACTGACTTTTATACAACCCTCAGAAACATTAGCCTGGTTCAAAGTCATTCAACTAAATGAAACGAAGGAAATATCTAAAACAAAAGGAACTCCAGAGCTCAGGAAGCTAAATCTTACAGCACTATGCATCCAATGGCCATTTTAGACACGAAAAAAATATAAGAAGAAAACTTAACCTCTCAAAATTAAATCAGAAATACAGTTCAAAAATTAATATACAAAGATGATTATATGATTTTTAAATTTTTATTTTCCATATTTAAAAGTGACATCTAGCATAATTATAGGAAGATAAAAAAAAATAAAACCAAAGTCAAACTCATAGAAATGAAACTTTTGACATGGGAGGTAGGAGGTCACTGGACCCAAGAAAGAAGATCAGTACATCAGAGAAGTAGGTTATAAAAAGGAGTACACAGGTGGCAGTGCAAGCCTTTGATTCCGGGACTCAGGAGGCAGAGGCAGGAGTATCTCTGACTTCAAGGACATCATGGTCTATGGAGTGAGTTTCAGGACAGCCAAAGTTTCAGAGAAACCCTATCTTGTAAAGCAACGACCACAGTAAGGTGAGTACACAGCCAGCAGACTATCATGAGTAAAAGATAGCAAAATACAGCAGTATCAGAGTAAGCATGACTTTAATTGGACTATACATGTATAATCAAAATCAATGAAAAATAAAATAGGAAGAAGAAGAACATTTAAGAAAATAATATTTAGTTTCTTTGGTGTAGGTTAGTTGACATTCCAAGGCACATGTGACATTTTATCAAATACTCTATCAAGCATAAAAAGAAAAACTTTTTTAATGAATGCAAACATTTGTCAAAGTCCTGGGTTATCACAAACCATGGACTAAGGTAAAAGGATTCAAACCATGATAAAGAAACCAATTTAAATCAGCCTGGACAGGTGGTTTGGGGTTGTATAATGAAGTAAACTGAGCAAGCCACTGGGACTCAAGACAATACACTGCATTTCTCCTTGTCTCCCCTTCTGTTCATGCCCAAGGTTCCTGCCTTGAGCCCTTCCCTGACTTCATACTGAATCACAATCTGAAAAATGAAAGAAACCCTTTCATCCCCAGGTTGCTTTTCGCCATACTGTTTTATCAAATAGAAAATCAACTATGACCAGAAGCAGAGCTAGAGAAAATGGAGTGAGGAATACATAAAAACACTTTGTGTGATTCTACATGTTCCTCAAAGTCCAAAATAAAAGTTAAAGTTGATACTGAAAAGTTGTGTATATGAATATAACAGCAATTAACTATAAAAAGAGGCCATCAACTTGAAAAAGAGCAAGGACAGGTAAATAGAAGGAGTCTATAGGAGGATATAGAGGGAGGAAAGGGAAGGGAGAACCTGATATAATTATATTATAATTTCAAAAATAAAAAAAATGTAAAAGCAGAAAAAGATGCTACAAGGTTTACACAAGAAAGAAAGGTCTAGAGAGATGGCTCAGTGGTTAAGAGAACTGACTGCTTGTCCAGAGGTCCTGAGTTCAATTCCCAGCAACCACATGGTGGCTCACAACCATCAGTAATGGGATCTGATGCCCTCTTCTGGTGTGTCTGAAGACAGCAGCAGTGTACTCACATACATTAAATAAATCTTAAATAATAATAATAATAATAATAATAATAATTAGATTTGTAGCTCTCTGGTCCTCTCTCTCTCTTTCTTTCTCCCCACCTTCTCTCCCTCTCCCTCCCTCTCTCTCTATCTCTCCTTAGTCACCCTTCCCATGCCACAAATAAGCTTCATTTTATACTAGAAAAACAAATAGAAGTAACTGTGAATGACAAACCTGGTGAAGCATATGATATGTGGACATGAGTCTATAAAATATGTAAAAACCACTTTCATAAAATGTCTTAAAGGCTTCACATAATTTATAAAAGAAAATACACAACATACAAATGGGAACGCGATACACACACACACACAGCAGGAGAGAAGATATTCGACACTATTAGTCCTTTTATAAGTACAAATAAAACACAATGCAACAGCATTATATTTTTATGAAAATTGCTAAAATAGCTGACAATTCTGGGGAGAAAGTGCAATGTCACAGAAATGCCGCTCATTGTTGGCTGGTGTAAAACTTGTAAAACATCACAAGCCTTCACCAACACACATCAGCAATACATTATGAAGAAAACAATGCTCTACATACCAAAAACCTTATTTATAACCAACCATTCACACAGACAACAAGGATGGGGGGCAAGAACAATACACCCAGGAAAAGATGCTAAATTCAGAGTTTACACATTCACATATGGGGGCACATATGGTTGTGTACATGTCGATATAAAGTTGACAGTGTTTTCCTCAGTCCCCCCATTATATATGAATGCAGAGTATCTCACTTACTCTGAGTCTATCTTTTGTGGCTTGTCTGGCTTGTCTGATGGATAAACTCTGCCTTCTATGCACTCTGATCACATGTGGTTTGCCATGGGCACCAAGGTTTTAAGATCCTGTGGATCCAAACTCTAGTCCTCACACTTGTAGAGAAATTGCTTTATCTTCTGAGCAATCTCTAAGATTTGTGAGATAGGAGGAATAGCTAAAAAACAAGCAAGTACTTGTAGATAGCCCCAGCCTTGTGTTTTGATGGTAGTTTCACTTTCTTGGGAGCGGCTACAGAAGAAGATTAAATCAGTACTCTTGTGAACCTTTTGTCCAATTAAATTTATAAAATAAAGGCTAGAGCCAGTGATTGGACAGTAGAAAGAGAGGTAGAGAAAAAGGCTTACGGGAGGAGTCAGAAGGAAGAAGTCGACGGGAAAGAGAGAGGCTACAGAAGAGCTACTGAGGAGCCAGAGGTGGAAAGACAACGGAGGAGGAGAAGAACGTGGCCTAGAAAAATCACCAGTTGTAAGACATCTCATAACTAGAGAATAGAGTAATGCAATGGTAAATCTACCCAATCTAGGCCTCCAGTTTATATCCATAAATATTGAGCTGTGTTTTTCTTGACCAGACTTATTTGGGTCAAAGATTTACCACAACGAATACTTACGTTAAATCTTAAGAACAGCAAAAGTAATAATGTTATAAACCAAATTTTGTGACTTTTCAGAACTCTTTGTATTAAAGCTCTAACTCCCCAAGGGATTGTGTTTAGACACAATTTTTACTGAACAGTTAAAGTTAGAATATAGCATATGGCAGATTCCTAAATTATGCGATTAATATCCCTACAAAGAGAGATACCAGAGAGCTTGCTCTGTCTCCTTGGCATCCACAGAGGAGAGGTCATTGAGTACACAGCAAAATGGGGTAAGCTGCAAGAAGACTTAGAATGAAGTCAACAAATCAACTTAACCTATGACCTAGATAAATAAATGTTAGTGTTTAAATCTTCTAGTTTGTGTCATTTTGTTGTGACAGCCTGAATGATGTAACTAGTAACAAAAATTTGTTATGTGCATAGTTGACTGCATGGTGTTGAATACTCACTCCCTCATCAACTCCCCTATCACTGTTGCCCTCCAGGCATTATTCTCTCTGAACACTAATAAACACCCACACTGCATATCTCTCCCATACTACTAAAGGTCAGACTGTGAGTAACACTGTGCTAGAGCACTTTTGTCTTGACTTCATCCAATAGTGGCCATGACACTCTAAATCCAGCAACATTCATTAACATCTACTACTTGTTCATCACCTGTAATTAGGTTTAGTTTTCTAACTTGATCCTTATGACAATGATCTCAGTTAAAAAAAACACCATGTCACCTCTATGGGTGAGGATGCGAGGGTAAGAAATACTGAGAATATGACCAGGATTCTCCCAGTCTCAAAACAAACAAACAAAACAAACAACAACAAAAACAAAAAACAAAAAAAAACAAACAAACCAAAAGCAAGGTCAAAATCTAGGTCATTTTCCTAACAAATCCTATGTTTGACTCATTCCTCTTACTTTTATAGCATTTCACTTAACAAGCTAAGAAGAAAAAAGAGGAAACATAATGCCTTAGTTACTTTTCTGTTGCTCTGATAAAACACCATAATCAAAGAAATATATATCAAATTCCTGTTAGTCCTGTTAATCTGTTATGTCAGAGTGAAGGAGCATCTGAGAGCTCACATCTTGATCCACAGCTAGAAGGTAAGGAAAGAGCACTGAGAACAGTGTGAGTCTTTCCAAACCTCAAAGCCTGCCCTGATTGACACACCTCCTTCAACAAGGCCACACTTCCTAATCCTTCCCAATCAGTTCGACCTACTGGGGCCCAAATATTCAAACATGAATCTGTAGCTGACATTCTTGTTCAAACTACCATACAGAGGAACTATAGAGGAGATACCTAGGTGAATAAGAGGTATGTGCTATCACACATGTTCAGTGAGTATGAAAAAAATGGGTAAGGAAACCAGTTGCTAAGTCATGAAGAACCTTTGTGCTGACTCTCTTGCTTGAATTTGGTGTGTGAAATCTGTCAAGTCTTACAAGTAATACAGAAGAGGTCTCTATGTGGAGTGAATTTAGGAAGCAAAAATGGTATTTATCATACCAGTATGCAGTATTCCCATCTAGCTCAAATTAATCTGCCCAAAGTAAAAAGTTCTCTAAACTGGCATATTTTCCCCCTTAGAATGGATGAACCTTACATCAAACGTGATATGAAGAGCTGCTGATCTTCACATATGTTTATTTGTTCATCTGGACCTGATAGAGATTTTACAAAGGAAACGGTATGAACTGCAGATAAGGTTCACTCCTGCATGCCTTCCTCAGAAAGTTTCATGCATGAAGACTTGACTCATACTAGAAGTTCTTACAAATAGAGAGAGGGGATGATATCCTTTCTTTGTCTTGTGTATTATTCATAAATTCTAACTAATAAACATGTATAATTTACTATCTGAACACATTTGACTTGCTTATATAGAAAATTAATAAGTGCTAGAAAGTGTGATTCCCTATTTACTCTCTCATCAGGTGCCCACCTTTCCTCTGTTTTGTTATTTGTCCTGTGATGCTGTGCCTTGAAAAACTACTTTATCCAAATTCCTTTGGCAACTGGCTTCTGCTTAGGTCCTGCTAATGGGAAGATCTGGAAGGTAACACAGGGTAGGGCCTAAAAATATCAAAGCATTTCTTTGTTCTTATCTGTTTAGAGACCAAACATGGATCCATACAACTATCCCTGCTGCTATTTTTGATCACTGTTCTCAAAAAAAAACCAACTCCATTCACACACATCCCTTTGGTGTTGCAAATCATACTGCCATTCTGCTGCCGCCATTACTCATCTTTGAGGGCCCTTTCCCTTATATAAGAACTTTGTCTCTCTTAAGAACCTTCTGCTCGAGTTCTATAGAATGAACTGGGTTTTTTATTCCTATAGGATATGAATGGTACAGTCAAAAACAGAGTATTTTTTTTACCCTGTATTACCAAACAAAATAAATCTTAACTCTTATCTATTGTTTTTATAGACAAGTGGCTTATTTATTCTATTACTTACACTTTTTTATAAGAATTCAATACATATAATGCATATGTAATTAATATGTATATGTGTTTGTGTGTGTGTATAAATGTATAATAATCACATACCTCAGGATAAAATTACAGGTATGTATTTTGACAGCTCTATCCAAACATTAATGGGTATTCATTCTCCTGTCACAGACTCTTGTTAGCTTTAACTGTTTTCATGTAGTTCTTGCTTCTAGAAGTTGGTCCCACCACTGTAAGCATGCAATCTAAGCAGGTACATCAGCATGACTAGAGTACAAATACCAGGAACATCTGCACACATGTTTTTCACATATTATCAAGTCCATTTGCCTAAATCTTGTTATTCGACTCTAATCTAAAGAATCATCAGAAAAAGTTTCACTGCTTATTCCTGTGTGTGTATGTGTGTTGTATGTTGAGTGCTTATGACACTGTAGGCAGTTAGTATTTGTTAAATTTTTAATCAAAGATTTTCAATGAAAAATTAATTGCATGCCAAAGTTTATGCTTGGAAATAAAGGCTGCTGCAGAACAGAATGTTAAGTTTATAGTCTAGTCCCTGTTTCGTGCATCATGTCAAATACACACGGTTGAATTCTACAGCATCACATTTTCTAATCCTTTCCTCTTTATTTTTTTATTGCAGAGTCAATCCTGTCAGCAGTGATTGGAAGGTTTTTACTAAATGGAAGGATCAAGCTGCATACTTGTAATTTAAATAGAGAACATCTAATGCCTTCTCTGAGGCAGCTGCCGGCAAGTTCAAGACTAATGAGAAAAACAGCTGAGGAAATTCTCCCAGATGAGGCTATGTCCCTAAGTGATGGATTTTTCAGTGGGGCGATGTTCCAGCATGGTAATGGGCAGTGAGTTCCCAGGGAATCATCTCATACTCCTGGAATACATAAACAGCGGGACATATTCTTACACAGTGTTGAATCACTGGTGAACCTCCCGAGAACCCTGTGATATCTTGATTTATCTGCTAGCTTTCTTGCTAAGAAACAGGGACGATGAAAACAAATATACAAGGCATGTGTTTCTATGGTCTGATGATCACACAACCGTAATTCTGCGGTGTTTCCAGGGATCTGGGCAAATAGAAAGAGAAAGAAAATCGTAAACTTTGAGGAAGTCGCTTGTAGAACATTTCAAAATGGTCTAGGAGAAATAGAAAACAAGCTGCTGATGTCCAGATATATTTAGTTGAAGAAATGCAAACAGTCAGAATTGGGAGGATGAAATGAACGTGTCCCTCTGCATGCACTGGGCTCTCAACCCCTTGGCTATTTGGAAAAAGAGAGAAAGAAACCTTGCCAAAGCTGCAGAGAGCTAAGCCTTTATGTGTGCATTTCAGGAAATGTATCCTCTAAGGATTCAGCATTAAGAGTTCATAACAATGCTCTGTTCTCTAGAAGCTGAATGTCCTCCCATTGCCGTAGTGCCCACCAGTAAACTGCTAATGAGCCTTTCCTTGCAGCTATAAAGGCTCCAACCTCTCCCTATTCTGAAATGCAAACTGTCTGAAGATACAGACTGAGAGTTCCCACTTCACTACCATCTCCCTGAATTCAGCCTGAAAACAATTTCTCCCAGTGAATCCAGAGGCCCCATATCTACCACCCTAACAAACAAAACTTCTTCTACACCAGAAACCTCTATCACTTAATTATGTAAGGACCAGTGCACCATGAAAGGAGGAAACTGGAACTGTCAACCCCTGAGCACACAATCTCATTTAGACTGCAGAGAAACCTAAGGTGAGGAAGGAACTAAATGACAAAGGCTGGGAAAGGACTAGACGAGCCAGAAGCATTGTAAACTCAGGTACATGGATGTAGACACTCAAAGCAGAGAGCAAGATGGAAGAGCAGAGGAGTCTGAGTAGGTAACCTTGTGATTGTTGTCCTATGCAAGTTCACCTTCACTGTGTGGTCTTCTAGGTGCTACAGGGCATGCAAAAGCAAGAATCATAATCAGAAAGAACACCAGAGGGCAAACACCTATGAACTAAATCAGAATTTTGTGTTTTACCTATTTGAAGACAATTTTGAAACAGTTTGAAGCACTCTAGAATACTTTTATGTTAGGGAGATTTGTCTGCTGAGTCTGTTTACAGTTACTTTATTATTATTACCATTATCGTCATCATCATCACCATCATCATTATTGATCATTAAATTATTATCAACTCTGTGAATACCTTGGCATTTATTAGTGCCTAGTATTGATCAAAAATTTCTGCTTAAACCATAGATGTTTACAAAGATCTATAGCAGAACCTCGTAGACATGCTACCATTTCTTCTGGACTGAGCAACAGTGAATTCATATCATATTCCCCCTCTTACAAACAGAGTAGGCTTGCCCACTGATGACACCTGAAGTAGGTTCCTTAGCTTGGCATTCCCCTCCTGTCATCCAGCTACATTTGTACATAGGCGTGTAAAATGGCGTGTAAAATTTAGAGGAAATGCTACTTGCTTTGCCCTAAGCTGTAGTCTTCTGTAGTCATTTGAATATGCTTGGCCCAGGGAGTGACACTACTAGGAGATGTAGCCTTGTTTGTGTATGTGTAGCCTTGTTGGAAGAAGTGTTTCACTGTGGGGGTGAGCTTTGAGATCAGCTTCCTAGCTGCTGGGAAATATTTTGCTCCTGGCTTCCTTTGGATGAAGATAGAGAATTCTCAGCTCTTCCAGCACCATGCCTGCCTGTATGCTGCCATGCTTTCTGATGTAACGATACTGGACTGAACCTAAGAACCTATAAGCCAGACCCAATTAAATGGTATCCTTTTAAGAGTTGTCTTGGACATAGTTTCTGTTCATAGCAATGGAAACCTAAGACATCCTCTGTCTGTACAGTGCTGTGCCACTTACTGGTATATCCATAATATGATAATCAGTCAAGGTTTTTGGTTTCCATTAGGATAAAATCCAGGATCCTCCCTAGACCCCACTGGTCAGTTGGAAAATTTAAACCTAGGTTCCTATGTTTTGGTTTCTTCACTTGTATTTAAAAATCATAATGAACAGAAAGAACTTACTTTAAGTCCCAGCAGTATGTTAACCTTTCTCTACATCTCATCTGGATGTTAGAGTGTTAGACATGGTGGTGTTGAGTGAGAAAAACAGACCACCATCCTTGGAGGAACGTTCTGGCCTTCGAATCTCACACAACTTGAGACTATCACACAATCGGAGCATAAGCAAGGGAGTCATAAGGTTAATTCACTCTCAACCACTCATCAAGTCTTACCTCAATATGGAAATAGCTTTCCTATTAAGCACTGGTCCTGCTCGGTGAGTGACAGCTGAATTAAGTGCTGAGAACAATGATAATCAACTCTATACTGCATCTCATCTTCAGAGAACATTGCCAGATTAGCAGATGCAGCAGGCTTACAAAGAATGTAGTTTAGAGAGGGTGAGTAATTTGGATATGGACTCTATGATCTATCCTCAGCCAGGCTGGTGAGGCCTGTATTGTCATGCCCCACCTGTGTGAGTCCTATTCTCTGAAAGTTTTGGAAAGATCTTTTGCATGCTACCATCAGGACACCCACAAGAGTATCAAAAAGGAGTTAGTCTAGATAACTCAAAAAGCATAAGGAACAAACCATACAGACACAATCACATGACATGAAAGTTCACTTGCAGCTATATAATAAAATCTGGAAGTTTCTAAAGCTGGCTTCACTCTTCCATGGCAAGGAGTAGGTCCAGTTCCACGGGTACATGCCACACTGGCTTAAACAGTCCACTAGATAGTTAAGGCAGTCGCTTTTGGTAGTTTTGAATTATTTCCCTCTTTCACAGAGTTGTAGCTAGCTTGTGCAAGGCCCAATGAGCAAGTGATGGGTGATGGGTGTTTTTATGACAGTGGGTATTCTTTTGTAGTAAGTATGGACTGTCATGCCTGGGGTATGGTGGAAAGACTCTGGCTATAGCTGGGAAGTAGATTAGAAATGTCTATCCAAAATAGATCTTAGAGGAGCGGCCATGGTTATTAGTAAGGACTGAAATAGCCAGGCTAAGAGGTGACATACTAGAAGGCAAATATCTCCTTCTGGAACACACAGCATCAGGACAAGTCCCTGGAAATGGAGGTGGGAAAGGCCCTTGAGCTGGGAAAAAAAACACGCTTCTATATTTGAACACAGTGGCCCTTTCTGCATATGGTTCCGTTCTGTTTCCTTTGGTTCTTTGCTCTTCACTTTTATTCGCTACTTCTTTTGTCAGACCTTTCTTTTGTTTCTTTTGCATCTTGTTTTACTCAGCATATCACCAGGTTTCTTCACCCACCACCCTGGCCTATTGTTCAAGTGATGTCAACCTTTTGCTAGTTTGGCTATCATTTTGTTTGTCATAATTTTTCTCAAAGTCTGGATCTGTCTAATGAGAAAGGTATATAATGGTCCCCTCACTTTGCTTTGCCTTCTAACATTTCCCCACTTTCCACTGCAGGTCAAGCTCTGCCCCACAGCACTGCCATCCATTGTTTTCTTTCTAAATAAACACAGGTGGAGCCCAAAGCTATCACTCTGAAATACAGTTTTGATAACTTCATTAACAATATTTTTCAAATATTACTTTTGAGTAATGAAGTTTTTTAAACACTGCAGTATCCCAGATGTCCTGAGGCAGATCATATAAGACACACTTGTTTAAAGCCACTGAGAAGTACACCAAAGAGGGTTCCCATATAATTCAAGTGTGATGATGACCCTAGGACCCTTACTAGCCTGTGCGGCTCCACATTCACCATATCCTGGCTCAAAGTTATCCAGCAGTTTTTATCCCAGGAGTTCATTACTGTACTCTCAGAGTTTATCTGCTGAATGTTGTAGCTACTTTATCACATTCATCCTGTTGCCTGGATGTTCTACCTCTGGACCAGATGGAACTCCCTTAAAGTGGAAATACTTGTGTGGTTGCATTCTTAAGCCTCTGTCATCACCAGAAAAAAAAACCACAAAACACCTATGCATCACAGAGCTCTCACATGATTTACAGTAACTCATCATGTGGAAGTAAATAGATGAGCAAACAAAAGGTTAGCAAAGAATATGTCCAACATAGTTGCTATAGAATAAAAAATGTAAATGAATACTAAGATAAATATTGAATGCATTTGTATACTACCTTCTGGCTTGTACTTCACTTTGAGAACTTGTTCTATGATAACAGCAAATGGCCAGAATGTTTGTAACAGGATGGTTGTGTTTCTCTAAGAGCTATGCTTTTAACAGCTTGAGACGTCTGGACCAAACTGTAACAGTGGTCTCTCTCCTTCTGCTCAGGACCTTGTCCCCACAGCAGTGCCTTGTGGATGTTGAGAATGCCCTCATCTGTGTAGTATGGTCACATTGGTCCACTTATGTACCTGAGTGGACCCCTTAAGAGCAAGGCTGGACCACTGCTGGATGACAAACTCACCATCATTCTCTGTGTTCTGCACTGGACAAACCAAATTGAAAACACCCCTGCTGCCTTATCTGATCCTTATTAATCACAGGACACTCAGAATTCTAGGTCCAGGCCATAATGTAAGAAAAGCTGCACAGTTCACTATCCACACCCCACCTAAGCCAAGTGATGCCACAGTGTAAAAGCACCCACACCTTCCATTATCCACATACATCAAACCTGGTAATGCCATGGGGTAAGAGCCCCCACACCTTCCACTGTCCACTTTCAGGCAATAGGCGGTAACAAGTGCAGGGGGCATACATTTTCTAGGTGGCCATATGGAGACATGTTTTAAAAAAAACAAAGAATGCTTTTATTTTAATCCTAAAATGTACTTAAAATTGATTTTAAGGAACTAGTTAGAGTTTGATACAGTGACACACGCCTGTGATCCCAATGCTAAGGAGAGAGAATTCCAGACCAACTTAGGCTACATAGCAAGACTTTGTTTCACAGAAGCACACCACACAAACACATACATACAAGCATACACACACACACACACAAAGAGAGACACATGCACGCATGCACACATGCATATGCACATACAAAGAATGGCAGATAGATAGAAAGTAAGAGCGTTAGATCAATTAGTAAAGTGCTTGCTATTCAAGCATGAGGACCTAAATTCAATTCCCAGAACTTCCGTTAAAAAAAAAAAAAAGGTGGGTATGAAATGTGTCTGTAATCTCAAAGTTGGGATAGTAGAGATAGACAAATCCCTGAGGCACACTGACCAGCCAGTCTAGTCTATCTGGTGAGCACCAGGTCAGTGATACTCCCTGCCTCAAAAGCAAGGTGGACGGCTTCTGACAAATAACATCCAAGATGGGTCTCTAACTTCCACACGTGCTTATGCGTACTCACGCACAAACACAAATATATTTATATATTCCAATCTATGCAAACATATACAGTTGCAAAAGAGCCTGATGAAGGTCAGCGGAAGGAAGTTTCACCTCTGTGGGCAACACAGGACCCTTCCATTGGAATTGTCTCTCAAAGTCCGCTCTTCAGAGACCATTCCCTTCTGTTTAGCAACCTATCTATAACTGTAAAGAAATCAGCGTGTCATTACTGAAAAAAAAGTGAATTAGAATAGAAATGTTCTTTTTAGGACATTGCCAAGTTAGCTAACAATAGGACACCTTTTGGGGCGAGTGGGGCCATTGGGTGTTTCTAGAACATGTATCATCCCTTCCTCATTATTCATTATTCATAAATCATTAAGATGCATTAAACATTGTCATTACAACTTGATTTTATTTTAATTTTGTCAGTATAAAATTATATTGTAAACATTGGACTACGACTTCTTTACTTAGTTTGTGAGGGGTAGTTCATATTAATGAATATCTTACCATAGCGTCATCTCTTAATTAATATTAATGGCTCACAACCTGGTTGTTGGAAATGGCTAGCCCTTAGGCCACTACCCTGCTGGCTTAGTAACAATTAACTATTGTTGGGCACTGTGCTTGTTTGTATTTTAATGTTTTGCTATATTGTTAATAAGAACATAACTTTGCAACCAAATTTCAATATGCAATTAATATTAAATGAATTTTATTATTTTATTGACTTAAATTACCTAAACAGAAACACAGTAAAGCCTCCATTAGCCAACCTGCTTCCAGTCTGCTTCTGCTTTTCTCTATTTCTCATTCTGTTTGTCTCTCCATGTCTATCTCTCTTTGTGACGCTCTCCCTGGCTCTCTCTGTCTCTGTATCCCTCTGTCTTTATCTCTACCTGTTTCTCTGTCTCTCTGCCCCTCTTTCTGTGTCTGTCTCTCTATCTCTCAGTCTCTCTGTGTGTCCCATCTCTGTTTCTGTCTTTCTGTTCCTCTTTCTGCCTCTCTCCCTCTCTCCCTCTCTGTCTCTGTCTCTGTCTCTGTCTCTGTCTCTCTCTCTCTCTCTCTCTCTCTGCCCCCCTCTCTTTCTTTCTCCTCTCTCTCTCTCTCTCTCTCTCTCTCTCTCTCTCTCTCTCTCTCTCTCTCCTCATCCCCACCATGGTGATAAAATCCCGAGTATGTAGTACTACCTGTAAGTTCTAGTCCCCCAGCATTTTTTGATGGTTTGGTTTTTGTGTTTTGTTTTATATTGAAGTAGAGTTCACTAAGTTTCTCCTGGGATCCTCATCCTCCAGAAACTCCTAACCCAATCTTCCATGATTTTAAGATTCCAACAGGAGGCTTGGCCTTCCAGCCAGCATTTAAAATCTATGATTCTTACCCATAGGCCACAGTGCTCATTCAAGCTGTTTTCTGAGCTGCAGACATCCACTCCAGGTGGGTACAATCATTTGATTTGTATGAACTACAACTACCCTAATTTATTGGCTTTTGATATTTATTCAGTAATTTCTACCATCACCAAACTAAGTGTTTTATATAAAAACATCTTTGCCAAGGACAACATTCAGAGAACAGGAAAGCATACCAGGATTCCAAAGTGAGCTGAGTTGATCTCTCAGAGTATAAAGCCAAACTAGGTTGTCCAGCTGTGGTTCTATTCTGTTGTCTCTCACAGGGATTTATCCAGAAACAGGTGACTCTTTTGATTCTTCCAAATCCCATTCATAGAGTGGAAGAAAAATCTTTGCATTGCCCCCTGATGCTAATAAAAGTTGCTAACCGTTAGGTTTCATTGCTTAGTGTTGAGCCACATGCTCAGATCCCTAATTTGATTCTTCTGATCATGAGCCACTGGACAGCAGCCCCATCTTTGGCTCTGCATTCACACCAGGTATTAAGTGTGGCTGCTACTTAGCAGGTTTGGGGGTAGGCCTTCCTAACTCATTGTTTTGTTCACATCATAACCCACTAAATTAGAAGAGCATTTGTGTAGAGATTCAACAATAGTCTGAGTGAACATCCACCTGCAGTATTTTTCTACAAAAATTCAGGTCAGAGGTTAGTCAATATTCATAATCCACAACCTTCTCTCTTCCGCAGGCAAAACCAAGCCCAGCTCCTCCTTCTGACCACTCTGCTAGACAGTCAGCTCCTTCTAAAGGCTTCTCTTGCATTGAGACTGCATAAGGTCAGGCAAGTAGAGTTCTTAACGTGTGCCCCACCCAGCATTGCCTTACCTCTGTGGAAAGCCTTCTTTCTGAAGGAGTGTTATGAGTAGATGCTCAGCTTCCAGCCTGACTCTCCTCTGCCCAAGGTAATATTTACAAATTAGGCTGCGTAGTTGTTTGTGGTTCAGCCTCTCTGAATGAAGGAGATTTTATAAGAGGCCTGATCACTGGGAGTATTGTATAAGAAAGTGATCTCTCACATCCTTGTCACATAGAAAAGACAAGGATGTTTTCAGGGAAGAAACATTTAAAATACACCTTGTTTTGGGAGACAATTTCTCCCTGTGTAACCTAGGCTGGCTTCAAACCTGGATTCCACTGCTTTGGCCTCCTGAGTACTGGTATTGCAGGTGTGTGCCACCATGCTTTTCTTAAAATAATGTATTTTCAAAGAAAGGAGTGAGCTTTGAAACTTTCCTGTACATTTCTGGATTGTTATTCTGCTTGCAAACTGAACTGGGAAAGGTGAATTAAAGAACTCATCTTAGTTCTTATTCCCATTTGGCTAGAAATTCATTTTATTCTCCTTGAATTTTCCTGTATCAATTTGTTCGCCTGAGACGCAAAAGTTCAAAGCATAGAATCGTGAATGCACAGCTACAGATCTAAATGCGGGGACACCATGGGACTGGAGAGATGGCTCAGTGCTTAAGAGCACTGGCTGCTCTTGGTAGAAAACCCAGGTTTCAATACCCAGCACTCATATGGTAACTCAAAAACATCTATAACCCAAGTTCTAGGGGATCTGCTACCCTCTTCTAGCTTTTGCTGTGGGCACCAGGAATGTACATGATACACATACATGTATGCATATGTACACACAGACATGCAGAGAGAGAGAGAGAGAGAGAGAGAGAGAGACTACAAAAATAAATAAATGAAATAAAATAGAAACAAATTTGTTTTCTTTAGCACCCTTCTGCTCTGTACCCAACTCTCCAACCCTCAATGATCAATGGCTTCAGTTCCTTTAAATGTCTTGACACTCTGGAATTGAGAGCTCTGGGAGAGATACATCTCCTAAACTTAGGACACAATGATGCAGGTTACCTTTTATTCAGATGGATAGAGAGACTCTAAATATAGAACTATATTCAAACAGCTAAACATGGCACAAAGCTGAAGATGTACTCCACAGCCAGGCAGCCGTGCAGATGTCTTAAGGTGGTGCCACTGGGCTCCATGCACAAGTTCATCACCCCACCCTCCAGCCATTCTCTGTGTTAGAGTCAGGAAGGATCGTCATGTAGAAAAAAAGGAAGGAGGAAAAGCACTATTGCCGAAACTGTGAAGAAAGACGCTTAAATTCAGGACATGTGAGAGACGTAAATTAAAGAATAAGAACAAAAATGGTCATTAATTGTTATAAGGGAAAAAAGAGAGAATATAGGTGAAACTAAGAAAGTGGTATAGAGAAGCAATAGTGGGAGCAGGCTACATCTTCTGAGGACAATGCAAGGTATGAGAAAATGTGTTATGGTGGGAAGAAACCCAGGACCTGGGAGATCAAGGTGCCAAGGAGAGAAGATGTATGATGATCCCAGGAAGCCCAGAGTGAATGAGTACTGTTTGACATGGCTGTTTCATATCAAAGACACCAATGCCCTAGACCCATAGAAGTGTCAAAGCCTGCTCCTGAGGCTCAGAGGGATAGCAAACCCTTCCTTTGGTACAAGAGCAAATGCTGATCGTGTATGCAAGTCCAAGTGTTCAGGAACAATTGACTAGTGCGTGTAAAAATTAACAACTTCAGTTTCCTTCTCCTGAATGATTACAGCCTGAAACTGGTACCCTACAGACACCTCTTAGGAGACCAGCTAACTCCTCCTCCTGTGCTGCACATAAGAAATGCACTGAGGTTGTGAGTCATTGCTTATCAGCTGCTGCTCCAGAGGATAATCCTGGCTCATCTGATCCCCCGACTTTCCTGTACGTGTCCACATCCATCATCTTGCTGGGCTCCAAGATTTTGGAGCAGCAGGCACAGGAACAAGAGCAGTGCCCTGGAGGAGGAGTTGCCCTGAGGAGGCATGATCTCAGGGACCAGGCAGGTCTTACCACTTTAGCAGCAGGCAGAAGTGTCATGGTGAGAGAGAAGCCCTCACTGCTTGCTTAAGGACCTGGCAAGGAAGGTGTCTATGACTTAGCTTCCAGATGAATTACACCTGCCTCTCTCCTAGGTACAAGGGGCTATGAGAAGTAATACAATCTGATTTGAGTTTTAGAAATGGCATTAAACTGACGTTCACAAACATATTGTAAGAGCAAAAAAACAGGGCTCTGGTTTCGTTTCTCTGCGGTTGCAAGTTAAGATGCACTCTCCAGGCTCCAACTTAAAAGCCTAAAATTAAGGTTTTCCTTGGCTTGAATCAAAATCTTATTGAGGCTCTGACCCCTTTTTTAGACCCTGGACAAGCACAGCACAGATGTCCCCTCCATCTTCTGTAGATACCAGCACTCCTTACCCCACCCCCACCAAATATTCCAAAGTAACCTCATCTAACTTCTGTTCCCACCCTCCAGTCTTTGCTCTTTCTTTTATAAAGACTGTGATGATGGTTTCATGTACCTAGATAATGTGGGATATCCTTCCATGTCAGGCTGATTGACTTAATCATGTCTTCCAAGTGCCCTTTTGCCATGTTAAGTGGCATGTTCACAGAGTCAGGGATTGAGGGAGTCACTAGCTTGTCTACCCAAGTATATAAGAAGCCATGGAGCATTAGCTAGATAAAAAAATCTAGGCTATTTGGATCCAAATGTGTGCCACAAACAAAGACATGAGAAAAAAACAGGCAAATAGGACAGAACTTCAAAATGCTCTAGATGTGAGCTGGCAAAATGGCTCCACAGATAAATGTGATTGCTGTGCACACCTGACAACTTAAATTGATTTTGAGAACCTATGGAAGAAGACAGTTAATTATACAAAGTTGTTCAGTAGCTTCCCCATTCCCTATGGCATGCACGCTGCACATCCACACATGCACCTAAAATCATTGTTTTAAATGAGCTGGTTATGAAAAGTAAGATAAACATGTGTCAGAGATGATGCTTGTGACATCACTGGATTGTACTGTGACCTAGCAAAGGTAATGTGATTCTCAGAAGAGATCAAGGTTTGAGAAGAAAGTTTCCAAAGTCAATTTTGGCCTGAAGAGCATCACAGCCTGCAGGCACTCAAGAAGACATATGGATTGGTATTTGGATATATGGAAATATCACTTTAAGGAGGGCTTACTGTAGTGTATGGCTGTGGAATAGGGTTTTGCATGGCTGTTGATAGAACACAGAGCAGGACTCAAGTCAGAAAAGAGAAAGACTACCAAGACATAGACCCACCCCTTTGGCAGGTGACAAATAGAACATTTATGTCAGTCAGCTACCTGCAAGGCTTGTAGACTTGCTTTTCTCTTTCACTTCATAGTAAAACAACTTAGAGAGAAGGAAGAAAGTCCAGAAACAAGGTGGGTTGTAATAGTTACATCCCTCTGGACAAGGTTCTGCCTGTCCCTTTGGTTGTCATAATGTCATAATGTTCTTTCAGGGTGGGTGTCATCCTCCACAGACATGAGCTAATAGTCAGATAGGCTGTGTCATGGTGACGAGATCTCTGAGGGGGGATCCTCTTGCATGTTGCTGGGGTTCAAGTGTCTTTGATCTCCCCTCTTCTGAACTCCGTTCCAGAGGCTTGATCTGATTTCTGTCACTACACTGTCTCCCAAAGACAACATCTGGACCCTGGGGAATCAAGAGTGAAAAAGAGAAAGAAAGATGCAGGTAGCCTACATGTGTCCCAGACAAGTATGGAGGCTGTGGGGACTGTGAAAGGAAATAGCTTTTGGGTCTATGTCGAATCTCAAAGGAATTGGGATGGGCTAGGAAGAGGGGCTGAGAAAGGGCCAGATATAGTTTTCAGTCCTTCTTTCTCACAAACCTGTGTATCTTTGTGAAGATCATCTTGCGAATGTATGGCTGTTGCTTTTGCCTATAGTCACACAGAGAACACATATTTAGTATCTTGCCAGCCATAATGGTATTTTGGTTTACTTCTGATGGAGAAATATTTCCTCTCCAGAAATGCCAAGTTTCTATTACAATCTTGTTACTGACTTGCTTGAGGGAAGGGGGAATTGACTGGGTGTGAGGAGTGCGGGTCCTAATGATGCCATTAACTACCCTTAGGCTCCTGGGACCAGAACTATTGGCATTTTCTTATCCTTATGGATAGTAAACATACAGCTTTTGCTTTGAATAAACTCCAACAAATATACACACTTTTCACACATCTAAAACCATATCACTCTGGAAGCATGAAATGAGTAGTTTACAAGAAAAGTAAAAAGGTAGCAACCCAAGTGGCTTCTGTAATGCTGTGGGATGGCGCTCCGGTCTACAAGCTGTGGCCTTTAAATGGAGTTCTTCACAATCACGGTGCTTCTCAGCAGCCTGGGCTGGAGCCTCTCACACTGACAATCAATCAGCACCTGCGGCAGCTATTATGCATGGGACTGTTGAGAACTGGCAGGCTCTAATGAGAAATTAAGGAGACTTTTCCTTTGAATAAATTCTATCTTATTTTTGTCCTAAAACATTGTGCAGGATCTACGATTGCTGGAGTTCCTGTCCCCCCCCCCCCGCCCCCCACGCTGTTCTCATGTGTTCTCTGAGCAATATTTCCATGAACACTCACACTCAAGTCAGTACTGTGCTCTGTGAGCACAACAATGCATTTGGTTCTAGAATTATTCTCTTAACTCCATCATATACAAAGAAAGAAATAGGAAAACTAATGCATTTTTAAGAACAAAAGTACATATAAAGATTGAGATATAAAGGAGGCACCCGGAGGAAGACACGCTTCTGTTGTGCCAGGGAAAAGGTCAAAGAATTAAAAAAGGAAAAAGCATTTTTCTCCTGTAAAACAGCTCCCAGGAGGCAAAAGAAGAATGTTCATGGACATAGAAAACATACAGTGCTACAGCAAATCATCTGAGGTCGTAATTTGCTGGCCTCCATGGAGATGGAGGTGCTGGGCAGTGGAGCTGAGGGTATTTTGCAAGCAGCTCATGGATACATATGCACTGACATCCCCAATGACTGATACAGGGGCCTGTTGTGATTGAGGTGGGCTGAAAAAAGCCAGTCTGGCACTCATGGAGGGCAAAAGAAGAGCCGATGCTGGTATGTAAAATTCCAATCAGAGACCCATGTCTCAACAAACAGGAGATGATGAAGGTGATGACAGTCCAAGCGATCTACTCAGATACAGACATTAGCTAGGCCCTGCTTTAGACCCTCTCTGTCTGCTCCTAAGGTCTAGAGGGCAAGCAGAATGGCACCTAGCAATCATTTGACCTCCCCACCGCCATTCATGGTTGTTGCTCACCTCCAAGTCAATCTTTAGACCAAGAAACTTATCTGAAGATACTAAAAAACTGAACTTCACCCTCCTGTGCACTTCCAGGACCAAGTCTCTGTTAGCATGGTGCTGCTTTCTGTAACTAGTCCGCACATCAGATCAGTTGGCACCTTTTATATTGCACTTTATCTTGCTTCTTCTGGACATCTTAATTGCTGCTTTATGCTGCTTATTCAGCCTCCTTGGTAGAAATGACCACGGAAGACATAAGAAACATGGCTTACTTTAAGAAGAAAATCAATAGTCACTCACCATCCACCATTTCTACAAATATCTAGTAATCACTTAGGCAGTGATAATCATCAGAAGTAAAACCAAAAAGGGAAATACACAATACACCAATACACAATACACACACAGAGAGAGAGAGAGAGAGAGAGAGAGAGAGAGAGAGAGAGAGAGAGAGAGAGAGAACATTGTCATTGGCCAAATAAAACTTGCAACTGAGTTGAGGAGACACATATTTTTAAAACTTTTCAAACAAAATTTAAAAACACTAAAAATATATACTGATATTTTCATAAGTGTGATCTTGCTAAAGAGGGTACCGCAGTGAAATAGGAGAAATTAATTTGTACAATGAACCATGAACACTTTTAAAGAGCATGCCCCAGAATGGTAAATCTTAGACTGACATATGAACTTGAGAAGCAAGCTAGACAGCTTTCTTCTATTATAACAAACCCTGAGATAGCCAATTTATAAAGAGAAAAGGTACAGGCTGGTTTAGGCTTTTAGATGTTTCAGTCATAATTGGATGCCCTGTTGCTATGAGCCTGTGGGAGCATCAGGTTGAAGCAGACAGTAGAGAAAATTACTCATCTCATAGCTGGGAAACAGGAGAGATGGAGTGAGCAGATGGTCATGGAGTTTCTCAGCACCTTTCTGGAGCACAGCATGATGGCCTGAAGACATCTCAGTACATCCCACTTTTTAAAGTTTCTGTGGCTTCCTGATACCTAAGACTAGGATCTAACCCTTCAGTAAATGGAGCTTTCAAGAACATTCAAGCTAAGCAATAGTGAGAATTTAATTTGGTCAGTGAGAGGGAGAGGAGAAAAGGCACAGCACAGAGAGTCACAGGGGCATACACATTCTGCGTCTGGGTTTATCTAAGCACAGTGGAATCCCAGAGCTCAAAGAGCTGAAGAGAGGGAGTAAATCGGATACTTTAAGGTTAAAAATCTTTATTTCAAAAACATAATGGTAAGGCATTGAGATTTTATCAAAAGTGGAAATCTAGTGTTCATTGTGAAGAAGAAAGAAAGGACAACGTCACATGAGACAAAAGGAGGGACAATCTGATTATGAGAAAGTAGATAAGATTCTAGTACTGTGTGGAACAGCTCCAGTGTGAGGCAGAAGTAATGGAAACTTTTGCTATGATTGTGAAAGACAGAGAGAAAAAGGAACACCAGCAGGATATGCCACAGACAATCTCCAGGACTCTATACATAATGGGTTCTCCAAAACAGGGGAAGCAGCAGATGTTAAGGAACCCTGCAAGTACAGCTCCTGCTTCCAGAAGGTAGGTGGCTGTGCCCCCCTGGCATGCTTCATAAAGGTGATGAATGGCTTTGATGAGACATGATTAGACAGCCAGATGGGTGCTGAGTCCCGTCTGCAGCTTAGCACCAAGGGCTGCTATGGGAAGAATGAGCCATGAGTCATCAGCTGGTTGGTGGCAGAGACGTCAAAGACCATTGGTAGTAAAGCAAAACCAAATACTCCAGGAACAGAGCTCTGTAAGAAATGAGGTTGCAAAGTCTGACCAGTTCACTGTCTGGAAAGCAAGTGCTTAAAAATGAAGTGCAAGAATGCAAACAAGTCAGGAAAGTATAGAATCATGGATACAAGGATCAGCAGTACAATCAACAGAGCACACGGGAGTGATCAGGGGCTGACTGGACTTAGGGGAAAGGAGTTGTCACTGTTGATCATTGATCAACAAGTCAATGTTGGAGGCACAAAGAGAGGTGCATCCAGGGTAGAGCGGGTGAAGGATGAAGCAGAAAGCAAGGAACTAGAGATCATGAGGCAGAACAACTGTGAGACTCCAGTTTCCAGAGAACAAAGAGCACTAGTTCCATTTTAGAATAGGATTTGCTGGTCAGGTTTCTAGACACGATTTAAGCAATGAATTTTTGCCAAGTTCTTTTTAGATGGATCACATTTTCCTTCCAATGGCCCTATACATGAAAAATTAAAGTCAGAAAAGCCAACTTAGAATGACAATACGTGTCTTTTAGGCATACATGAATTGCACACAGTGCTGGGTCTGATTCTTTCAAGTATATCATACAGTATAGCCATTTTATTTCACATATCTTTCCCCTTTTCTCCCACTTGACCTGCACGCCTTCTAGTCTCCTTCTTCTCCCCAGGCTTTTTGTTTTCTCATATGGATATATGTGTATACATATTTATGTATATATATATATATTTGTATATATTTATGTGTGAGTCTCCCCTCTCTATTGGATCATAGACCAATAGGATCCACGAAGGTAATGAGAGCAGAGGCAATGGAGTGGGGGTGTCAGAAGTCCTGTGAGTATGTACTATCAATGACCACACCAGGACCAGCTATCAGGAGGAAGATCAACTTTACTTAGGTTAATTTAAGACTTATAAAGTTATAGGGGGACTGAGGGTAGAAACATCCAGGATGAACAAAGATCATTGGCTGAGGGCTTAGGGTACCTGAAATGCCTCATTAGCATGGGACAGCATTTAAGGAATCTCAGGTGCTAGCTGAACAGATTTCTATCAGGAGAAGGGGAATTGGTCATGTAATCTAACTAATGCTATGGGACATTCCTCAAGTAGAGGCAGGAATGGGGCTTAGAAATCCTCTGAAAATGTCAGAAAGGAGAAACCCAGCTAATAAAGGGAGTGTTCCATATTGCAAGAGCCCCGAGTCTATCCAGTCATGGTAGATATCTACCTTCATTAGCAGAGTTTTTCCACATTTATGTAGAAAACCTAGAGTCACAAGTGAGAGAATACCTAGCCCCTGTCTTCCTGAGGTTGGCTTATTCCATTTAATATGGTGATCTCAGATTTTACACATTTTCCTGCAAATAACATAGTTTTCTTGTTTTTTTTTAATGGATAAATGAAATTTCATTTTGCAAATATGCCATATTTTCTTTTTCCATTCAATTGTTCCAACCAACCTGGACTGATTTCATGACCTGGGGACTACTGGTAGTGCTGCAGTAAACATGCCTGTACTGTTTCTCTATTGTGAAAACAAACAAAAGCAAATAATTGAGGAAAATGCTTCTTCATTCAGCTCCTGAAAGCCCTTCCCAACAGGAGTCATTTATCCATGAGAGATCTCCATAGGAATTCTCACTTCAAGAAAATGACAGGGTTATTTATTTAGTCCAAATGAAAAGCTCTATCTCCATAAAATAGTCTCCTTATCTACTACACTAAATTTCACCAGAATGCCTAGAAACAAAAGTGGCTTCTACTCTGTAGATATGAATGCACAGTTTTAATCCTGAAAATATTTATATAACCTAGACAATCACAAAACTTGCTCCTACACAGCAAGTACAAACCCAACTTATTCTGCTTCAATACAAAATGATACAATGCAAGGCTTGTTTGCATTCCTGTAGAAGAAACTGTTAGTTGTCTTTATAATATCAATTAGCTTAGACAGAATTAGAAGCTTTGTTTCACCTTAGGGTGGTCAGAAGCCTGCTGACAACTGCCCTGTCCAAATATCGTTGCAGATTATGGGCAAATGAATATTTTTGGATAATGAAGACTGGCTAGACTGATCAAGGCTCTTACAATAGCTGTGCTTTGAGGCTCTTATTCCAATATCTCTCTCCCCTTCCCTCCTTTCCCTTCTCTTCCCATAGGCCTTTTCTCCCTACACTTTTATTACTGAAACAACCAGAGCTCCAGCAGCCATCTTAGAATGTAATAAAGTTCTTAAGAGACAGACATTCTCACTCCATTAGAGTCTCCCAGAGCCATAGGCCAACACCCATTGCCCATTAAATATTATTGGTATACTCTCATTCTCTTTTAACATTAAATGCCATTTCCTTCTCTCTCCGTCTCAAAGACACATCACACAGCACAGTCTGTGCCCAAGCAACAAGAATGGATCACTCTGTGGCCCACATAGGGCAGCATTCAGCCTATATAACATCACCTTGTCATCTCCATTTGTTAGAAAACTCAAGGATGGAGTTACAGTTTTTTCATCTCTTCCTCTGTCAGCCCCATGTTTGCTGTTCCTCCATCTGCGTATGGACAGAGTTTTGTTTTTGTGTTTATTTGGCTTGGTAAATATTATTTAAAGGAACAAATGCATATGATTGTGTAAAGTTGTGAATGCATGAAAGGGCTCTGACTCTTTGAAGTATAAAACTAAGTTGTACCAAAAAAAAAAGACAGATACATTTTGAAGATTGTTTGAGAATGTAAACTATCCCTCTCCTGGGTTTGAGTGAGCAAATGTGTAATTAAGAAGCACTCAAGATATTCTCATGAACACTAATAGATGTATGTGGTTTTGAAATACTTTCAAATGGTCATGTTAGGTTACTTTTCAGTTTAATATTCAACAAACAAACCAAACCACAACCTTAAGCCATCAAGTATTAATGTGCCTTTCACTGAATACTTAAAGTTATTTTGTATGTGGACTTTAATATAGGATTAGTGAAGCTAAGGAATAAACAAGGGTAACATTTCTGGAATTATCATCTCTGACCTATAAAGTTTTTACTCAGGATGATTTCCATAGAAGATAGTTTGCTTAAAAGTCTCAGTTGTGTGACCTTCAGCTCAAAAGTCTTAAGACAAGTGTTTAACTGCAAAGGCATAAAATATCTACATGACTTCTAAAGGTAATGGCATTTTCAACATTAGCATAAGATCTGACCTTTGTGTCCAGTCTTCTGGGATGTGCCACTTTAGCATGTTGGGGTTCTTTTTCTTCCTGCTTATTGTTCAAAGGCATACCTTGAAGCACAAACTTCAAGAATACAGCACTTCAAAGACAGAAAAGAACCCCGAAGAGCAGGACATCGCAGAGCAAAACTCAATTAAATTTTAACCTTTCAAACTGTAAAAGATGTGGAGTTGCTCCATTTCCTCCTTACCCAAATTAAATTGGATCCCCAAAGACACAAATAAAGATGCAAGGAAGACACTGGCACAAACACAATGACTTTCAAGAGCCAGGTTAAATTATAACACATCTCATTTATTCACTACAGTATAAATATATTCATGTTTCCCAATTTGGTATTTATTGATTCAACAATGGAAAGGGAATGGAATATATCAGAATAGGAGAAAAGGGAAATCATAAAGTCCTCAGTTGAAATGTCTTCACCAAAAAACTGTAATTTGTGTGATTGATACATGAAAATCAGAACTAGTGATATAAAAAGTTACCTATGATTGATTAATCATTACAATGAAAGTATCTCAGATATAAAGGATATCCAGAAAAGACAGGTTTAAAGAAATCCTGGTATAGAAAAAACATGGCACAATGGAGTTCTTTCTGCATAGCACAGCTATTATTGCCCAACGCTAATGCTGGCTAAGACCAAACTGTAAGAAAATTAATGTGACCCAGCATCAAGATTTAGAAAAACGGTGTTAAAAAATGTTCAGCAGTGTTTGACTGGAAATTCTGTTCAGTAGTGGACACATTGATTTTACACATTAACTGTAAGGTGTTATTTATTATTTTAATAAGCCCTAAAGGAGCCCTATCATTGAGGGCAGCAATTCTGAGAGTGATTTTTTTTTAGAGAACTTATGAAAAATATGTAAAAGCTCAGTGTTCAGTTACTATTTGCTATGTATAATCCTTCTAGGTCTAGACGTTGCCTGAGGCCATTGGCTCCCAACACTGTAATTTGTAAACATGCACTATTTAGTTGCATGTAATTATGCATGTTTAAACCTAGAGTTTTGACCACAACCCAGGGATTTGAGATTCTCTCCCTTAGGGACTGCTCCTGAGAACATGAGTTTCCACAAGGCTCTAGGTGAGCAGCATGGAACCCTCAACAGTTCAAAATAACTGGCTTAGAATTTTAAGACAACAATAATTAGTCATCCAAATTAACAATGCAACCTACTTTAATTCCCTTCTATAACCACATAAAATTAGTCTGTGGGATTCTAAGAGTGCTATAAATGACAAATGTCTTCAATTTTGCTGATGGATTGGCATAAGCAAGAACACATATGGCAATTTCTTTATATCACATCATACTGTCACTTAGTTTTTGGGAAAGTTTGCATTTAAACTGCCAGGCATTTATTTAAAGATGTGAAAAATAGAAATGATTCTTGAACTGCTTCCTACTCCAAGTTGTTAGGAACTTGGTCTATTTAAAAAGGAAGATGCAGTGTGTGGCTTGGGTGACCTAGGGTGGTCCTCTTCGTTCCTGCACTTCTTAGTTAGGACTCTTGTCAGGGCATTGCTGTGTCTGTCACAGATAATCTGTCACTCACCTGGTTTGGCAATCAGAAAAAAAAAAAAAAAGGTCACAGAGTCTACACTGGAGAGGGACCTTCGAGTTTGTTGGTTATTAATAAGCATAGAGTAATAGAGAGTAGATGACTGGCAGAGCATTTCTTGCAGTTTTTAGGCTGTGCCTGTGTCTGGTCTTAGATGAGCTGCCATAAAGACAGGCTTACTCCTCTGGTGCCTAGATGCATGAGTGGCTCAGATGTTGAGCAGCAGTGGACGACAAATCAACGGGAAAGTGTGGAGTTTGGAGCTGCTCAGTGGCAAAATTAACAAAGACCTGAAAGAAAAAAATGAAATAGTTACAAACTCATTTGGTATTGACTCTTATTGTTGTCGCAGACACTGCCCAAACAGGCAAAAAAGAGCTAAAGGCCAACCTAGTCTTCTATGAGAGTGTGTATTCTAGATGTGGCAGGCAAGTTACATTCATGAAATCTCAACAATACTGTAGCCTAAAGAAGATCTGAATTGTGACAACCCCAACTGACATGTCAACATAAATGTGGAACTCTCACATGGCCCCACTCCTAGATGAAGAACTACAGGCAATTAATGACTGCTGAGAAAGCACAATCAGTCTGTCCCAGAAACTCCTAACTGGATGTTGGCTATCAAGTGTTCAGCTCTAAAACCATAGACATAAAAAGAAAACTTGATGGACTCAGTAGAAGACATAAATATATATGAATAAATATATACATATTTATATATTTATATATAATATATTATATATATGTATATGTATATTATATGCATATGTAATGATAATAATGTTCTTGAGAGGAAACAAAAAGAAGTACATGAGAGTGGTTGGAGGAAAAATAAAGGAAGGAGGAATGAGGTAATTATATTTTAATTACAAATAAAATCATTTTTAGAAAGGAAGACATCATGCCTTTATGTCACCCTTTCCTTTATCATCACACACACACACACACACACACACACACACACACACAGGAATCCACTGAACAGTCAGCTCTCAGAATAAGGACTAAAGAGGTACCTGGAAAATCTTAATATTTCAATACCTCATAGTTTCAATAAATTTACATTTCAGATATTCTTAGTAAATATTTCATTTTCCTCAGAGTCAGCTATTATTCTACTACTGTAGAATCGAATCCATCATTTGGCATGGAATAGTTAGAAAGGGGAAGTTTAACCAAATGGGCTTTCCAGGACCTTCATGAGGAAATTAAAGCTCTGTACACTGAACAAAGCACATGAGACAGACATCCTAACTTTCGCCCTCTATACTAGACTTTTGGAAAATTGACTTAGGTTAACTAAAAGAGATGGTGTGCTAAAGAAACAATCTAATTTTAAGGTCTGATGAATAAAGTCTAATAACTATATGCATATAATGATATGCAAATAATTATACACAATAATAATATGCAGTGCTGTTTGAGGTGGGGTACCTGTTCCAGAGTGGTTTGACTGATGGAGTAATGCTCGATATTAAGGAGATTCTTGCTGTTCTCTAGAACTTGGAACAAATCAGCTAAACACTCCCAATTCTTTTGTATGTGATATTCGAATAAATTAAGGCGCTGTCCCTGAAAGCCAGAAAATATGGGGAATAAAGATTAGAAATTACTGAACAAAGTTAATTTTACTACATTTTGTTGAAAATAAACTCAAATATGCTTTTTCAGCCACACAATGTAAGGTTTCTAGGTTAATGTTAGGAGTCACTAATGAATGCTTATTGCTACAGTTCACCCCAAGACACACTAGACCAGTGGCATTCACTTGGATTCAGTCTATGCCTTGCCCCACTCTGCCTCACAGTGTCATAAGCACTAGGAGAAGTTTTAATGACCAGTGACTGTCTACAGATGCTCCAGAAAAAGGAGGGTGAATACAGTATAATGTAAATGTCTGAGGGTTCCCCAAACATCACAAGCAGCAAGGATTCTTAGGTCTCAGATGTCTTCTTTACTAGCTGAACAACTTTTGCTAAGACATTTACTCACTCTGATTCTTGTTTTTATGCTGTCCCAAGAAAATAATTTAGAGTGGTAACGGAATTCAAATGATAGTGTCTCACAAGTTATTTGTTAAAATGAATAAAGAATGGCTACTTATTGCCTATCACCTGTTAGAAGTAATGATACATAAGAGTGACAGTTATCTAAAAGAAACATAATCCAGGCTGAGGAGATGGCTCCATGGTTACGGGCATGGCTTCTCTTCCAGGAGACTGGACTCAATTTCTAGCACACATATCAGAGCTCACAATGGTCTACAACTCAGTTCCATGGGATCCAATGCCCTCTTCTGGCCTCCAGAAACGGGAGGACTGCATGTACCTGGTACACAGACATTAACGTAGGGACAATAACCATGCATATAAAATAATGATAAAAAAAACTCAAAAAATGATAGCAAATTTGGTGCCCACACCTGTAAGCCTAGCACTTGAGGGGCGGAAGTAGGATATTTGGTCTAAATTCAAACCTATCCTTAGCTGGCTAGTGAGCTTCAAGCTGATCAGGCTACACAGCAAGAGTGTGCAAAACAAACAAACTAGAAAGAAATAACTGTATTCAGTGCTTCTAAAACTTCACTGTGTAAAAGAACAACCTAGTTACCTTGTCAAAAGGCCAATTCATATCAAGTGGGTCCAAGCCTGTGTACCTAAAGAATAGCACCTATTGAAGATGCTACTGGCCCATGAACCATACTTGTTCACATCAGCTTCACAGATTATGGTTCCAATCATATGATTCTTTTCATTGAAAAATGAAAAAAAAAAGTTCAAGCTTATATAATATTAAAATTACCAAGCTTACCAAACCCCATAACAAATACTTAGAAGAAACTGACCTCTGCAGCTCTCCATCCAGATGAAATAAACTACACAATGGAGCTGCGAGTGGATTTAGAAGGGAGACATATGCAATTAGTCTCTTCTGAATTGTCCCATAAGTGACCAAGCGTTCCTGCCATCTACTAAAGTGGTCAAGCAATGTCTGCAATCCAAGATTTTTTTCATAGGGAAACATGGCCAATAATTCTTAAAGAGGCAAAATACAGCAGGTTCTGTCTTTCGGCAGTGTGGAATAAAAGAAAAAATGACTAATACATGTATAATATTCTTTTGGTTAAAAATGGTAACACGGGCCATTAGGATTATCTCTCTGCCTAGCTGTTTTATCCCCCTTGAAACATTCCCTCCTGGAGAAAGGATGAACTCATAGGACAAGAAACTTAGGAAACTTCGAGGCTCAGGGAACAGAGAGATATAAAACTCCATGAAGGCCTCCCTGCAGGTTATAAAATAATAACAGGAGGGAGGGGACTCTCTCCACTGGAGATGCTCACAAGAAGTGCATAAAATATCAGGGGTGCAGTTTGAGGAAGTAGTCACTCCTCCTGGAGCTGGTTATTCAGTGATATCATTGCCTTTGAGTAACTCACACTCTTGTAAGTAACCCCAATAACACCACTGGTTCACTAAGCTAACCCCAAGTGGTATCCTTTTGTGAGCTTGTCATCAATACCTTATCTGGGGTGAATATATACCTATTCATGAATTTTCTGAAAAAGTCACACAACCTACCTTAAACTGGATTCCTGGGAAATGGAGCTTCAAGTAGTCAGAAACTGCACTAGGCTGACTTCCTTCCTTGTGGAGCCAAACTTTGACTGTGTAACCATCACCAAACCTGAGTCAAATAAAAATATGGGTAGCATTACACATGTGTTATATATTGACTTACAGTGAGGATGTGATACAGTAATTTGTATAGATCTAGAGAAAGTAACTCCTTTAAATCACTGGGGTATTTGGATTCTCAAATATATAGTATGGAGAAGTTAACTTTAAGTCCCTAACACAGTTACGGTCACTCATTTACATTAACAAGGACATTGGCTTAACTTAAAAACAAATCAGCAAATCCAGAAACCGGTACATAGTTCATAAAAGAGCTCAGGTGAAAATGCAAGTTGTAAATGTGGAGTGCTGAGTTAGAGGAAGCCAGAGGTTGCCCTGGAGACTAACCTGGAAAGCACATTTCCAGGTTTGTTGCTTCAAGAACTGTAGTGATTTAAATGTGACTGGGAAAAGATGGGAAGGAATACGTAAGTGACTGGAGGGCTTGTCTGTCTATTGTGTAAAAACATTTTCCAGGTTTAAGTCAGCCTCAGTGACTGGAGAATCTCTTAATGGCCCCAGAAGCCTATATCCTTAGAGATACTGTACCTAGCACTGCAGCGTAGATTGCTTCATTGTTATCTCAGCAGCATCACTAAGTGCAGAATCACACTAATCTCACACAGTAATCTTCAAGAAGGTAGTAGGCTTTCAAAACCTTTGTGTTTTTAATAACTATTTTTAAGTCTCAGAGAATTTCCTTCCCTGTATTTTGATCATATTAACTCCCATAACTCTGCTCAATTCCTCCCACGTTCCTACCCACACCAGCTTCTTCACATTCCTAATAATGCATTGAATCCAATTTATGTTGGCCAATATAGTCCTGGGTGTGCAGCCAGACGCTAGTGTTTGGTCTAAAAGAAAATTGACTTTCTTCTCCAGAATCCATCATTTGTCCATAGATCTTCATTTAGGGTAGATGCTCAAACACTCGTTTCCTGTCCATGATAACATGTTAACTGGATTGGCCTTGCTATAAAGTCTTGTGAACGCAATAACAGGTGCTGTGAGGTCATGGCTACAGTGGTCTAGTCCTATTCAGAAGATGCTCCAGTCTTTCTTCCCTTTTATGATGGTTTCCATGCTTTGGGTAGGTTGATGATACAGATACCCATTTGTGGCTGAACACTATACGGATACATATTCTTGGCACTTTAGGAAGTTGTGTGTTTCTTCATTAGCCACTGCTCACTGCACAAAGAGTTTTCTCTTATGAGTTCTGAGAGACACTAATCCATTGGTAGAGAGAGACCTACTTAGAAAGTAGTTTGGTACCAAGCCATTTAGAAATATACTAGTCATTGGTTGCCCCCAGAGACAGCTTTCCTAGTCATAGTTCCTTAAAGTATAGTACCAGGGCCATGTTTTTTTTGTTTGTTTGTTTTGTTTTGTTTTGTTTTGTTTTGTTTTGTTTTGTTTTGTGGAGGGGATTTTACAAAAAAGTAGTTGGTTGGTCCTATAACATTCATGCCATTATTTGCACCTCTGAGTATATCTTGCCTCAGTGGTCATTATTACAGGAATAATTTTCTCTGTCAAAAATCAATGGGAGGCTGCTCCTGAAGCAGAAGACCCAGTTATGGGGAACTAGGAAGTCCTTTTAGATCTCCAGGAATCTTGTGGCAGCAGCTTCAGGAGGCCATACCCTGTTGGAGCTAAGAATCAAGCTCTGAATTCTTGGTGTCTTCTTCTATGGAATTCTGAATTCCATGTTGAAAGCACGCTGAAGCCTGAAAATGGCCAAATTTGTTGAGAATTATCTAGGACTTTAATATCTGGATTTCTAACTACATGTAACATATAAAAAATTTTATTAAAAGCTATCATCAATTCTGGTGGCTATGATGGTCTTTGGAGGGTACTGTGTTGCTGTTCTGTCCTTGTCATATGCTTGAGGCTTTGACTGCCAGTAATGGAACATTTATATAGACTTTTGTTTCTTTAGTGGCTGTTAGTGCTGCATTGACAGCAATCTGTTCCTTAACCTTGGGGTTTGAGTTTTCCACCTATCAGAGAGCTCTGTAGTAAGTGGTAAACTTTGTATCTGAAACCCCTTCTACTACTATGGATCAAAGTCCCCATCCCTTATGACTGATGTCTTCTAGTTTACACATGGCTGAGATGCCAAGGAGCATTGGTAAACACACATGAACCCATATAAAGATGAATTCTGTAACACTCCTATTCAGCCAGCTCTAGAAATTGTATGCTAATACATGAGATCTTTACAGAGGATTTATATCAATGGCTATTCTGCTCCATAGAAGTGGGAGAAAGAGACTGAGCTGCTGATTTGCACACATAGACTGCCAACTGAGTGGATATTTCAGTTCTTTAAGCAAGAAAGTTATAAGCACGAATGCTCGAAGGGACTTCCCAAGGTCAAAAGATGGGTCACTGCAACTTTGAAGCTTCTCCATGAAATAGGCTGCCAGCTATGACTGGGCACAGCATTGACTCCTAGGAGGGGTATGCTGAGTGACAATATGTTTTTAGATATTCTGTTACCATTTATGAAGAATTTGTGACAAAGATGCTGGATCCTAACAGCCTGCATTCCTCCCACAAAATGCATGACCTTAAAAAGCTGGGTATGTCTTCCAAGCTCAGCTGTCACATCTAGAGATGGGACTAAGAAGAGACTCTGCCTAATAAGGTTATTGGAGGACAGATTAATTCTTCTTTGTGAGTCATTTGGAACTGCTTTTGGCACTATGTAAATAAGTAAATAAATAAAGAGTGTAATTTCAGCTCTATGCTGGATTTCACCAGAATGAAACATTATTCTATTTGATATTGAGAAGCTCACAATTTATTTGGGAAAGTTCTATGAATGCAGACAAGACAGTGCAAACACAGATTGTATGCTGGTGGGAGTGGTGAAGCGAAAGGAGACTTCATGGCCACTATCATCACTAATACAGTTTCTAGCCTTTCAAGGTTTATTTTGTTTGTAGCCTTTAATAGTATATTTTAATGTATTTTGAAAAGTTCATGCTAAATTTCAAAAATTGTCTAATAAATTCTCTATAAGCATATTAATATTTTAAATTCTTTCAATGCTACATTTCATTTGAAGTAACATATTCTACCTTTGCTAGAGAAAAACAGAAAAAAATTTAATTCTTAAGAAAAAAAATTTGAGAGAAAATATCCCTTTCATAGGAAGGTAATAACCGTGGCTTTGTCTAGATTACTCAGCAATGCATAAAGTCATGAAAGGATGTATATTTAACAATTAAGAAAAATCTTTGAAAATCATTAAATTAACTTATGACATATCTAATTAGGTATTTGACTTAGGTTTACTTTCTCATCTCTGCCTCAGTGAGCCATGGATCTAAATTCCCTGGAGAATTTATTTGATTACCATTAATTTTCAAAGACTGAAAGGTTTCAGCACAGACAGTGAACCAGTGTTGAGGTACACACTTATTAACCCAACACTTCAGGATTGTCCAGTATGCACTGCCATTTGTTTAGCAGCCATCACATAAAGAAGGGAGCAGCAATGTCTGCAGGCAGTTATGTGTAAAAATATTTTTGATACATTGCTTATTAATTGTAATATATGTAAAAATATTAAAACAGAAGCGTGAGAAGCACAGGAGCACAGAGGAGTCTCAAGCCCAGACACTAAAGAGCACAGTGAGTGAGCAGGTACTGACTGAAATGACCCCACAAGGCAGAGCTGAAGCCCTGAACTTTTACACTTCTTAGCTCCAGACTCCATTTGAAAAATATTTTACCTCAAATTAAAATTAAATGGTCCATGGAAATATGTTGATATTATTCTCAACCATTAAAATATATATCCACAAAGTATTTTAAATGAGAAAATGCTCATAATTACATGAACTATAAAATGGAAAATTATAGACTCAGTAGAATATCACCTGTGCAAGCATGTTTATAACAAGTGCAAATGAAATACTAGGATATTACTTGAAAGTTCTATGACAGTTAGTTATTCTTCACCCACTGCTGAACACTAAAAGAGTTCATAACACCATTGTAATTATAAAAAAAAAAAAGGTTTCTAAAATACAAAGAAGCATTCTATTGTGCTAATTTCTGCAAATGCATTGCCATTCTGGCTTTTAAATATACCTACTAAAGATTACAGGCATAAAACTTCTAGATATAGAAACTAATATTTGAGTTAAAGTAATAAGTATTTAAAATTTGTTTTAGATGTCTCTTTATATGAAATTAAAGTCCATCATCTGATTCATAAGGCATATAAACACACACACATCACACACTCACAAACACACACATACATCCATTGATATATTCTTCCCAATAAAATAATTGTAGTATAAAATATCTTTAAAATTTTTTAAATGGTGTTTTTCTATTCATGATATAATAAAAGCACAGAAAGCATAGGGCACCATAACCCTAAGTTCTTATATGAGCTCCCATCTGTATAAGAGTATTCCCTCCCAGGGGATACAAGAGAATAGATTCTGACCAAGTCACCTTATTTATAACTTTCTTGTCTCACTATACTATATCCTCCTCTTTCATGGTTTGGTGTCTGTGCAATATGGCAGTTTCTAGTCATCTCCCTTCAGTAGCTTCTTTGCTGACCATGGAAGACAGAGTAAAGTGTGATTCTAAGGAAAGATGACTGAATTTTGGGTAGGTAACAAATATATACGTGGCTCTGTGGTATGAGGCTGGTATATCTGCATCGAAAGTCCCTCATCATTATCCTAGTCATTATGTGACTCTTTGTGGTAGTGTGGGTGAGAATGACCCTCATAGGCTCATGTATTTGAATGTTTGATCCCTAGTTTGTGGACTATTTTGGGGAAGGATTATGAGATGTGGCCTTGTTAGAGCAGGTGTGTCACTTAGTTTCAAAAGTCCATGGTCAGCCCAGTGTCTCCCTTCTCTCCCTCCTGTGTGCAGATTGAATGTAGGCTCTCAGCTACTCCTCCAGCATCATGCCTCCCTACCTTACCAAACCCTGTCATGACGGTCATTGTCTCATCCTTTGATACTGTAAGCAATCCCACAAATTAAATGTTGTCTTTTGTAAGTTGCTTGGCCATGGTGTCTCTTAGCAGCAATAGAAAAGTAGCCAAGACAGTCTTTATTCAGAGAGAAAAGGAACCAGTAGAGAGGCCAGAGGATAGTTCTGTCTGGATGTCCTAAGTGTGGTACAAGCACATGCACCATTTAATCCCTCAGGATTTTATATATCACCATCTTTAGCTCTGTAACACAAACATGGTATGCAATCTCATTTGGTGCTAAAGAACTTGTTTAGCTCATATAGTTCAAAGGGAAAGAAAGTCTCACAGTTTCAATATTCATAAGTTCAACTGAAAATCCCAGCTTACAGCAGGGTGTCTTCTAATGACTAGCACTCCTCCGTTCTTTAAATGACCACTGTGACAACAGTACGATCATTTTATTCTTCACAGCCACCTGTGCACCATTGCCCACAGATGGAGTGTTTTCTTCATAGAAGTACAGTTCTGAGGTCATTCCTGTTCTTACTCATCTTACTTCCTGCAGTGCTGGGACAAACTAGGTCTCACACCACAAGCACACCTTTTCATCTTAAGTGCCTTTGTTATTCAACTTTCCTTGAGTTGAGCTTGGAAAATTTCCCAATAGTCACATATGCAAATAAGGATGATCATGAGGGTTATATATTCAAGACTTTAATATAAAAGAACCCCTGACAGTTATCAAATAATAATGAAACAAAACAAAATAGTAGTTTCCAGATGGCAGAGCGTACCTACTAAGAGAGTGATTGTCTTTGAGAAGAGCCTCAATAATAAACTTCTGAACATAAAGACAAGATCAGATGGGTAGGTAACAAGGCTTCTCAATAAAAGAAAGCTTGAGTCACATTAGCAGACCTCTCAAAGACAATTCTTCTTAGCACCTAAAAGATGGTCACCACAGTACCTGGCAGGTACAACATAAGGGATGGATAATTTATTTTAGTTCAGTTTCAGAGAGTCTCATTTCATCAGTGCAGAACAGGCCTGGCAGAGCAATTGCTGGTTGCAGGATCCAGTGCTATTCATATTACACCAGGCCAAAAAGCAGAGCACAGAACCAGGGGACAGCCAAAAGCAATGGAGCCCTACCCTGAGTAGTCCACTTCTGTCAGGCAGGCCCTACCAACTAAAGACTTCACAGCACCTGCATTAGCACCTTCAACTGAGAAGTAAGCATTTAAACTATAAGCTGATAGGAGATATTACCAATTTAAGGTGCAATACTTTTTGGTTATTCTACTAGGCATTGATCTCTAACTCAGCATTTGGGCTAACAATACCAACAAGGAAATATCAACAGAATCATAGTTACTAAGCTCAGGAGACCATATTAGTTTCAAAATGGAAAGGTTTTGACTTAAAAATTAAGCATCAAAGGAATAAACAATCACTTTGTGATTGGATTTAAGATGTATTCCACAGGATGAAGCCCATAATTGGCACCATTACAGGGCCAAGAATCTATAGCTAGACATGTCAGAGGACTGGGGAGGGGGCACTACTACTACTGATCTACTAAATGCAGATAGAACTAAACCAACTCCTAATAATTTATCATTGTACCCATACATCAATACACTTCTCAGTCCTCATCATAGACATTCCTATTTGCAGTAGATGATGGTTAATATGGAGACCCACGACTGCCCACAGTGCAGAGAACTGTGGAACGTTCAGCCCAAAATAGAACATATATTCTATTCTCACTTACTTAAGACTCAGCAACCATGGAAGATGAAGAAGCTGATAAAGAATGTAAGAAGTAGCATCAGTGCATGGCTACAAGAAAATTGTGTCTTTGGACACAGTGAGACAGCTACACTTAGGAACCCACAGTGATTATAACATAAGGCACAAAGTTTAGCATCAAACCAGGACAAATCCTGCATGAAGATGAAAGTTGGATACAAACTTTCATGCCTAGCCATGGAATGATTGTCAATTCTTAGCCTCTGGGAGACAGCAGGCTTTCTCTAGGCATGTGGTAAGCCAACCTTGCTTCAGTAAAAGACCACACACCCAAAAATATTGAGCAGCACAAATTGGGTCTTGATTGGTTAAAAATCAAAAAAGGAAAAAGGCAAAAAGTTGGATAGGCGGGAAACATGGAGTGGATCTGGGAAGAGTGGGGGTAGAAGGTGACTATGACCAAAACACTTTGTATGGAATAAAAAAGAAAAAACCTAATGCAGACATTTTTCAATAATTTTCAATAAAATATTTTTGTAAAAATATTTTGAAAAACATTGTAAAATTCAAACTTGGGCTAAGGGTGTATCTCAGCACTAAAGCATTTGCCTAGTATGGACAGGTATTTGGTGTGATCTCTAGTACAGCAAACAAAAGAACTAAATATATCTGATGCCTGTAGGTTCCCCAAAAGCTGCTGCCTTCAACTGACTCATTACCCCAGAATTCTCTTCATGCTGCTTTCAGCAGGGCTCTCTTCCTGTACCCATGTAGTCTGATATCTTAGTGCTTAGGTACAACAAAATTTACCCTGGACTCAGAACAAGGATGTCTTGCCAGGTGCAAGAAAGAACCACAGGCTTCCTTGTCAGTGTCCATAACATCCTTGCTTGTACCTCAGTATTTGATAAAGCACAGAATGCAGAAAATTCCTTGTTTTGATTTAGTATCATGTAAGGGAAACAATAGCTCCTTCTTGATTAAACAGCAAAATACAATTCCTTTTTTTTTCTTTTTCTTTTTTAAAGCAAGAAATGAAGATCATTTAAAAACATGATGTCAAGCCAAGTTAACAGGACAGAAAAGAAAGTCACCTCATCTCTTAAGTATAATGCAGTTTTTGTCCACCACAGGACCACTTTGGTCATTTTACTTTTGGATGGTAAGGTGACAAAAGATTCTGCCCTATCTGGTATCTTGTGTTTTGTGCTAATGATAGTCTCTGACCAATTTTATTCATTTTAGAGACACCTCAGAATCTTGATAGATAAAAGATACCTTTAGAGTTGACAATATTATGATATTAACAAGAAAAATTCTTTTTTTTCACTTTAAGGCATAACGTTTGTATGTAACACAATGATTATGCATAAAGTTGAAATTCTGACATCATGGTGTCTATTTTAGCAACATTTGATGCTAGAAGAATTTATATGTTACTAAAACACTATTTTAACAGCTAGGCTAATAGTATTTGAAAACCTTGTAATGATATGAGAACAAATAACCAAACAACCAAACAGGAGCTGACATGGTCTCCTCATTCTTCAGAGATTTTGTAACTAATGCACAGTAGGACACCACAGGCCCTTAGATCAAGATACTACTCAGCAGGTTATTTAAATTAAGTGAACCAAAGCCTTGGTTGTCTCATCACAAATGTCAGTGCTCTGCATTCTGAGAAGATGAGGAATTTTAAAAGTTGCATCAAGTTGATTCACAACAGACATCAGAAGCAGCCAAAAGCAATTCTCATGGCTATATCCACAGGGGCAACAGGATCAAAGCAATCACAACCTATTAGCTAACAGCCTGTGACCAGGATCAGGAACACACCGTACAGAAAAGCTATAGGGATCTACTTTCTGTCTTCTTCATGAGTGATGCCCATGGAGAATCCCAGAGCATTTAGTAGGTCATATCTAAGAAGAAAATGCCATGATTGAGAAGATCCTTCAACGTCAGCATACATACCTACACAGCTACCATATGTGCAGAGTTGTAAGCTACAAGGAACTGCCATCTCCTGCATGGGATTCTCTTCAGTAGGTTTGGGGGCTAGGTACTTTATTTGGCTTCTCTGTGATTGTAAGCTTGGGTTAGGACATGGCGTTTTTAAAAGCACAGCCTAAGCTACTTGTTAAGTTTGGTTTCAGAGATTTTATTGCTTTATAGCATGTATAACTTATGAAAGCCTATGCAAACAGTTTTAGTCACTTCTAAAATGGTGCAATAAGAAAAATGAATACTTGTCTAAGCATACAGGGATTGCTTTAAAGAGTAACCTTGCCCTTGTTGTTGAAGAAATGCACTCATAAGGCAGACTCTTTACAAGGCTCTGGTTCATTTGTGGTGGGAAGTTTCCAACTCAGCACAAAGATAAGGATGCTATATTATCAGAAAAAAAGGACACATGTAGATAAAAAGCCCAGAGCTTTCCAATTACTTCATCCTTCCACCCCATATTTTTTTAAAAAGGAGCAAATTATCAAACTCCAAAGTTCTTAATTGACCCAGCTTCTCAGCAGAAAGCACATACTCAAAGCACATCATCCAAGCACGAAATCAGAGCAGGTCATGCAGATTACCCACCCACCCGGAATACAGAGCCCTTCAGACAGGAATCCTGGCATGAACCCAGTCACAGATTCCAAAGTCCCAAATGGGAAATATAGGTGCTAGTGGTAGCTAAAGTGTGGGAATGAATTAGGAAGATGGTAAAAGTTTCCAACATTACTCAGGATCCCACCACACACCAGGTAAGACAGATGAACTACGCAGAACAAAGAAAATCAGCTTCTAACTTTGTGCAATGGAAATTTCTATTAGATGTGACTGACTCCTTACTATACATGCAAATATTTATGCCAGTGTGATTCCTCGGATAAAGTCTCATTTACTTAAAAAAAAATTGTTTCCATGCCTTATGCATGTCACACAACTTTACAACTATATATTCCTAATACATAAAATACTATAAACATATTACTTAGAAAAAAAAGGGTCAAATTGCATTTCTCAATGACCTGATCTGATCATTTGGTAGGCAAAGTCTCTTTGGGTACCAGTATGATACCAATATAAAACAAGTATAGACAGATGTTTAGCATAGAGATGAACAGATTTCTAGCACAACATTCTGAGTAGTCTGAGACCCATTCTCTAGAAAACTGAAGAAATTTTTTTTCAAAATAATCATGTGTGAAAACTATCTCTCTACACAAAGAAAAAGAAATAAAATAGCATGTCAAAACATCAAATATAAAACAGTAGTCAGCAGTAGCCCACCACATTTGGAAACATGACTCACCACTATCTTCACAGTTCCCATCACAAGGAAGGAAACTTCACTTCACACGAGTGTGTCCAAGAACTCAGGACCCTTTATCCTGGCTCCTAAGACTATTTCCCAAGAAAGGGAGAATAAAGCATTTATTACCCAGCCCCTACCAATCAGTGATATAAGTTGGTGCTAAGTACAGCTGAGAGGCAAAATCTTTGTCCATCCAGAACTACCTCATACAATAGAGACTCTGAATTATACAAGAGATGTTGAGAACCTGGAGTCTACTTCTTATTTGATCTCATCAATGCTAGGATTTCACTCTGAGAAAAACAGCCTGAGAACATCTGAGCCAACAGCCTGTCATCCTCAATAAGCACAAAACTTCTAAAGTGGAAGAATCATGGTATTACCACCATTCCTGCTTTAAGAGATACATCTCAGATATTTTGCCATGAAGGAAAAACGGGGCATAAAAGATATTGGTCCTCACTGTCCCCCAAAAGCAGATTTCATTGCAACAGTACATATAGAAGTTCAGAGAAAAGGGATCATAATAACAGTGGAAGTTATGGTAAAAGGGAAAGTAGGAGATTGATAGTCCAATCAGAAAAATAGGATAATGATAGGCCATCTAATTTTCCAAAGAGAACCCAAGGAGACAACTAGGAGAAACCATGTATGATTATCCTTTGATGGACTTCATCTTTAAAGTGATTTATGTCCACAGTATTGGACAAAAAAATGATGGAACAATTACTGATTAATCAGTGGATTATAATTGCTGTGTATAGATAGAATAAATAAGCAGATAAACTCAAGGGAAGTTTGGTATAAATTCCCAGCACCTACATTAGGCTCCTCAAAAACTGCCTGTAATTCCATCTCCATATGATCTGAGGCCTTCTTCTGACATCTACAGACACTCACACTCATGCACACATAGACATTCATTCACATGATTTAGATAAAATCACTTTCAAAAGATGATATATAAGTGTCAATATGTACATAAAACTGTTTAGGAACATCAGACATGAGAAAAATAGAAATTCAGATGAGATTCTATTTTTTACAATAGCTAAAATTATGAAGAATCAGAATACAACAGGTAACAATGAGGATGTCCATACCTTAATACACTAATAACTAGAATTCAAAATGTTGCATCCCATGTGGAGAATATTTTGGCTTTAGAAATTGAAATACGGCCCTGAAATCTTACTGCAAACTACATAGACAACACAACAAAAACCTGTGCACACAAAAAACTCACAAATGAATACTATTCAACCATGAGATAGAACAAATGAATGGTATATGCTATGTCATGGGTGAACCCTAACATATGCTACATGAAAGAACCTGTTCATGTTCACAAACATATGATTCCAAATTCATATCCAATTTTGTGTAGCCATTTTCTCTTTATCAGGACATTACTTCCTGAATGGAGGAAGAAAGTTCATGATAGTTGAGGAGCTATGGAAAGAAAACCTCACAGAGACCGTCCCCAAGATAATACAAGCATTAAAATTTGGCCGGATGGAGGAGATTCTCAGGCCAGCAAAGCCGTCTGCAAACCAGCCACACAGGAAGCTTCAGGCATACAGTGTTTATGTGTTGTCACTATGCTGCAATCAGATTTTTGGTAAAGCAGCAGCCTTTGAATGCTTTCATAAGTTAATGGATTACCTATAGTCCTGTAAGAAACCAGAATAAACACATTGGTTCATTGATGTAGTCTTGGGAGTGATATTTTCCTAATTCTGTCATCAGAACCCTACTAGGGGACAAATAGACCTTTGTTCACATATCTTCAGAAAATGTCACAGAAGTATTAAAAAAAAAAAAAAAAAAAAACCATTCTGGCTTCTCTGCACATACATAACAGCCAGAGAGGTAAGAGATCTTCAGGATTTCTAACCCCACTGCACACTTCTACAGCACGGTTCCCAACAAGGGTAATAGGTTAGAAGTCCAAGGACTTTCTCCCTGTGCATATTCTGTCCCTCTGTATGTTTAGCTGAGACTGGACAGTTTCAAGATATTTGAATCCAACCAACTTGCCATGCACTTCCATTCTCCATAATGAACTCAGCAGCACAGGTTATATTTCTCAGAACCTCCCAACTCTAATGTGGACGTTTACTGCTTTATATCCACATTTTATCTAGGTAGATAAGAAACTTTGGAGACTCCTGCTCTGACAATACATTCCTGAGGCATTGTCACCAACATAACTTAATTGATAAAAGCTCTTACAAATCCCTACCTCCAGTATACACTGCCCCATTTGCTCCAGAAGCGAAGATTGGAGGTCTTGCAGACTACTGTCCCTGCTACACTCTCCCACTGCCCTACACTTCATCTGTTCAGATGAGGTAGAGGTCTCCCATGTCCCTTGCACAAGGCACTGCTCTGTGTCTTCACTGCAGCTGGACAAATTAGAGATCTGAAAGACTGAAAACCTCACAAGCACACTTGTGTCCCAAATCCCAAACTATCCAGACAGCTTAGAGGTCTCAGAACCTCTCACTGTCTGTGCAAAACCTCCTATATTTTTTATATCCTGTGTGCATCCCAACTGGGGAAGCAAGAGGTTTGTGATCCACTGACCCTTGAATCACAAGCACAATGCTCTGCACATATGCAAACTCATTAAGTCAAAAGATTGCCCTGTCTAGCTTTCTCCCAATGCAATATGCAAATCTTGCCTTATGAGGTCAAAGGATAAACAATTCTACTGATCATTTTCAGCCACTGCTGCATAGCATTGATGTGAGCATAGAGACTGTGTCCTCCACACAACTGAGCTGAGATCACCTCAGCTACTCCATTTACAAATCAACACCAAGCATTTCCGTGGTGAAACTTCAAGAAACATTGAAAGGAACCAATACTCACCAAGAACCAAGAACCAAACTAAAACTCAACACAGGCCCACCAGAAATACCCAACAAACAAACTCTTGATAGGCAACTCCCAATAGAGATACTAAGAAAAAATGACCTTGTCCAAAATTTATTAGTCTAATAATAACGGGTACCAATGAAAGTGAGTAGGATGAAATTCCAGACCATTCAAGCACAACACAAACAATTGCATGATGAATTTTAAAAATGATATGAAGGCCTGAATGAAATCCAAGAGAACAGAAACAAACAGATGAATGAAATGAGAAAGTCAATGTTGATTACAAAAATTTGTGTTCAAATGGTAGTGAATGATAAACTCGAGAAGTTACAAAAAACATTCCTAAAGTATTTGCTAAGCAAAGAGCAATAAGAAATGCTTAGCACTACAAAATCAATAAAATGAAGGAATTGATATGTACCTTTCAATAGTAATAAGATATTAATTAGTTAAACTTCCCAAATAAAATATAGATTTTTTAAATCGTATTATAAAACAAAAACCCCCAAAACCCATAATTTTTCATTTAGCCATGTCTAAGAAATGCATCCAGACTCCAAATATATATATATATATATACATATATATATATATATATATATATATATATATATATCCTTAGTATAAAAGGATAGATAAGAATATTTCAAGCAAATGGAACTGGGAAACAAGCAGGTACCATTATTCTGATCCATAAATCAAATGGACTTAACTAATATCAATAGAATATTCTACTTAAACATTGCAAAATACATGTTCTTCTCAGTAGGCTTAGTTACTTTAACATTCATCTCAAATTAGAACAGAAAACTTGTCTTAATGAACACAAAGAAAATCGAAATAACTTCTTGTACTCTGTACACCCATAAAAGAATAAAGTTAGAAATCAACAGTAGAGAAACCATAGAAAATATCCAAATACACTATTGAATAACTCACTGAGACAGTCAAGAAATAAATTACAAAGGTGCTAGAACAGAATGAAAATGAAAATAATACATAACCAAACCTATGGGATACTGTAAAGACAGTCCTAAGAGGAAAGTTTATAAGAGTCTGTTTTACAAAGTCAAATGAATGTCAAATTCACTTCTTGATGATGCATCTAACAATCTTAGAAAAGTGAGAACAAACTACACTCAGACTATGAGCAACAAAAGAGGGGGGAGTAGACAGATAGGTAGATGATTATAGAACGATGATAATAGATGGTGTATAGGTAGATAGACAGACAAGCAGATGGTAAATAGATGGATGAATAAGTAAATAGATCACGGCATAAATCAATGAAATTGAAATGAAACAAATCTTTTAAAATGTAAAACAGAGTTAGCTCTTTGAAAAACTTAAAATTACAAACTCTTAGCTGAATTAACAAAAAAGTTCCTAAATCAGTAAAAGTAGAGATATTAGTGGAGAAAAAATAATACATAAGAATTTGCAAAATTATAAGAATATATTTCCAAAATTTATAATCTATTATTAAAATATTAATGAAATGAATTTCTTTCTTTCTTTTTCTTTTTTTCTTTTTCTTTTTTTTTTTTTTGTTTTTTTTGTTTTTTAAGACAGGGTTTCTTTGTGTAGTCCTAGCTGTCCTGGAACTCACTCTGTAGACCAGGTTGGCCTCGAACTCAGAAATCCGCCTGCCTCTGCCTCCCAAGTGCTGGGATTAAAGGCGTGCTCCACCACTGCCCGGCGTGAAATGAATTTCTAAACATGACATACCAAAGTCAAATGAACAAGATAAAAAATTAATTAATTAATTAATTAATTAAACAAATTCACAAAAATCAACCCAATTGAATTACCAGTTACAAGGAATCTGAGTGAATCAAAAGAAGCCCAGGTTCAGAGAGAGTCACTGTCAAATTCTACCAGAACTTTACAGAACTACAATCAATCCTTACAAAACTTGTATAAACTAGAAAAAAATGTTTTCAAAATTGTTTACAAAGCCAGCATTACACTGATATCAGATAAATAGTGTATACACACACATGTACACACACACATACACACATGCACACATGCATGCAAACACACTCAAACATGCACACATACACATGCATGCATGCACATACACACATGCACTTACACATGGACACATTCACACAAACACATGCACATGCACACATATATATGCATGCATACATGCATGCATACATGCACACACACACTCACACACACTTACATGCACATGCACAGGCACATATCCAAGCACACTTTGTGGACCACTCACCCTAATGGACATGGATGCAAAAGTATTCAATAAGATACTTGCCAATTGAACTGAGAGTCACACCAAAAGATCATCCACTACAATTGAGCTGGCTTCATTCTAAAAGTACAGCAGTGGTTTTAACATGCATAAGTCAGTAAATGTAATTTATCACATAAGTGATCTCTATAATAGAAATCACATGATTCTCCTAGTGAATGAAGAAAAGCCTTTGACAAAATCCAATATCCTTTTATGATAAAAGTCATGAAAACTCTTGGAACTGATCAGACCTCAAGATAATAAGGATTATATTATTATTATATGCCTGTAGCTGGCATCTTACTAAATAAAGAAAAGTTAAAAGTATTCCCACTAAAACCAGAAACATGTCAAGGGTTTCAATGCTCTCTATTTCTCTTCAATATGGTACTCAAAGTCTTAGCAGATCAATAAAACAAGAAAATGAAGTAAAAGAGATATACATATAAAAGGAAGAAGTCAAATATATCTTCATGTACAGATTATATGGTCTGTACATTAAACTATCTAAAGGCTGTGTCCCCTAGAAAAATTTATAAAGCTGATAACCATTAAAATAGGATATAAAATATACAAAATGAACATACAAAAATCAGTAGCCTTCCTATATACCAATAAAAAACACACTAAGAAAAAAATTTAGAGAAAAAATCCCATTCATAATAGTCTTCCAGTCCCCCCAAAAAATTTGAGTAAGCTTCACCAAGGAAGTGAAAGACCATAACAATAAAAACATAAAAACACTAAAGAAAAAAATTTTTTTTCGTTTTTGTTTTTTGTTTGTTTGTTTGTTTGTTTGTTTTTTATTTTTTGTTTTTTGTTTTTTCGAGACAGGGTTTCTCTGTGTAGTCCTGGCTGTCCTGGAACTCACTTTGTAGACCAGGCTGGCCTCGAACTCGAACTCAGAAATCTGCCTGCCTCTACCTCCCAAGTGCTGGGATTAAAGGCATGCGCCACCACCGACCGGCAGAAATTTTTTTTCTAGAGAATAGAAAGATGTCTCACGTCGTTAGAATAGAAATAAATATTGTAAAAATGTCCTCCCATCCAAAACCAACCTACAGATTTAATATAATACCAATCAAAACTCTAGCTCTATTCTTTATAGAAATATAAAATGCAATAATAAAATTCAGTGAAATACAAATTACCCACATTACCAAAGCAAAACTGGTTTTGTTCATTCACAATACCTGGTTTCCAGATATATTAAAGAGTCATACTATTAAAAACACAGCACAGAGCTGATACAAATATACATATATAATCCATAAATTAGACTAGAATACCCAAATATAAGTTCACAACTGCAACCCCCAGATTTTTGAACAAATGGGATTTTAAAAAAAACAAACATTCTAAAAGAGAAGACAGCAAATTCAATGTGGTGACTGGAAAACCCGATTTCAACATATTGAAGAAAGACAGGGAGGATGACAGGAAGGAAGGCAGGAAGGCAGAAAAGCAGAAGGAATGAAAGTGGAAGGAAGGAAGGAAGAAAGAAAGGAAGGAAGGAAGGAAGGAAGGAAGGAAGGAAGGAAGGAAGGAAGGCAGGCAGGCAGGCAGGCAGGCAGGCAGGCAGGCAGGCAGGCAGGCAGACAGGCAGATTTTTATCTCTTGCTGTGAAAAACAAAATAAAATAAACTCTGAATAAGTTAAAAACCTCAACATAAAACCTGAAACTCTGAAACCACTAGAGGATACAGCGGAGAATACACTTAAAGAGATAGGCACTTTCTAAATTGAACCCTGCTTTTTCGGGAAAATTGGAAACATTTGACAAACGGGACTTCATGAAATTAAGTTTCTGTAAAGCCAAGAAAACTGTCAATAGAAGCTGCCAAAGTCAAAAAGAATGTTACCCAGCTCTTCATCTGACAAAGGACTAAAATCTAGAATATACAAAGAACTTGAAAAATCTAAACATCAAGAAAACAAAATACTCAATCAAACATTGAGTCAGAGAACTACACATAGAGTTCACAGAAGAAATATTAATGGCTATTCAAAATTAAAATGTTCAAACGTTCTTAGCCATCATTAAGATTCTGAATGGCTAATTTAAAAAAAAACTGACAAAAATCAGGTAATGGTGAATGGAAGAAGGGGAATCCTTATTTACTATTGTGAGTATTTATATTTATATAGTCTCTATGGAAATCAGTATAGAGCTTTCTCAAAAAGACAAGAATAGACTTTCCATTTGATACAGCTACACTTCTCATGGGCATATTTGCTAGCTAGTTTGATGTCAATATGTCAACTTGACAAAGGCTAGAGTTGTTTGGAATGATGGAATCTCAATTGAGAAATGCTCCCACTAGAGTGGCCTGTGATCAGGACTGTGGGGCATTTTCTTTACGAATAATTGATCTAGGAGGGTCCTGACATTTTGGATAGTGGTATTCCTAAACAGGCAGTCCTAGATAGTGTAAGAAAGTATGCTGTAGCAGCCATGAGGAACAAGTTGCTCAGCAGTGTTCTTCTATGGCCACGGCTTCAGTTGCTATCTCCTGGTTCCAGCCTTGAATTCCTGACCCAGCTTTCTTTGTTGAAAAAGTATGATGTGGAAAGATAAGTAAAAAAAAAAGAAAAAAACCTTCATCCTCAAGTTACGTTTGGTCATGGTGTTTTATCATAACAATAAAAATCTTAAGACAGCATATAGTCAAAAGATTCTCTGTATCCCAAGATGGTGATATCTATATACCCATGTTCATAACTGCTCTACTCTAAATAGCTAGAAATGGAATCAACATATGTGTCTAATAAGCAAAAAATTTAGATTAAGGTAACATAGGCCAAAAAAACTAATGCCTCCCTATTCTCTAGAATATAAAGACTCTAGCTTTTCAGTTATAGATCTCTGTATTCAAACTGAGATATGTGTCCATCGACTCCATGAAGCAAAAAAAGAATCATAGAGGAGTTGAGGTGGGAATAATGGTGAGAATGAGGTGGGGAAAATGTGGTGGATATAAAAATAGAGAAGGGGATACCAGGCATAAAAGGGTTTAGGTAAGGTTGTTAATGAGTGATGGGGGAAATGCAGGAACGGTTAGGAGGGGGGTACACATTCCTAAAGATGTCTCAAAAGGCTATTTAGAAGCCTAGTATTTATAATATAAAGATAACTGAAAATATTAAACATATTAACATGGGAAGTGTCATCCTTCATAGACTACTACTATCATTCCCAGAAGCCATGGGCTTTTAAATCAACACTCCAGTGCCAAATACAAGATACTGTCCATGAGCTGTTATTCAGAGAGTTTACAGAGGCTCCTATAAGAAGAGTAGTTATTGCAACACTCTTGGTTGTCCACAAAATAATAAGATCCTATTTCTGAAAACAGCGCACAGAAATCTAGTTAGAACTGTATTGGAAAACACTCTCCTTTGACTAGCATTCACAAGGCACTATGCAGACTACTAGGAGAGAAAACTCTCCAGTAGTCTCAACCTGCTATAGATTATATGTGGGGTGGTGGGCTGTGAGAAGCAGCTGGGTGCTTGGTTGAGCATAGGCCTGGAAACCTGGACACGTATTGGATGGCAGGTGTTCGTCTCTGCTCCCAGACCCTGGTGCTTTTCATTTAGCTTCAGCCCTCCACAGTTCCTCCCACAGAGAGCTCTATGGCCATAAGTCACTAGGAACAGTGCCTCAGGCTCTCCCACATGTAGATGAAGTATCTCCAAGCTCTCAGACCAAGCCAATAGGCGTTATCTGCTGCCAGATAACCCAGCCTGAAACTGTATATAAGGGCTCTCTATTCAGGGGAAGTAAAGTGTGCGAGAATCATCCTGGTGTCCAAGAGTTTCTGTCATAAGAGCTGTAACACTTGGGGAGAGATCTGCTCTCCCAGAACCTGCCTGGGACACCAAGTTGCCTCTTTGCCAGCTAGCTGGCTTATCGGCCCAGACCAAGCCAGCTCAGTGTGGGGAGAGACTGGTGCAACACTTGGGAGTGACCAGGTGGGCGAGCAAGCAGAGGCAGCAGCAGGGGCAGGCAATCTCCCCTCCCTGCTCACACTCTGTGCCCTTTGGCCCAGACCTCCTGCACCAGGCCTGGCCAGAGACCTACGGACAGTGGAGATTCGGGTGGAGGCAGTGACAGAGACAGTAGCGAGGCCTGCTTTCACCCTGTCCCCAGCTGGGAGATCGATCGCTGTGGGATGCCCTCAGGAACAAGGGACCCACAATTATGCATGCTGATAACTCCATCTTAAACAGCAGCATACACCACTGGTACAGTAGTACACAAGTACATTGGCGGTCATCTTCCTTCTTATGATTGGATTATAAGCCTGCGCCAGGAGAGGAAATACACATATAGTATAAACACTATAAACATGGTCAAAAGCCTATACCTGGGAGGTCATAGTCCTAAAGTAGGAAAGAAACACAGTACCTTTTTTGCCTAATTAGACATTAGAAAACTTCCTTCTAAATGTTTCTGTTCATAGATTAGTACTGCTTTCAGCCTTTCAGCCTGGTACAATGAAGTTTTTTTTTTTTTTTTTTTTTTTTTTTTTTTTTTTTTTTTTTTTTTTTTTCAGAGACTCATATCTGGTCAAAGTGAAAAAAAATAAGTGAATGTTGAGGTCTCCACCCTTGGAAACATCTCGGGAAAGCATAGAAACAATAGGATCAGAGGAAACTTTGCCATCATGAACACACTGCAGCAACGGATACCTGTACAAGTGTGTGAGACTGGGCCCTTCAACAACGCAGCGTCATGGCCAGGGGAAGCATCACCAGGCTTCATCCCCATTTGAAGAGCCCTTGACTATTACTAGCTGCTACAGATGGGAGTGTCATTTTCTTCGTGGTGTGGCCTCTAGGTGGACAACAAGTTGGGGAGTAGAAAGTGTCCAGAGGAAAAGGAACAGAGATAACAGGGTACTGGGGTGGATAAAGGCATAACACATTGGTATGTATGTAAAACTATCAAAAAATTTAAAGAGACAAATTTATGGGGGGGTGAAGTAATTGTTGTAGGCTAGGCTTTGCTGAGAGCACACAAAGTAAAAGCTGAAGACACGGGACTTCTTTTTGAAATAGTAAAACATTTTACAATGAACAGGGGGAGTGTGTTGCACTTATTTGCCAACATAGCACAAGCTGCTGAGATATATATTTTACATTGGTGAATTGTATGATATGTCTCATACAACTATATCTCAAGAAGGTTTGGGGTTAGATAGATGGCTCAGTGTTTAAGAAAAGTGGCTGCTCTTGCACAAGACTCAAGTTTGGTCCTTTGTGTCTTCATGGAGATTATAACCGTTTGTAATGCCAGTTCCAGAGGATCTGATGGCATCTTCTGGTCTCCTCACTCATTTCAGTGCATGTCATACATACATACATAAATTCATACATACATGTATACTTACAAACATACATGCATACATTCAGGCAAAATCCTACCACATAAAATAAAAATAATAAAGAAATCTCTTAAAGAAATCTCCTAAGCTCAAAGACAGTTGCTAAAAAGCCACAAAAGATGGACATAAGTTTGTGAAATTGCTAAAAAATGTTTGAAGAATAGAAGATTGTAAATAGAACCATGGGTACAGAACTTCAGATATTCATAACCTTTGCATGTAACTATGTCATACTCTACCACTAGGGGGCAGAATTCCTTATCATCTAAGACCTAACCTTATGACTATGTTTTGCCCAATGGACACCAACAGGAAGGTATGTTACGACCAAAGACCTGCTCATCCTGTACACATTGTCTACCCATTCTTGTGCCTCAAGCTTCCTTAATTCTACAAGGTAATGAGACGCAGGTGAGTGGAGCAACATCCCAACCCTGCCTGGTCAGCCTTCCTCAAGAAATCTGCAGCGTTTCTCTAACAAGGTCTATTTGCCCCCATTTTCTTTATGTCTTTTGTTAAAATGGGACTCAAAGTAAAATTTTGTGAAATGTGTTTTAAATTATGAAAAAAGAAAGGTTAAGGATCCATACAGTTCCATACAAATAAATTGAGGGATGATAGGTTGGATCCAGAGTATATACATCTTTTCAATCCCAATTTGGATTTAAATTAAACCGGTAATGTAGCTCTGACCTAATAGAAATGTATTTTCTGGGCTGGGGTGCACTGTGTTATGTTTTTACTGTATTTCCAGTCAGGAATCACAGTTCCACAGTGTGGAGCTGAGTTTTCAAAGCAGTTTTGCTGTCTGCATTGCACATTAATTCACGGCAGGCCAGAGGTACATCTGCATTGAATCTGGCTTTCCAGCTGAGAGGGTGACAGCAGAATATTGCCAAGGCCATGTTAGCAATTAGGGCTGAATCACACACCTGATAGTGCCTGTTAATGGAGACACTGAGTACAGACCAACGCAGGCCTGTTTCTAAAAGCAGCAAGTAAGAGTGGATAACACACTGGTTTGAGAGAAAGCAGGCAGCATCCTGTCTGGAGAAAAATGGGATCTGAGTAAAATATTTACTGAGGAGACTGATTATTGTTATTAATACCCAGTGTGCATTACACCAGACACAGCCCATTGCTTGCAGGGCTGCCTCTGATCAATTCCTTGTTTAAAGCCATAGTAATTGCAATTCAGAAAGAATTCCTTGTTAACCAAAACTTCCTGTATACTGGGGACCATTCATCCATTCATTCATTCACTCACTCAGTCATTCATGTCATCAGCAAATACTTGCAATCTATGTGACCTACCAAGCTCTATCTAAAAATTAAGAAGAGGCAAACACAAGTAAAAGTGTACCCTCACAGTATTATGGATGCAGGCAGAAAACAACATGTAAACAAATGAACACTTTTTAATATGTAGTCTGTCTAGGTCCTTTTGTGGAAGACAGATAACCTAAAATAACAAGGATATTTGTAGGCTTAATGTTTGGAGACTGGAGGCTTCAGAAAATGTTTAGTACTCTAAATGAAATTACAACACTTCTCTACTTAGGTCTCTTTGGCTACAGGAAGCTGCAGTGCAACCTGGGAAATGTAGTATTTCTCTGCTAATGGCTCTGCTCACTTTCAGGTTTTTCTGCTCCATGAATGGGTGAAGTGTGCTCCTGAAACTTTCCTACAGAGAATGAGAGCAAAGCATTGAAAATAAAATGAGACCTAAGTTTTCTTGGAAATGAAATTTATAATAAAGAATAGAAGCCCTGCTCCCTCAGATTGAAGCAAGGCCAGTGTGTCTTTCCCATTTATTTCCAAAATAATATAAAATATTTATCACTGTCCACATTGGATAAAAATAATCACTTTTCAGGTATGTTAGCAGTTTCAACTTTATATTCTTTGAATATAAAATAAGTAAGTAATAAAATATCTTGCTGTGAATCTTATTTCACTGTGTCATGCTATTGCCCAAAAGGAGTTACTCCTGTGTTCAAAAGCAGATAATCTGTTTCTCAGAAAATGTAACAGGAAGGGGATGTCACAATAGCATCTAATGACTGTCATCACATTTATTAAAGCATTGGTTAAAGCAAAGTTCTGTTTTATATGTGTTTTATACATATACACACATATGTACAATACATATATGCTTATATACCAGAGATATACCTAGTCTGCATTACACCAGACACAGCCCATTGCTTGCATTTCAATGTAGGTAAAGTCACTAAAGAGTATGAAAGTGATACAGAAATTCACAATCAAGAGCCTGAGATTTAAAACTGCTTCTCATAATAGCAGCTATGTTTTGAGCCAACTGCTTTGCTCTTTTGGCCAGATTTTCACTATTATAACAATAATTGCCCATACTATAAGAATTATCTAGGCTAATGCTTCTGAAACATTTAGCAGCTAACCCGTGGCTCTGCAGGGTATGGCGCTGACCTCACTTGACTTCAGAGTGTGTAAACCCTGGTCCAGTGCTCTGGTGAGCTAAGAAGAAGAACTGAGCATGCAGCCTTTGTTGTTTCTCCTTCTGCTGTAAGAGAAAGAATCTATAAATGAAACTTAACAGCCCTTATTCATTATGAATCATGCCAGTAACCTACCAAGGCCTGACAATGACTGTCTAGTACCTAGAATCCCTCTGTCCTCACATGTCCATTTCTCTAATGACATCAGTATCCTCCCATTACTCAAATTTCCAGGCTTCACCTTTCCTTAGGCATGGCCAGTCTGCTGCAGTATTGTCTTGCCTTCAATACCCACTTCTCAACACTGACTTATTGTTTGTCAACTTTAGTTCATTGTATTTGGCATCTAGCTGGAGCACAGAAATAGCTGTGACAGCTATTTTTTTCATGACCAACCCTCTTTTCATTGCTTCCACTTATTTTCCCATTTTAACCCTAGAACTATAGCTTCCCATTTGGAGAATTGATCTAAACATTATCCTGGAGTGAGTACCACACCAATCAACTTCTACACCATTTATAGCCAAGCCATTAAGGACATGACTCATGTGTTTTCTTACACCTCTGTCTGATGCACATTTGGTCTGGATACCTTCTTGCCCACAAAGCCACTCACAGAAGCCCTTCTCTAATGCAATTTATGTGCATTCTGACCTTTCTTCATTCCTGGATCATGTGCATAGAAACTTTCTGGTTTTCATTGTTCTGTTTACTCCATATAAGATAGAGCTCATGCCACACTCGCCACTCAATATCCAGCCCTGCACAAATGTGCCATGGTGTTTCCTGATTTGAAGTGAGACACATCTCAGCATGATGATCACCAATCTCTTAGAGCCACGCCTCAAGATAGTGCATGCTCAGTTGAGTGTCTTTTTAAAGCAGGAATCATGTCACTGTCTCTGATAAAGGAGGCTAACAAATATCTGTTAATTGACAGAAACCACAGTGAATCTGAGTCCCCAGCCAAAATGTCCATACATCTAAGCTGTCACGGGCCCCAGTCATGTCATTTCCCATCCTCATCATGGCTGAACATCAGTCTGCTCTGTTTGTAATGAGAACCATTGAAAAACAAAAGCAGCACATCCTCCTTTGGTAATGTGACAGCTCGAGATGACATTTCTCATAATCTGAATTTCAAAGAATAAAGGTGTCCCACCAGAATACCCAGCATGAGCAAGGCATGAGGCTGTGAATCTCTTCTCAGGTGATTAGGTTAGAACAACTTAATTTTGTTCATGCAACATGATGTTGGGAAAACAAACAAGATACGGCATGAGTCAGCTGCTGTGAAGACACACTGAAGATGCAAGACCACCTGTCTCATCTTTAATAGCACAGTTTCTAGTAAAGAGGGTTGATTGTGGATGACTTAAAGCAACTGAAGTATATGATACCTTAAACCACAGCAGAACATTTGAGAGTGGTATTCCACAGTGCATGAATGCATAGCTCCCCATCACAGCACAAGCCATGGTATATGCTCATGTAGCAACTTCCGTCCCCATCTGTAAAACTTAGGTAAGTATATTGAATGATCTCTCTCACATTTAAGTGAGACAGTTCATCATTTGGTGGTGGAGTCTTAATCTGAGCTTTTATGTTTGTAGTAAGGTTTTATAAAAGCATTAAATCAAAGTCACCACAATGGAGCATATGGTGTCACATAAGGTGGTATATTAATTTGCAGCTTTTCAGACAGTCAGAGCTTGTAAGCTCAAAGAGAAATACCATCATTCTTAGTTTTGAAAAAAAATCCACCAACGTCTTTGCAGAAGACTATATTCCATGTTACATGGCTAACAAGCATACTTACAGTGGTAACAGTTCCCAGTTTGGCCGCTCAGGATAATAAAAATTCTCACATTTATAAGGATTTTCTTTACTTTTTAAAAACCTTTGTTATAATTTATAACTAAACAACCTTCATTTTCCTTCTTCCCTCAGGTCAGGAGTTGGTCCAGTATACTTCAGGTTGTAAGGTTCACTGTCATAAGCTGGCTTTTCCATTCCTGAGGGGACTGTTTATAACTCTCAGTCTTAAGTCTTTTGCAGTCAGTTCCAAGGCCAGGAAAAGAAGCAGGTGCAGCCTGCAGCTGCTGCTGGATCCCTAAAGATGCATTATGAATGTGCTCTGTGAAGGCAGCTACCAGGACTGTCAGGACTGCTCAAGGTATAACACTCAGAAGATAATGGAATGAATCCCTAACTGCCTGAGACAAAATATCAGTACCCAAAGAGGTTAACACACACACACACACACACACACACACACACATGTGTATTCACACATGTGAGAGCGTGCATGTACAATAGAGAGATTGAGACAGAAACAGAGAGAGACTCTGATGAGCTCACTCATAAAGTCATGTCCACAATATAAAAGAAATACATTCTACTGCAAAGGTGTTGGTGAATTTTCTTTTCAAAGCTAGAAGAACGGTCCTTTTCTTTAAGCTCGCAAGCTCTGGGTGTCTGAAAAAGGTGCAAATGAATACATCACCTTATGTGACACTTTGTGGTGACTTTGAGTATACGGGGCTGTTTAGAATCACTGATCATGCGACTGCTCAACCTAACTCACCTTCAACTGAGGACATTGAGAAAATGGTTCATATTTCTGCGAGTTCATCTAGCATCATTTTGATGTTGTTTCTCTTGTAGTTTGTATTTCACATCCCTCTCAGTTATGAGAATCCAATTTTATTTTAGGTAGCAATATAGGAAGATTTCAGGCTGTATTTTTTCAAACTTCATGATAGTGAAGAACTAATAGAACCTGAACCCAGGAAACTAGATAGGATTTAATGGGGAAGATACAAGTAGGCATGCTGTTTTCGTGCTTTCCTAGGGCTTCCCTCCTTCTACATTATCTGCTGCCTACATGTAGATGTGATAAGCAGAGCAACAGCATCCATTTGGGGACATGAGTCAGTGAACTAAGAGTCAGTGAACCAATGCCCAGTATCCCACCATTGGATGTTCATCATGTACAAAGTAGCATGGCCAAGTCAATGAATCTGCCTATATCAGAGCATCAGATGCTCTTTTTCCTTGAAAAAAATATGGCTCACAACTTAACAGAAAAATAAATATTCAAGTATATAGTGGAAACTAGAAAACTGTTTGAGGAAAGCCTCAAAGGGGAATGACATTGTGTTATTATCAAACAGGAAGAATATGCATGCTTGAAAGATGATGGTTCAGAGGTTAAAAGTGAGTAGTACTCCCTGAGTGAGCCCAAATACACTTCCCAGCACCCATGCCAGGCAGCTCACATCACCTCTATGTAACTCCAACTCTAGAGAAATCTGAAGCCTCTGAAAACACATGCACTCATATGCACAAACCCACAAATAAATTTTTAAAAGCCACATAATTGCAAATTTATAGTAAATATTTTAAAATGTGAAACAGACACAGAATATAAAGAAAATTTATTTTTTTCAAAGGTGGGAAAGGATGAAAAGGATGATGAATGTCTACAACGTTTTGTGGAATCATTTCAAAGAATGAGCTTATAAATTACCTATCTTCAAGAGACAGGAAATGAGCGGAAGAATAGACTCTTGATAAAAATATAAAAGACACAGACATCCTATCAGCACACAGACCAACAAAGAGATGAATGTAAACCTGTAACTGAAGACTCATCAACAAAAGTAGGTGTCAGTCCACATCTGTGTGGCTCTGGGGTGTGCTTTAGTAGTCGGGAAGACACTGTGACTCTGCTCTGCAGCAATTGCATGTTAGCTTTCCACCCAGGCATGAGACACCCCAGTCAGGATCAAAATAGACTACAAATCACAAATCAAATGGAGCCAAAGTGCTGCAGTTCACATTCCAGTTCTTGGTGTTATTATCATGTGACCCTGAGAAAGTTGTTCAGATCTTTCATGACTCGGTTTTTTTTTTTTTTTTTTTTTTTTTTTTTCCTGAATGTACAAAGTGGGAGTCACAATAAACAGTTATTCCATAGGATCAGAGTGAGGAATAAAGTCTTCACTCCATACAGAGACCTTAAGCTTTGTTTGTTACAAATATTGCAGCATCATGTATACTGTAGGACTTTGGACAGAGCTAATGAACATCAACCAGATAAACCAGGAGAGATGAGAGATTACGTGGCTTGGGGAGGAAAGAATAGAAAAGAAAAATACAAGTAACACAAGAGATGGAACCACATCATGTCTGAGTTTTGCTCTTGAAATATCATAAGTTTTACCTTTGATAAGCCAGTGGAGGTGGAGGGGGGGCAAAAACAAAGAGAATGGAATGTCTTAAGGACTCCTGAATCTAAGGAAGATCCTTCCATTACATTGTAACCTGTCCTTATCTAAAAAGAAAACAGGCCAGACTTTTATCAGGGGCTAAGAGGAATCCAGCTTCCTGGGAAGGAGAAGATAGATCAGAGAAAGGATTATTCTCCAAAAGGAGCTAAATTCTTCTTTTAACAAAGGCCAAAAAGAGGAGGTTTTAAAAAAGCATTTGGGGAGTGCCCTGGGAAGATTCTCAAAGTTTGGCTTGCCATAGTCCCACTGGCTGGAGTATGGATGGAAGGACTTTTTGACCAAAGATTACAGGGGCTGGAGAGAAAGGAGGAGCAAGAAGGAGGTCAAAATCTGTAGGAAGGAAAAGCATGTCTTTCCCCTATGAGCACTTACCCCTGAAAAGGCACTATAAGCCCGTCTGGAAGTCATTATCTGTTTTGAAAGAATCTTCCCATCTCCACTACTCTCAGGATTGGAAGCAATCAGTACTATGCAAAACCAGGAAGACTCAAGATAACTCTTTAAAGTGATTCCCACCAGCATAATGGAGTGTGTTATTTACTGTTCTGTTGCTGTGACCAAAAGCAGCTTACAGAAGGAAGAGTTTATTTGGTACATGGTTTCAGAGTGACAAGAGTCCATCATGGGTAGGAAGCATAGCAGCAAAAGGCAGAAGCAGGAAGCTGAGCGATCACATGCCAATCACATCAAAGAAGTAGAAAGAGAGACAGAACTTGAGATGTGGTGAGGCTGTAAACCCTCAAAGTCCTCAGCCCCAATTACATACTTTCCATTAATTTCCCATTACCTAACCTCCCCAAACAGTACTGTCAACTGACGATTGATCAAGTGTTTAAATACATGAGCTTATAGGGGACATTTTTCATCCAAACCACCACAGAGCTTTACTATGTAATTTTTAAATTTGAACTTGGCTGGATCGCAGCTCATAAGTACAAACAACACTTTAAAGACATCTCGGTTTTCAAACTCTAAGGTTCAAGTCATTTTTTATCTACCTACAAGTATCAAAAAGACACTTAGAAAACTATACCATGAAAGCTCAGGGGTTGAGAATAAAGCACAACAGCAGTATTTAGGAAATAGGGCATGGGTGATTTCTGTGACTATATAACCCTGCTAATGAAGCAAAGCTTAATCATTTTATAGCCATGTATGTTCCTCTTGGTATAGCTCTCCTGCATATTCTTAAGCCAAGGCTTCTAGCACAGGCTGTCACTGTGCTAGAACAGAATTAAATAACACAGATGCAGAGCACAAAGTAATGCTGAGGCAGATAAAGAGCAAAGCCTGCGTTCTCCTGGAACATGCCAGCTGCAAGTTATAAGGAGGCAGATTCAAGGAAATTAAACTTGATCAAGTAGGTCACTTGGAAGGGAGAGGTAATCATATACCAAAGGTAAAAAGGAGGCCAACTCTACCAGGAGAAGGCAAAGGCACCAGGGGAAAATGATGGGCACCAGCAAGGTCAGAGACTTGGGGGAGGAAGACTGACCCTGAGCATCTGTGATGGAACTACTGAGTAGTCACTGGTGGGGGGAGGTCCAGGAGAGAGTACAAGTCATAACAAGCCCCAGATGGACTTAAAAGAGCACAAAAGGACCCTTCAAGAAACCCTGGCTAAGAGAGTGCACAGCCCTTCGGCTTCAGGCTGGATCCTTAAATCACATGAAAGGGCTACACTAGGGTGCACTTCTCATAAGGACCCTAGAGGCTCTGCAAAGCAAGGTCAGCCCAGGCCACAAAAGATAAGCCTGTGGAAAAAAAGACATCCATTTCTTTCTTTCTCTTTACATGATCTCTTCTCCTCTCAGCCAAGAAGTAAGGAAAGGTAGGAACCATTGTCCAGTCCTCTTCTGGAAATCTAAGTCCTCATCCTCCCAATTTGATGCATCTAAATTTGTATGTTTTATGAGAAAATGGAATGAAGAACCATATGACACAGCCAAGGTTATCCTGAAGTGGGCCACTGGGAGACATCTGTCAGTGTTTCTGTTTGGTTTTGTTTGGTTTGGTTTTTTTTTGTTGTTGTTGTTGTTGCAGTTGAATGGGGCTGCTGCAGGGTCTGTGGAACCTATGAAGCATCTTATATTCACAAGACAACTTCACATTAAAAGGAATTGTTTGATCTACGAGGAAAGCAATGCCATTTGAGCAACCCTAGTAAGCCTCCAAAGCCCATAGCTCTCCGAGGAATATTCAGCACAACCCATCTTCCATCTTAAGTTTATTCTGCCTGAGGACTTCCTTTCATGACAACTTTTAAATATATATATATTTTTTCTACTTGCTCTCCTACTATGATTCCCCAGTCACAGGTTTTCAACTAATGGAATCTAGTATTTAATCTGTTTTTTTTTTTCTTTTTTCCAAGTGTTTCTATTCTTCAAGGTATGAGAGACATCCACATTCCTAAAACTTAAAGTACTCTTCCTGCTCAGATTGCCACAGTATTCAGGATATCTAGGGTTCATGCCCCGTGAGCCCATGTGATGTCACCTGGCATCCATGTGCTTCAAACTGTGAGTGCCAAAATGGATATAGGCTGCCAGGCAACCTACAGACCCTTTGCTAAGGAAATTATTAAATGTCAAAAGCAAAACAGCTTCATATTTACTGAAAGCCCTCATGTTGATAACATTTCCTAAATTACAACTTGGGTAACACCCAACATGGAAGTAAAAATAAGAGCTTGCTTTCCACACATACCCTCGGTTAGGGGGTCCACTATTGCCCTTTCTTCTGAGTCCTTTGCCACAGGCAATGGTCATCATAACACAGAGTCCTGTGTGAGTGGCTCTGAGTCCAGAACCACAGTTTCTGGTGCTACAATTCCATAACCTTTGCATGTTGCAAATAGATGGTATTCAGAATGGAACTGGGGTGACAGTCACTACGGGAAGAAAGATTAAACTCCACCAAGAAATGGAGGGGCAGTCCAGGACCTCTGCAAAGTCTGAGCATCTTGACTTCCTCCTGTATACATTATCACCAGTGACCTTCATAGGGCAGTGAAGAGCTGATGGCACTACGTTAATGGCCCTAAGCCTTAACTTCAGTGATCCTGGGACAGGTAATTATGTTTATTTTGTGTGTTCAGGGGTGGATGGGCTTACTAGTTCTAGATGAACTAGAGAGGTGCTTTTAAAGAAAGAAAGTCCTCCTATAAATTTGTTTCATAAGAAAACCAGCTGATGCAGTGCCCACCATCCCATTGCCTTCCAATTGGGACTTCATAACTAGGCTGTCATTCATCTGCCCTTTAAACTATGGTGCCTCTGCTCACACCTAGTTATCTATGCCCAAATCCCATAGTCTTTCTAATCTGATGTACAATTGAACCATGTCACCTGATTTCAATGAAAACATTGGAGGCCCTTGTGTACATTTTTTCCTAATGTCATTAACTATTTGTAGAGTGACATTCAAGGTCTCCCACATGGCCTGTGTGGCCCCTATTTGGGGAAAGTTGAGTAACACATTGTCTTTTTAATGGTATTGATTCCTGATAGGGAGAACTTTTAAAGCTGTGAAAAAAAATCTGGTCTGAGCAAGCAACGAGGTGAGATTTGGTGTCAAGATAGCAGCAGAAGAATGGGCATGTATTCTCAGGGGACCTTCTCTGATCATTGGGTGCATGTGGGCTGTGCTTAAATCTTAGGGGAAGAAGTAATACATATACGGTGGAAGGGAGAATCAGGATAGCAATGGGACACTGTATAGGCAAGTTGATCCAACACAGAATGGGCAGAAAATTCATTGCCACCAACTGAGGCTGGAAGATATCCGTGTTCTTGGGATCTGCCCCTACAGAGTCAGAGAGGGAGGTGGGCTAGGGATGAGAAGAGCGAGCTCCTTGCTCCTTACATGAAGCTACTGACACCTACATTCCTTTATTTACAAGGATAAAGAAGAGAAGGAAGTGTCCCTACATCGGTTTCTCTTTTCCACATCAATTTCACATGGTGTTATTGACTCCAAGGAATAGAAATTCAAGAGCAATCCCTTATGTTTTCAGAACAATAGTATTTGCATGTGTTTATTTCTTATAGGCTTATTTGTTATGGAAGAATATAAACTGTATTCTTAAAAACTATATTCACTTTCATATCCTAGTGACTATACCACAAACCAGGTCTTGTTGAATAAATTTTATAGTTTATATCTACCAGCAATTGGGCCTCAACCTACAACTCACATTATCAGGACCAAAATTTAGAATGGGTAGACACTGTTAAGACTGCAGATGGTTTTAGCTAGTGGATGTCTCTTCCTATGAGCTTCTTCCCGCTGATGTTTGTGGCCAACTTCAGCAAAGAAGCCAAAGGCAGGCAGCTGGACTTGAATTAATAAATCACCTGACAATCTGAACAGGCTATATAAAACTTTATACAAGCATTCATAAAGGTTACAGAGTGTGAAGTGTTATTTTTTTCTGATGATACTTAATAAAGGTTAGCAGAGCACATAATAACAACAGCTTCTAATGGGTTCATCTGTCAAATGCTGAGCATTTGACACAAGCATAAGATACAGCAAGGTGGACCACCCTTTACCACACTGTCCCACTTGGACCCACTAGAAACATGTCACCCACCCCTCGTATGCTATTTCCTTCCTGAGTAATAATGGTTTTCATAAAAGAAAGGTCGTTACGCATTACACATGTGTGTATACACAGTTACATAGCAGGGAGGATCTGGGAGGAATAGAGGAAGGGGAAACTGTAATCAGCATGTATTGTGTGATAAACCATGTTCAATAAAAAGGGAAAAGACTATATTTCTCTCTATAAAAATTATGATTCAATAATTTAAGATTAGAAAATCATTCAATGGAGCTGGAGAGGTGGCCCAGAAGCCAGGATGCCTTACCTTTCTACCAGAATACCAAAGTTCAGATTCCAGCACCCACACTGAATGGCTCACCCAAACCAGCAACTCCGGGTCCAAAGTATCCAATGTCCCTTTCAGCCTCAATAGACACATACAAACACCTTTACATACACATACGCATACACCCTTACACATGTGTGCACATACCCTTACACAGATGTGCACATATTCTTACACACACACAAAGAAAAGTAAAGGAAAATTATTTAAGGCATTTCAAAATACAAGCATTATAACAAGTGTTCACAGAAACTCATCAGAAAATAATGAAGCTTCCATGGAGTAAATGAAAGAAAGAAATGAAGAAAAGATTAATAGGGGGAGATCTAACATAACATAAACACAAGAAAAAGTTTTTAGCTCTTCATTTGCCATAAAAATGAGGAACCACAATGACCTTTTCTTGTGCTTGTGTGGTCAGATACCTTTCTAAACACATTTTATGGTAAAGCAGGCATTCTGACACTCTGCCTGTGGGTGAGGTATATAGTGGTACCATGCTTTGATGAAGCACTCTGTGAGCAAGGAGGTCATTTTTCCTCTAGACTTAATCTGGACCCTGCAATCATCTTCTTTTCACAATTTTTGTCAAAACAACAAGGGCACAGTGCCTTCTGGGAAAAATAAAGCAAAATGTTTTAAGGAAACTGCCTGGGAATTGCTGTGTCTTTGACTTGATAATTATAGTCATTTTAACTGCCCCTAAGCTTCCCAGGACCTTCATCCACTACTGAATGCCAAGAGAAATTAATTGGACCAAACAGTTTGGAAAGAGCACTTGTTACAACAGGGCATCATGTTGCTGGATTGACAAGAAACACGGAAACAGATGAAGAGACTCAATACCTGTTCTTGATGTGCTGAGGGGGCCCGAGACACCTGAAGCTGCCATCCACCATTATGGCCAACCGGTTACACAGAGCCTCGCACTCTTCCATGCTGTGAGAAAATAAACAAGTAGAAATGAGCTGTGTCCTAAAGGTGTGAACCTTGTTCAAGTTTCAAACATAAAAAGGATGTAAAACTACCATTGGCCCAAATTATGGAACTTTTACTATAGAACACTCATGAAAATGAAATAATGTGTTATTAAAATTCTGAAGGTTGTATTTAAGTGGCCAATTACATCAGCGAATTATTAGCATGTCTATGTGCCTGGAAGAATAATCAGTAATAAGAAAGTGCAGGAGAGAACTATTTACAATCTTCAAAACTACAAAATACGTGTATAAGAGATGTTAACAAGCATGTGGTTTCTTTACAAAGAGAATTATGTAACTTTATTGACAAGTAGACATGAAATCTTGAGTTAATAGAATCACTAACAAGGAAAAGGAGGAATATTTCAAAAATGGAAAACTTATAATCCGAATATGAATAAACATGGGCCCTCTTATTTGTTATCCAATACGAAGAGGTCAGCCTGGGAATCATATGCACACAAACAACAAAACAGACTTACCAGTTCTATTTATATATGTGTGAAGACATATACATAATATACATGAGTGTGTCATTAATAAGTAAAGAAAAAGAAGCTATCAATTTGAGAGCCATGAGGTGACATGAGAGGGACTGGAGAAAGGAGAGGAAAGGTGGAAAGTGATGTCATTCTATTTTAATAAAAGAATGTATAACTATTTTAAAAAAACATTTCATTAGAGCAGACTCCACATTTTTTAAAACGTTTTGTATTTTAATAGCATGTAAAATACAATACAAAAATACTAGAAATAAACTTTTACCTTGTAACTCTAATTTATTTAAATTATAAGATTATTTTAATATTAGTATAGCATTATAAAGATTTATAATTTATAACTACTATATAACTATGAGTCATAAATTAAAATATGCAGATGAAATTTGATGCAAATCAAAATGCAATAACCCCCATGAAAATGAAAACTTAGAATTACTTAGAGAAAGGAAACTGGAAAAGTTGTGAGAGAAGATTCTGCTAGAACAGGTTGTTACAAAGATGGAGAACATTAAATTCATACCAGAGAAATGGCATTAGAACAAAAGAGGCTCAAGCATACCATAGGTAGAAACACAGAAGTAATTTATGTATGGGAATGCACTTTTTAAACATAGTGATATAGAAGAAATTCTGGAGGAAACAGAAGTTGGATATACTTGACAATTTAAAATCCCAGTCTTCTAACATGAGTTTCAGAACCCACTGAACTAGCATTTAAAAGACACTGCAGAATATTCATCCTTGAACAGGATGTCTATATCACACCCACTAGCTCAAGGTTTTGGAATTACTGTGGAAGATGGGGATGAAGGTCAGAGCCAGTGGTTGTTGGTGGCTTGAAGGAAACAGCATCTTCTAGACAAAAAAGGGCAGTTACACATAAGAACTCACAGTAATTATGAGAGCATGCAGAAAATCTGCAAAAGGCCCAAGCCAGGTAAAATCCCAGCAAGGAGAGAGAAGGAGGCCATTAAGACCTACTCCTAGCCAATAGGTTTACTTCAGTTGTGTGACCCTGAATAAGTCAACTATGCACCAGTGTGTAGCCAGACTCCCGCAAACCATATAAACAGAACAAACCTGACTTGATGGATTATACAAAATTGAAGACACTATATCGGACAGGTGAGGAAGGTGAAGGGGTATCTGGGAGGAGTTGGAGGATGAATATTATCATATGTATTGTCTGGAATTCTCAAAGAATTAATAAAATTAAAAACCCAATTTAATACACTAAATAGTTACTAAACAATTTAAAAAAATAAATCAATAGACCATGAGCTGTTCAATCCCAAGTACTGTATTGCAAAGCAAATGTCCTTTCCCTTTTATTCCATTTCAAATGAAAATAATGAGTGGTCAAATCAATAAAGTGTATAGTTGATTATAGATATTTCCTTCAGAAATTCAAAATGGGTCATCTCACATATAAACAGTAGAATAAAAATGCCATACCTCTTAAAAATTATATTTGTCAACAATTCATAGTCTAGAAACTAGGAAATGCAAACTGCAAGTTATATAACCACTTATTTATGATACCTCTACTGAGGACTGCTGCTGAGAGCCTGAGGACATCCCTGCTCTATAGAGACCTCAGCTCGTTCCTTGACTAATCCACAGGAAGGAATTTCAGGTGAATCAGGGTGAGGCGAAATAGAAAGTTTGTGAAGAACACAGGGAGGCACACAGAAAAGGCTGTTCACACTGAAGACCTCACAGGCTTCCTTAAAGAGTCCTGCTTAAGTTTCTCACATTTTAACATGATTCTGTGGCTTTTAAATCTGCACTACTCAACAGTCATTTACAAAAGTGTACCTCTGTAAGCAAAGCTTAAAAATTAATCCAAGTTTGACTTCAACATGTGTTTAACAGGTTTCTGATTGCATTGTGGGAAGAACATCAAGTCATTCCTGTGTTACTTTCTTAAATGTACTCTGGACAAACAGATGGCCACATCAGTATCAGCGTGAGTTCCAACCTCAGAGTGAATAATGTAGTAGATCTTCCTGGATTCTATCACGTGCTGAACACGTGAGCACTATAGCATGTTGGTCCAACAAAACCAACCAGAGCTCAGGGCAAAGAATTCGATAATTTTATTTATTTATTTATTTATTTATTTATTTATTTTATAGAAAGAAGACTATAAATAGCCTGAACATGGTAACAGTATAATCAACCATTGGCCATTTACTTAAAAACAAAGTAAGCATGAACTTTTCTGCCTGCATGGTCATACTGCCTGGTACAGATATGTGATGAGCTGAGACTGTGATTTAAAGCTTTGTGCTGGAACTTTGGCATTGGGTGTTTGAGGAGAAAGCTGAATGTCCTTCTTATTCTCCATTTTTCTTCCCATTTTTTCCCAAAATGCTGTGTGTTAAGGAATATGTAGAGGAGAACATTGCATAAAACTCATAGAATCGATTTTCTGACCTTCTGTGAACAGAAATATGTAGCAGTGGGGGATGAAGAACTTGGGGTAGTCACTAGAAAGTCCCAGATGCCAGGAAAGCAAGAGGCTCCCAGGACCCAGTGGTGATGACTTTAGCTGAAATCCCCAACAAAGAGGAGACAGAACCTGTATAGGCCACCTCTAGTAATAGGCATGGCTCCTAGTTGGGGAATGGGGCCATCTATTCATCTCAAACTTGTTAACTCAGAAATGTTGGTGTCCAAAGGAAAGACAGGAACAAAAAGTAGAACAGACACTAAAGGAAAGGCCATCTAGGGATTCATCCCATCTGCAGACACCAAGTCTCCACACTATTGCTGATGCCAAGATGGTGGCCAACAGAAGCCTAGTATGGCTGTTCCCTATAGGTTCTACCAGCGTCTGACCAATTCAGATGCAGATACTCACAGCCAACAATCAAACTGAGCTTGGGTACCCCCATGAAAGAGCTAGGGAGAAAGGACAGAAGGAGCTGAAGGGGATTGCAACCCCACACAAAGAACAATATCAACTGAGCCACCAAGAGCTCCCAGGGACTAAACAACCAACCAAAGAGTATACATGGAGGGAACCATGGCTCCAGATACATATGTAGTAGAGGATGGCCTTATCTGACATCAATGGGAGAGGAGGCCCTTCCTTGGTCCTGTAGAGGCTTGGTGCCCCAATGTAGAGAGATTCTAGAGCATGCGAGTGTGTGAGTGGGTGGAGGAGCACCCTCATAGAGGCAAAGGGGAAGGAGAAAGGAGAATGAGATGGGGGAGTGTGGAGGGGTAACAAAAAAGGGGGATATAATTTGAAATGTAAACAAGTAAAAAGTTAATTAAAAAATCACAGAATTATACAGGCCTCCCCTTGTCTTCATTCAATTGAGTTATTTATGTCTTTATAGTCTGTGAATAGGAGAAATCTAAGAGAAATCAATCTGTATATATGCAAATGTGTAATATTGATGTGAAAGCAAATGAATAGGAGAATGTAGAAGAGATATTACAATAATTTATGGTCTTTTTGAGAGAATAGCTTATAATTATTTACTAATGTGCAAATATATATATATATATATATATATATATATATATATATATATATTGAGAAATAAAAAGATTTTCATCATTATATCGCTTTTTTCCATCTAAGGACCCATGGTTAGACTTCAAGCCCCGAGCCTGGCGCCAGCAACAGATGTAATCAGAATCAGTGGAAAATTGCTAAAACTCCAGAGCAGAGTAAACATCTAAAGCGAGAATATGTACATATTATTATAAAGTCAAATAACTATCAAATGTATTTGTTTCAGCAAAATTTTCCATTGGGAAGAGAAACAAAATAAAAACAGAAACTCAGCTGTGGTACTTCTGGCTACATCTGAGTGAGAAAAATAATCAAATGTCTATAAAGCCAACAACAAAGCTGGACACATTTAAGAAAACAGCCATTTCAGAACTTCAGGAATGGACCAAAGGCATGAATATATGTAACTCTGTGAGGACGATGCCAAAAAGCCACTGCACAGTGACACGATGATAATCTGTACCTGCAAGTTGTGAGCCACTGTCTTCCTGCCCTGATTCGTCAGCAGGCCACATTGGGCCTGAGAGGGCAGGCCAGGAGATGACCTAAAGAGCTCACCAGAAACCTACACCCAATTTCAAGAAGGGAGAGGGGAGAATCATAGGATTTTCACATCAATAGAAACCATCTAGTCTTGGAATAAGTCTCAGGGGAAGAAAATGAAACAAAATAGACAAATATTACATTAAAATGTGGCAATAACTGCAAATTTATTTTCAGTGTTTATAGATACAATGTCATATAATGTGTCCATTCTTCAATAAAAAGGTTATAGGAAAAATAGACTATACTATCTTTATCATTCCCTGTTATAGGTAATCCACATGCTTCTAGAAAAATTTTAATGATAAGAATCACAAAGAACCTTTTGCCAAGCCTAATCAAGTTAAATTAAAAGAGAGCAGCAGAAAGAAACTAGAAAAATTTCGAAAAATATTGAAAATTAAAGAACATTTCTAAAGAAACCATGTATCAGGAGCCAATCGCCGAGGAGACTGAGAAACATTTGTGAGTGAAACAAAACTTCAGTAGGGGAAGAAAGAAGCTGGAGAAGTGACCCAGCTTGTTGGAGGTGGAGCCTCCCAGCAAGAGACTTGAACACAGAATCTAACAATACTCACCATGTCTAACGTCTTCTAACTAAATAGTATAGTATAATACAAGTTCACAACGAAATAACAAGAAAGAACTGATGCTATGGGCCTTGTAGTAAAGGTCTATAATCCTAGTGACTTGGGAGGCTAAGACAGGAGAACTCAATTTAAGGCCGGTCTTGACAGCTTTGATGAGTTGCCTCAAAAGAAAAGGTAAATGAGGGATGGACGTATAGTTCAGTAGTAAAACACTTGCCTAGTATATGTGAGACTCTGGGTTCAATTTGTATTACCATCAAAGGAAAAAGGAGATTCTTCTCAAGTCAAACATCAGCTCACTGCACAGTCCAACAATCAAGCTACTTGGCATTTACTCAAAAGGTCTGAAAAACATCCACATAAAAACCTGCACATGGATGTTTATAACAGCTTTACCCGTAATTACCCAAACTTGTCAGTAATCAAAGCATCTGTCAGTATGTGAGCAGATAAATAAACTGCAGCACGGCCAGACAATAGAACATTGCTTGCTGTTGAAAGGCAATGGGCTTGCAAACCAGGAAAAAACGTGAGGGAAATCAGGAAAGATGCCAGCCTTGAAAGGCTTGTACGGGATTCCAGATGTGTGACTTCTGGAAAATGTACAACTGTACAAGCAGTAAAATGTCACCTGTGAGAGGTTAGCACCGCAGCACAGCCATCCTGAACCTCTTCTGTTATTGTTTGCCAAAGGTACCGCTTAGAACAAGGGTCCATCCCAGAGCTGGGTTCATCCTAAGAGGAAGAAAACACACAAGGCTGGTCGTTTGGTTAACACAGACAGGAACTGACATCTATTGTCCCATAAGAATAGACTCTGGCCAGGAGGAAACCCCCATTGCAATGCTAACAGGGAACTCTATTAGCTTTCCTTCCCTCCTTCACAATGAGGAAGGAAGGGAAGTGACACTTATGAGTTGCTTTCTCCTCTCCTGCAGAGGACCACACAAGAGGCCTTAATTATTGCAACTAGTTACAGTCCTTTTTATTATACCTTAATTATTGAGGTCTTAGGAAACATTTGTTGAGGCTAAAAGCAGCAAAAAAAGATGAAGGACCAGGCTCTCTATACCATAGAGCCTCCATTAAACCCCTTTAAACAGTATTTAAGGACCAGCTACTCTGTATGCCTCAATTGCTCTTTGCTTTAGTGGGTGCCTGAGGATATGCCTATGGAAAACAAATACAAGAACCTTCACAAACATTCATCATGTCTTTGTAGGATGAGAACATACAAGGATGAATATATGGGGAATTGCCCCCAAGAAAAGAAATAGAGAGCTCTCAGCCCTGCCCTACTTCTGTGGGCTGGGGAAGGCATATCACCTCAAAAACTTACATACACCTTCCAGGAGTAGCTAAGGTTGTATGTGCACATGTAGACTGGCCCCAGAATCATTCACCTGACTGACTGGTAAAGGTATACCTACAAAAAGTAGTTATTAAAACACTCTTGTGACTGCTTCAGACCTGAGACAGCAAGGAAAGAGTCCATGCAGCTATGATGCCACCAGATGCACACAGTAATGTTCAAGTAACAATCTCAGCATAATGAAGAATGGTGTCATGGGTGAGAAGACTAGAGATTGTTATCTTCAGAAAACTCAGTGAGATACAAATAATTACAACTAGGAAAGCCAAGAGAATCAGAAAAACAATACACGAACCAAACAGGGGTTGTAAAGAAGACAGAAATGAGGTACGAGGAGTTGATGGTAATTCTGAAGCAGGGACATCAATAGGCAAAATGATAAGAGTAGCAGAGTATTAACTGCAGACCGGATCCAGCCAGTGAAAGAGTCATAAACAGAGGCTATTTAAAATTATCCACTCACCGTAGAAAGGGAAAAGACAGGTGGACAATGTAAAAAGCACTCCTGGGGAAAAGGAGTGTTCTTTCTTATTACTGGAGCAAAGGTAAATAAGAACAGTCAAAACAGGTTGATGATAAAGGGAGCAACCACATGACCATGGCAGCCTGCATGTCCACTCATGTGTACTCAATCAAAGACAATGAGATGAGAATGGTGGCATGCAGGCATGCGCTAACACACCTACTGAATCTGTACTCACATCAGTCACTGTGTGGAAGTGCCCAACATCAGATACATGGATCAAACATGAGAAGCTCTCGAGAAAGCACAAAAGATATAGGTGCTTTGAAGTGAGGTACACAGAAAAAATACAGTGGGTGGCAGGACATGAACTGGGGATTACAGCAGGAGAAGAAAGGAAGGAGGGAAAGAAACGCTAAAGATGTTTGAAAAAGACAGTGGGAAGATTATTTTATGTTTATGCTCCTTTATTCAATGGACATGACACAAGGGGTGATATGCTACCCTAAGAGACATAAACTAACTAATAAAGTATTAGGGTCAGGCAATGGGAAACTTGCTTGCCTCCTAGAACTTAAAATAAGACACCATTGCTGAAAACAACACAAATGTTGGGCAGGACTTGGAGGAAGCAAGATGGAACTGCCCTTGAAGCCTCCTCCCTGAAGACTAGCACTCACAGTATCGGAAGGTGCTGTGTAAGTCATCAAGAAAGAAAAGCAATCAGCAGTCTTACCCAGATGTAAAGCGTAGGGACCTCATTAATGACTAGCCTGATCAGATATTCCCAGTGACACAATAGTGGCACTGTTATCTGTCTAATTATACTTGAGGTATTTATTCAGGCCTGCCATTGCTAACTTATCCAATGATTCATAGTTAGAAACAACATAGCCCCTAAAAGAGAACCTGCTACTGCCATTTTTTATACCAATGTAAATTTAACTCTATTCTACATATTTATCTGTAACCAAATTTCTACCCTTCTCCATTCCTTTTTGTTCTTCCCTTTCAGCCCCCCGAACACTACGTGAGAGAGAGAAAAAAAGATAGATGGAAACAGAGGTAATGATGTTAGACTATTTCTTGCTAGTTAGGGAAGTCAAATTTGTTGGGGCAAGTTTGATCTTTGTCATCAAGATATCTAATTTTTTTCTTCTCATCTCTTGTCACAGGACTACTTGATAAACCACAACCAACAGCACCCAACCAGTTAACCAGCCAACCAGCTCCTTTTATGGGCTCTAGCATTTATATATCTTCTGAAAAGTCCCCAGAATTCCAAACACCACATACTCTCAGAAACTATCTGCAGCTGGTAAATTCATAACCCTGCTAGAGCAAGGCAAATCACAGTCATTTTCTATGAAGCAGCCCACTATCCTCATACCTGGGATTAAAACAAAACCGTATACCCATAATATTTTTGTCTTTTTTAAAGAAAACAAAATTCTCACTATTTTTATCCTTATAGTCACAGATAAGTATAACTCTGATCTTTCAACAGATGGATGTTCAGCGTCTTTTTGCAACAGATGGAGACTATTTCAGAGATTCATAACTGGTCACAATGTAGAGAATTAGTGACCAGGGGATAGCTAGCCCCAGTTGATAAAATGCACCCTATACCTAAGGCTCAGAAACATCATATTAGAGGGGAATAAAGATTATAAGGGCAAAAAGACCAGAACGCCTGCTGTCATATAGTGTCTTTTAGAAATACAGGGAAGTTGCACCCATGAAATATCAACAATGTGATTGCTTATATAACAAACTTAGCACTCTAGATATCAGTATGGAAGGGGAAGATTCTATAAGATCCAACATCTTCATGGAGAACTAAAGCAATCAATGGTTGCAGAGAAAGAAGAATCAGTTTTCTTCAGGGACAAATTTCCTGATAAGTTATCTAATCCCAAATAGTCAGCTCTAAGCAATACAAAAGGGCTTGGTAGGGTGTGTGTGTGTGTGTGTGTGTGTGTGTGTGTGTGTGTGTGTGTGTCTGAGACTATGATACTTCAATAAAACTGCATGAAAGGGGCACATTTTCACACTAGTTTGGTTTCTCCTGGCAATCTGGTAAGGAAAGCAAAGCGTGATGTTTTTAAAATGAAACCTCTACTTCTATAAACTTTCAGAATGGCCTCCACCAGAAAGATCTATGGTACTAGAAAGGACATCATTTATTGAAGAACAGCAAATAAATTGAAGTTTCTTGGAACCTGAAGCTTTCCTCTTCAATAAACTCCCAAGTACTTGTTATCTGAACCACTTTTAAGAGAAATCTTGCCCAGCTCTGTGATGCATGTCTCTGCTTTTTGCAGTGAGGGAGCATTAAGCATATATCTCTTAAGAGCTTCTGGCCATCAACTTTCCTCAAAGAAGAAAGCAGAAGGCAAATAGGTGAGGAAGACTGAACAGGAAAACAAACACTTGGTCTTTTCTGTAAATCTAGTGATACATGTGCACTGAATAAAAAGTAAGAAAGTAGAAAGTGGGGTCTGGTATTGCTCAGGCAGGAAGCTGAATGGGTGATTCAAAACTTTTCTGGTTCTTGTCCTTCTTGCCTCTGTAGAAAATATCAAGGCATTGGTTTAATTAGCTGACTTGAATTGTCACAGTAACTCACAGGACACCAGATTATACACTTAATATGGATTATTTAATTTACTGCTTTCAACATCTCCATGAGACAGACACAGAGAAGACAACTTCTTTGAGACATATTCTTTTATTATATTGGATATATATAATATATAAATAAATAGCATTGATATTGGACCTTTTAATAGTAAACTAAGAGCAAACAGAGTTTCTAAGTCCAGCCAGTAAATGACAAAATCATTTTTTTCTATCATATATCTTCTGGGTCTTCATTGACTTCCCCCAAGGAAATGCTATTTTCATGTGTAAGCAATAATATAAAAAGATGACTTTTAATTCTCCTGTAACTATCTTCTATGGTTAAACTTTGGATGGACTGTGGTGATTAGAATCCTATCAATGGCATAGGAACGAGATTCTTCACTTATTTAAATAGGATTGTGCACAGTTAGACCAATTTTTAAATGCACAGGAATTAGCTCTGCTTATTGATAGAAAATTCCCTTTTCTTAGCCACAGTAACCTGAATTGGCTATTCTCAGAGAGATGACAGGCTGCCTTAACTTAAGGACAAGTTCCTGTTCTGTCACTTGGTAGAATTCTCTCAGCCTCCCTCTGTATCCATGATGCATGAATGTGTTAGACAGCTTTCCATCACTATACCTACACATTAGAGAATCAACTTACATAAGGAAAGATTGCTCACTTTATCTGGCTTTATTTTTAGAGGATTAAACCAGGACTGCCCCTGTTGCTTTAGGTTCTACATCAAGACAAGTCTGTACATCACAGCAGGGATGTGCAATTGAGCAATACTTTCCCCTTCTTAGCCAGTAATGAAGCAAGTGTCTTCCTCCCTATCCAGAACACTCCTACAATGACCTAAAGACCTTCCTATAGGATCTCTTAGAGCAATGGTTCTCAACACATGGATCACGACTTCTTTGAGAGTTTCAGATATCCTGCATATTAAATATTTATATTATGATTCATAGCAGTAGCAAAATTACAGTTATAAAGTAGCAACAAAAGAATTTGTAATAGGGGTTACCACAATATTAGGAGCTATATAAAAGGATGACAGCATTAAAAATATTGAAACCCATTGTCTTAGAAATTCTACTCCCTCTCATATCACTAAGAGCTATGAAAGAAGCTGTTAGCACATGAATTTGGAGAGATGCTAAATTAAACAGTAAATTCTAATGCCTATCCTCATGATTTACCATGGGTGTATATCACTACAGCTATAGTACATATAAACCCACACATAGGACTTCAAAGCAATTCTTGAGAAGAAATAGCATTCTGTAGGAAAGAGAAAAGCAATTGATTATCCAGTACCAAAAGTTCATCCCTGAAAATATACATATGAGTAACATTACTCAGACAGATCAAGTTACATTTAAAAATATATATGTAGATACTTACACATATATGTGATATAATAATTAATGAAAAAAGTACCATGGATTTGAAAGAGAGCAGGGAGAGGTATACGGGAGGCTTTGGAGGGACAAAAGGGAAAGCAGAAATGTAATTTTATTATAATCTCAAAAATAAACAAACAAGAACTAAAAATAAGTAAATAAATGTTAAAGAAAAACATTTTGCATGTTTAGATTAAAGGTGAATTCTAATATCTTAACATTCATTTAATGTCAACATTTTTATGTGAGTCTACCAAAAGAAAATGCCTGATTTTTGTAAAACCACCCCATTCTCTAACATATGTTGGGGAATATTCATTTACAGGAGTCCATAGAGTCAGTAATCAGTGTCTCAAGTCCTGAAGTTCCTGGTGAAGTTCTAAAAGCTGAATAATTTCTATCACATGTTTAAGGCATTAACACAATTGTGGATTTCCTAACCACTCACCAATAAAAGAATATCAGGCTTTCCCACCAGGGCCAGGGCTGTGGAGAGCTTCCGTCTGGTGCCCCCACTGTAAGTGGCCACAGGCTTGTCCACATGAGATTCAAGGTGCAGGCGCTTCACCAGGTCTGCAGCAACCTGGAAGAGAGAAGCTTATCCATGAACCTTTCTCCAGGAGGCCTACATGAGCTGGGTTGCCCTCTGACTCCTGCTTTCTCCCATCATACCAGTATTCCTTTCACCCAAACAGAGGACCAGAGGCCTTCCTCATTCCATTTCACCTTATAGAAAAGGAGCAATGGATAAAGAACAGGGAGAAGGGGCTTCTGTGTCTGAGGACACTGAGAATGGCCAAACACAGTTCTGGAAATCCGAGGACTCTGAATCAATGCTGAGTCTAGATGTCTAGATTAATATCCACATTCAGGCGAGTAGAATAAAGGGGACCTAAAGGAAGGCTGAAAAGGAGCTGGATAGAGAAGAAACAAATTGAGGCACCAAAACCTCAAGGGAAATAGCACTTACATAGTATTTAGCTTGGGAAAGGTGGGACCAGCTCTTTGCAGCTATAGGAAACTATCCAATCACTTTATAAGGATGAGACTTCATTCACCAGAACTTACATAGATCCTCAGTCACTAGGGTTAGCAGTGAAGCCCTCACCCTCAGGCTCACAGCTTCTCTTCTCTCCATCATCATACCACACACTCTTGACAACCCACTTACCCTTAAATATTAATGTAAATCTCAGTTCTCCCTGATGCACACCAGCTAAGTCTCTAAGACTACACTTAGGTTGGTCTTCCCCAGGATAATTTGCCTTAAACAATTTCTTATCTTCAAGATGTCTATTACATGGGAACCAAGTTAAACATTTTTTTATTGTTTCTATCTCTTTGTGATATATATATATACAAGAATATATATATATTCTTGTATAGATAAAAATCTATATTAATTGAGGTTAATGCAGATATAAAGGCAGGTCTGTTTTTGAGATATAGTAGTATAACAAAACTAGTGAAAAACATATATAAGTTCAAGTTTAGAAGGACAAATTCCATATGATTGTGACAGCTGATAATTATGTATTTTAAGGCACTAACTAAAACAGCTAACATACATACTTTTTTGTAAGCATATAAAACTTAGGGCTATAATATGATAACTATAATATGTTACAAACTTCAAAACATTTTGGATCATAACATCTTTAACCTAAATTATTCTGTCTGTATTGTGTGGCTTCCAGGTAATTTAGAAATTGAACTAGAAGAAACAAGCATTGATCCATGGTCAAACAGTGTGACTGGAGGGAAATGAAGGCACACAGAGTAAAACTTGAGTAGAAAAAGCCATCTCAAGGTTAATCCTTTGTTCTCAGTGAAAACATTCAAGCCCTTTTCTCCAGACTGCCTCACAGGGAACATCCCTTTTCCTGTATTCATTCAGCCCAATTATGCCAATTAAAATAAATTGAATAAAAGCCTTTCTGAGCAAATAAAAGCTTCAAAATATTTTATCCAGGATTAGAAGACAAATGTGAATAACTAATTGGGGTACTGCAGCAAAGACTGTTAAGACAGAAAGCCTGTACTGCAGGGATTAGAAAGAACCCATGGTGTCCACGGAATCACAAAGCAGAAGTAGAAGCAACGTCCCTGGTGATGTTCATATGCAAGATGGAGGGAGGAAGCAGGCTCCCTACGAGAGGAAACCTTTGCTTCAGTGAGCACCGCTGGAGTTACACAGATATTTCATGCCTTTTGAAACCACAAACACAAAAGACTCGCAAAAACAAACAGAAATAGGGAAAGTGAAAATTCTGGGTATCTTTTCAGAGTTATGAAAACGTTCAAAACATGCATGTGTTATGAATTTTTATTGCAATAAAATGCATTTTATTCAGAAGAGGAATGACAAGAAGCTAATGTAGGGGAGAAACAGCAAAATACTGACAAAGAGTCCTGGATTTATTGCAATGCACTTCAGAGTAAATACGTTCTTAATAAATTTGCCAAATGCTGTTGGTTATTTTTATGAAACCAGAAAATGGTTGTCATATTTTCTTAATTTTACAAAAGGTTAAGTAGCACAGACTACAAATCCCAGAGCAGTTAATCACGGGGAAGATCCCAGAATGTGCAGGAACAAATGTCTGATCTAATGCTCTGTGAATGTCACTTTCAGAAGATAACTGAAAATGATCTAATGAGACACATCTTGTCACCATCTTTTCTGCAATTGGCACCCCTATCAAAATAATGGCAAATGTAATGCCCTAGAAATCAAGGCCAGTAAATGCTACCTAGACCCCCAAAACATCATAAGCCACAAAATGTCATTGTTATTGTCGCACAATCAGAAAATGTCATAAGTTACAAGATCTTATGCATGGGTTTTGTTTTTTTGTTGTTGTTGTTGTTTTGATTTAGTTTTTGTTTTTGTTTTTTTCTCTGAAAGCTCTAGAAATTGTGCTGCATTTAGAACAGAAGACTGGGACACGTTATTTCCATTGCTCAGGCTGCAGCACATTCAACACACATTAGAACTTTGGGGAATATCCAGTAGACAGAAAGATTATTCAGAAAAGCATGCATACTCATCAGATTCCTGAGCCAACTTGCAGGTGTGATGCCCATATCAAAACTGTTCTGTGAAATGCACAATGAAAATGAGACACTGAGCAGGGAAAAGGAACCAAACATTTCCCAGGGAAGGCCATCCTGTGACCATCACTCTGCCATGGATCTCCTAGTGATTCTCTTGCACTCAAAACTTGGCTCTTCCTAAAATTCCTGGCAAATGGGAAAAAGAAATTTAAGATGCAAGTCTCATCTACAGAGAAGATGCTGGAAGCAACACTTAGAAGCATTTCTAGAGAAATGACTAGGTATTTATAAAGGTAAGACCAGGAAAGGGCCTAGTTCTATGCCAGAGAAAATCAAATGCAAATTTCACCAGATTTCATCCCCATTAGAAGTTTTGTTTGGATATATTAGCTCAGGAAATACTAGAAACTTCTCTTACATATCTTCTCTAGCATCCCCAATTATAACTGCATTCCTGAGCCATTTGGTGATGATGTGATAATAAACATTTCACCAAACTGGTCAACTGACTACAAGCTTAAAATGCACCCTCTGTACAAAACTGTACATTATGAACAACAAACTGGAAATTGGCCATTCAACATGCAGAACCTAGATTCAAGTCAAACGAAGGGGTAGCCTTTTCTTGCCTGAGTATGTTGCCTGAGTATTTGAGAAGTTGCAAGTGTAAAGAACAAGGTCATAGCTAGAAGATAGTAACAAACTTGAAGTAGATGGATCCAGTTCCTTAGAGTACAGGCAGACCACAGCACAAGGCTTCAGCTGGAGAATAAAAGGAGTTAGTGCTATGAGGGAGAGGCAGAAAGGGCTCTTCAGCAATCATGGGGGTCTCCTGAAATCATAGAACACAGGTATTTATTCTTCCATGGACAAGGTAAAAGAGAACCAGTTTGAGTGTCAGATATAGAAGGAGGGGAAAGTGCCTCTTTTATCTCCATGGCTCCAGGATTGAACTGGGCCCAATTTACTGGAGCACAATGGAAAGTAAATAAGAAAAGTGCCAGGCTACAGTAGCCTTATACAGTTTCTGCTTCCTTGACCATATACACCAGAAACTCCAAAAATAATCCTGATAATGATGGTAGAAGATATTTTGTCCTAGTCTGGTAGGAACCATCAGGATGTTGTCAATCAAAGTCTGATCTATAGTTACATGTTACCTGACCACTCTGGGTTTCATATTCTCCAATTGTAAAATCAGGCATACACCTCTTAACTGCTTTGTTCAGGGTAAGAGACAGACGTACAGAAAGACAGTCATGCATCATTTAAGGACAGGATGCATTCTGAAAAGTAAATCTTCAGACATTTCATCACATTGTCAACCTTAAACAACTCTCTTCCAATCCTGGGTAGTAGATGTTAATTACTGAACATGGATGTAACCTCTCAATAGAATCAAGAGGTATGGTTCATATATGGTTCATGAGGCTGTTTCCATGGTATATGGTCTTACTATAACCCATTTTTTATAAGCAAAAGTAGATCTACACAGCAAAAACCACATAATATAGTAAATATATATACTAGCATTATACACAGCAATCCTTGAAAGAATTGATGGCAGAGGCTTGTTACACCACTGTTACACAAGTGATATGCAGTGATGTAGTTGTTAAGGTGTGATGCCATCAAGCTACAGGGATTTTTTATGACAATTTTGTATCCCAACCATTATGAGATACATGGTAGATGAAACGTTAAGATATGGTCCATGGCTACATTAACTAGGTCATCATTTTATGTTATTTAATACTAATACCCCATAATAAGCACCTCAGAGTCCTGTGCTTATTCTATGTTTCAAATGCTCACACAATTCACAGTAGTGAAAAATTGGCTGGGAGAGGCACTATGTCCTTTAGGAATACATATACAATGTGCTGATCTAATAAAAACCACTGCATGAGCAAGTAGCAATTCATGAGAGAAATAAAGCTAGTCCCTAATTGCTGAGCCTTAAAGTAACTTCTCAGTGGAGGAGTTCAAAACACATACTGAAGGACAGTGGACTATCAGAAGGCAATTGCCTGGATGACAGAGAGCACCGAGTCTTATTAAGGGAGACTTTTCAGAGGTGCATTCATCCAGACAAAAGAGGCCAGCTTATAACCACTTGCCAAGAATCTACCTCTTCAATCAAAAACTAACAAGAGGGAGCTGACAGAGAAAATGCCTATTAAAGACTAAGCCAACAATTAGTGTTGGGTGCCAAGAGCTGTTTGAGTACACTTGTGGGTCGCCTGCAGGGTAGTTAGTTAGATGTGTCCATTAAGGTGGATGGTAGGTCAATCAAGGGTCCTGGGTCTGAACAAAGAAGAGGAGAACGTCTATCATGGTTTTGAAGTTATGGAGTAGAAACAAACAAGCAAACAAACAAAACCAAAGACTACAGTATTACAAAAACAACAAAGAATAAATTGTCATGGATCAGTGAGGGCAGTGGTTAGTCTACTGTGAATCCTAAAATGTTCCAACTCCTATAGACTCTTATTGAGGATACAATAATAAGGTCCACCTCCTTTTTCCTTACTCCATTTGTAGAATCAGAAATCTAGCAAGCACTTCACATACTTCAAAGAGGCATACAAAGGGTAAAATGTACCTTAAGTATTTTCCATTCTGATACATTCCTATTAGAAATGTCCTCTAATCTGTCTGTCAAGGCTATGAGCTCAGATCTATCCACACCTTCCATCAAGGGAAGCGGTAAGTCTCCACTGCCCCCTGCTTCATCCGCTCTCCATCACTCTCAGGCAGCATATGGGGAGGCCTCAGAGTTTTGACAGTTCTCACTGTCCTTCATTCTCCTAAAGCCATCCAGAAAACACTTTTGGGAGGAATATTTCTTCCTGTTCCCAATGAAGACATCTTCTCCAATAACTCCCAAGTTTCAAAAACACTGGCTAGTTTTACAGTTTCTGTTCCTAACCACAGCCATTAGGCCAGAAAGCACGTATTAATAGAAAGAAGAGAAAAGCTTAGGGATACAAAGTAAGAGAGGATATTATTTTTTTTTCACTTAGCTCCTTGTACAGGATTCCCCCACTGACACATTTTTAAATATAGAATACCAATACAAATTGTAATGTTGGAAAATGATTTTGCCTTTAACCCGACTGGTGGTATGACTTCTTATCCCGGGACAAGAGAACAGCCTTGGAGCTATAGCTGATTAGACCAGCATTTCTCAGTGGATCTTTTTCCTCTGGAAAACCCCAAGATTGCTTACCTCTGGAATGTACTGCTTTGGAATCCCACGGAGTCTGCAGTAGTATTGAAGATGTTCCCAGCCAGTCAAAAGCTCATCCAAGGCATCTTGCTGTGGACAGTAGCCAATAAGAATGCCCACTTTGCCTGCAGAAGCCAGATCCACCACATCTCTGCATACACAAATAAAACGAGCTGACAAAAGGCTTCAGGAATACATTATCAAACTATCCCTTAAATATGGCTGCCTCATCAATCCCACTATTCCTGTAGCTAACTAATTTTGCACAAATACTTTCACCTAAACACAATGAAAGGTATCAGAAAATGCCATGACAAAATACATATCTTTGCACATGAACTATTAAGTTAAAGGTAACTGCAAACCAGCAAACTGTGAGAAAGCTGCTGATCTCACCCCAGGTAATGAGCTCATAAACATTTCCCTTTGGAAAGGACATGCCTACTTGAGAAGACAGCTCTGCACATGCTAGTTACGGGGACTTACTCTAATCACCTAGAATCACAAGGAGAAGAAATTAACTTACCAAACACCTCTCCTTTTCAAAACTCGTCTCCCCACCAAAAGCTCCAAATCCCTTTCCTTTTGAAAAAACAAAACAAACAAACAAACAAAAAACCCTACGTATAAGCCCTATTCTAACCCACCAATTGATCTTCCTTCTCTCCTGCCTTTCCCTCTGTCTTTATTCTCTCTCTCTCTCTCTCTCTCTCTCTCTCTCTCTCTCTCTGACATTAATTTTCTTTGTGAAATACTTGTTTTTATATGTGCAATGAAGATGCTTTTTTGAGCTTATTTTCCAGGGCTCTAGCAGGGAAACTAAGCTAAGTAGAGGGCAAAACTGTGTCTTCTCCCACCTAGTAGCAACCCATGATCCCAGCACACTCAAGGGTTGGTGTGTGTGTGTGTGTGTGTGTGTGTGTGTGTGTGTGTGTGTGAACATATGTGTGTCTACCACTGAGTTTTATATTTAGCACATAATATGTGCCTAACAAATGACTATCATAGAATCTTCCCACAAAGAAACTATTGTAAATAAGGGACAGATCCTTAAAATTTCAGTTGAAGATTTTATAATTCAAATTACCTATAACAATTGTACATAAACTTGTATTGAGTATATAAAATGTAGAAAAAAAGAGTTAATTAACCCATTTGCAAAGGTCATGACAAATGCCCATATCTTGTGGTCCTCCTTGTTCCCATTGTTCCCATCCTGTGTTCCCATTGGGAGCAGCAGGCACCAGCATGACAAACTTTCTGTGACTGACCCAACAACCAAGTCCAGCATTTATGACAGGTCATACTTTGTTCTGTAGTTTTATTTTACAATGCACCAAATCGGGTATCCACCATTTATAAGACCATGAAGACCAATTTCACCCATTTAAATCTAATGAACCACCTTCTATTGTCTCTGCCAAACCTCAGGGGCACTGGTGTTCTTGTGTTCTATGACTTTATCTATGTCAGAATGTCCCAGGGCTGAAGGGACATGGCACAAGCATGGCACAGCTTCTTTCACTTAACAGTATGCACTTAAGTTTACTTCATACCCTCATGGATGTAAAACCCCAAATTAATACAGTGAAATTCATCTTCCAAGTAATGGTATGAAGAGGTGGCACTTTTGAAGTAAGAATTATGTCATAAATATCTCAGAAAAATGGGTAAGTGTGACCTTTAATAAGAATTGATCTGACTAACTTAAGAGTACTAAGAAAAGAGGCCATGAATTGAAAAAAGAGCAAGGAGGGGTATTTGTGAGGGTTGGGAGGCAAAAAGACTGTAAATATCCAATCTTAAAAATGGAAAAATAGATAAAAAATAATAATAAATGAGATATCAAGACATTGGGAAAGTGCTACTACTGAGTGCATCTGTGAGAGTATTTCCAGAAATGTCTGGTTCAAGGAGGCACACTTGGAACAGGGAGGTACCCTCCCACCTGCTTGAAGGCTAGACAAAACAAAAAGGCAGGAGGCAGATCCACCTTTGTCTCCCTCCCTCTCTCCTTTCCTGCCTCTCCTATCTTTTTCTCTTTCCTCTTTTTCCCTCCCTCCTTCCCTTCCTCTTTTCTTCCCTCTTCCTCTTTTCTCATCCCTTCCCCTCCTCTCCTCTTCCCTCACATTCTTTCCTGTTGGGAGCTGACTTTTAGCAGAAAGCGGCTAGATTGCCTTTGCAGCCATCTGGAACCATATACCCTGACATGAGACTTGTTTTACAACAGCCTACAACACCTGAAGCACACTCTGATAAGTATATTGTTTATCCCACATATTTTGTTTTGCTGTTTACTGCCCCCAGCTGCAAGGCGCACATGGTAGTCACGCCTGTAAGGCATGCAGTTCACATGCTGTCCACGTGCTATCTAGGCCATACATGCCTGTAAGGCGCACGTGCTATCCAAGCCTGCAAGGCACACAGTGCACGTGCTGTCCACGCTATAGATGCCTGTAAGGATTACGTCATATCCACACCTGCAAGGCACGCGCCTACAAGGCACGTGGCAAAAGCCTATAAATACCTCAGAATTCCCTTCAATAAGAGAGACTTGAGACTAGAGACTAGAGACTTGGTAAAAGACTTGAGACAAGAGACTTGAGACTGAATCACACCCTGTCTTGTCTCCATTCTTCACGTTGCCTGCCCCAAGAGCCCCACTCTCTCTCTCTTGACCAGAGCACTTAGCCCCAAAGCGTTTAGGCAGAGTGCAGGTTCACAACACTTTTCTTCTCAGAGCTAGCGCACCCTCTTCCTTCCACCCCTGGGCTTGAGAATGCTGAGAACACGCAAGGACTTTAGACAGAAGAGTTTTCAGGTGAGAGCGACAACATCCATTTCTCTGGATCTGAGTGTGAGGACATGAACTGAACCGTGCTACCAGCACTCTGAGTCTCCACTTTATGAATAGCAAAGGCTCCTCAGTCACCTGAGCAAATTCTCACAAAAGAACATATCTCCTCTCTATTCCATCCCCCTCTTCCTTCCTCCCCATTCCTTTCCCACCATATCTTCTCTGGAGAATTCTGACTGGTTTATTGTCTTTACAAAGAATGTGGAGGGTGGGGGATAACTCATAGTCTAGTTTTTCTTCCTACCATGGGAAGAGAGAGCAATGAAACCCCATGTCTGAAGCAGGGCATCTTCACCTAACTTGTGTCTGGTAGGACCTTCCTCTTACTCTACTGTTCAATAATGCTGTGCTGGTTATAAAGTCGCTTTCATGACTCCCATGGTTACTCATTGATCATTCTTGCATAGAAAATGAGACTGTCAAGACGGGATGTTCTCTTGGATTTGTAGTCTGATAAATAATAAATACATTGCACATCATGCCTCACCATGAGATATCTGTTTTTCCCATGCAAAAATGCAAAGGTTGAATGAAAATTTAAGTTTCAAGTATCCCTCTATATTTCATTACTAACTTTAGAAAACCATTTATATATGTGTGTGTCTATGTGTGTGTCCGTGTGTGTATTATGTATATATATTATATATATGTTTATGAATCTGTATATATTCATAAGCATATATTTTATATACATAAACATATTCACTATTATGTTTTATGTGTGTTTTCTACAGTAGCAACCATGCTATTTTAAATTCATTATCAGAGTTGAGGACAATCTAGGCTTTGTTTGTGTGGGTCTGTGTGTCTAAAATTTTATAATTAAAAAGAAATCAAATCCTTAACTAAAACTATTCAGAAAAGCCTTGGCCTATAAAACATTGGACAACTGGCTCAAATGCAGGACATATCCAGGTAAAGTTTAGCAGTTACAGGCATGTATCCAAACAGAAGGAACTCCACTGTGGTAAGTTCTCATCTTGCTGAAGCTCTAGACTTTGTAACAGATGAAGACAAGGTAGAGAAAATGGTTCCTGAGAGGCAGAGGGGATATGCATAGCTGTATTATTCTTTAGAGATGAAAAGGGGATGCAGTGCTACAGAGTCAGACAAAGATGGAAGAGTCCATACACCGGAGAAAAGGAAGAGAATATGTAACTGAGGCTCTCCTGCCTGGGAACAGTAGACATAAGAAGGAAATGAACAGCCTGGTACCCATACCCACCCAATGCAAAGCCCTCTTTGAAGTGGACTCAGTGGATACTGATGGAAATAGCAGTAGTAAAGGCATCAGCAACAATGAAACCTTGGCTTTGGAACTTAGGTTAGGAATTAGAGCTCATCAGTGTGAACAGGAAGAGGGAAATGGAAAGTCCAGGAGCCTGTTTACTTGATCCCAACGTTTGAGAAACGCAATGTCTTATAAGCACCTTGCAGCCCCATTTTACGATAACTCAAAGAATATTAGGGAGAATTATATTTCCTTTTACCTAACAGGCTCAGTAAAAACATATTAACCATCTTGATCTGAAACACCCAAAGAAATGGGACAAAAGTAAACCTAGACCATGAAGAAAAACAAAATACAAACTAAAGAAATAGGTAAGATAGAAAAGACAAAACAATAACGAAAACGTTCGAAGTCACGGTTTAAGTTTTTGGGGAAAAAAAAACCATAAATCCAAACTTTTAGATACACTGGCCAAGAACAACAACAAAAAAGATTTACGTGGTTAAAATTGCAACATGCATTTCTGTTAAGATACAGAAGCAGAGAAGGTTATAAAGATCAATGTGAGGTGATCCGTATGAGATGAGCAGGTACCTGAGAATAAACAAGCCACTGAATATGCCCAAATGAGGGAGAACAGACTTCACCAGGTGCACAAGGAAGTAGGTTGAACAAGTACTGTGTAAATTGCCCACAATTTAACCCAGGATGAGAACATTTCAGTATTGAGTTCTAATAAATGTTTGAAGACTAACATCAATCCTTCCCAGGCTGTTTCAAACAAAGAAGAGACAAGTACAACTTCGAATAAATTTCAAAAGAATCTTAATATCCTGATAATTAAACCAAAGACATAAGAAGGAAAGAAAATTCTGCAATTTATTGGAACTACAGAAGTATAAATTCTTAGAAAATACACATTCTCATCAACTAACAATGAGGTTATGTCCCAGAAAAGTCAACATGAAATGAAAATATTATAAATAAAAAATATTTTACTGCCAGCTGTGTCTACATGTTTATGTAATTCTACTACTTCAGAGGTAAAAGCAAGACAGTCATGAGTTCAAAGCTATCCTGAGCTATTTATCATGTTCCAGCCATTGTAAGGAGATCCTGCTGCAGACAAAAAGGGGTGGGGGGAAGCATTACTACTTTTTAATCACAGAATGAATGAATGAATTAATGAATGAATACTATAGCTCCAACTGGTTTATCTTAAACATTCTTAGGACTCAAATTAGTCTGCAGCTAAGCACAAAAGAAATATTATTACTGCATATTACTAGCCTTGGAAGAGATGAAAATTCAAAATACAGTTTATAATTAATATATATCATTTCTTTCCTATCATCATAGAGATGAAAAACTATGCTTAGAATCTTGTAAGTCAGAAACTATGTGTGTAAGGAAATTAGGGACCCCCTAACAACAGTAATGGGGGTTGTCCCTGAATTTGTTGCCTGCTTGCCTGTAGATCTTTTTCCCTTAAATGAGGCTCAGTGAGAGAGGATGCACCTAGTCCTGCAGCGATTTGATGTGTCCTTTGGCAGGGAGAGTGGATGAGTGATACCTAAAAGGGGGCTTTCCCTTCTCAAAAGAGAAGGAGAGGGAGAAATGGGGGGAAGGATCCATGTGAGAGGGTACTAGGAGGGGGGCTGATATTGTGATGTAAAGTGAATAAATAAATAAAATTAATAAAAAAATTTAAAAATCTTACCTACAATTAAAAAGGAAATCAAATCCAGTAATACATGCAGATATGTACTAAATATAATATCTAATAAAGATATATAATAATATATAATATAATAGATGTAATATCTAATAGGATATATTGGCTGTAAGGAAGTTAAGATAAACCCAAGGAATGCAAAGTTGGTTTAATATACTAAAACTAATCTGTGCATACTGCATTAATAGCATGCAAATATCATACACTGTTCATATAGACAAGACACAGCATTTGATCAAATCTAAACTAAAAAATTTTAAAAGTGTATTCTATAACACTATTTGTAGAAACTTCTCTGTTTATATGGTTCCCTGATTCATGGTTGCTGATGGCTAGGGAAGGAAGTGGCAAAAAGAAAATCTAAATGTGCAGTATATTTTGAAGGTAATCAAAATGCTCTTAGATTAAATATTTAAAAGAATCATGTAATTTTATAAATATAACCATTATAATTGTTACACTTAAGATTATAAATTCTGAAGTATGTGAATTCTAAGTAAATCAAAGCAGTGTCAGTAAAAAAAAAATATACAAATGTCCTGTGGAAGTATTTATATTTCTTCATACCTGCACTACATAGATAGATAGGTCATGCCTGTACCAGTGATGTTCATTTCAATGCTTGTCGATATTAATGTAGGAAACAAAATCATCACAACATGCAATAATATGCATACTAGTCACTTCATTAATGTAGGATTATGGAAAAGAAGCTGCCCATAAAATATTTGCACATGCTGTACAATTTCATTTTAATAAAACCTACAAACAAAAATAATCTATGATGATCAGTCAAAAGTTTATTTGGTTTAAAGAGGAAAATGTCAGAGCTGCCAAGAACACTTCATTGACATATTGACATACTGTGGTGATAAAATGCATGAAATTATAAGGATTACTTAACTTACATAGTTATCTTATGAAGGAATTACATGGCTTAATTTTAAAGTTAATAACTTAAGGGATGTTGCTAATCTCCATGTGTTAATTTGTAAGATGTCTGCCTAAATCATTAAAGTTAAGGAGGTTTTTCTGAGGTTCTTCTATAATATTTCATTGGCTGGCTCTTAACTGCAAGGCACTCTTAGGCAATGAACAAGGAGGTTTCACTTAAATTCTCTGGACAACTGGGTGATATGGAACACATGTGGTCAATATTCTCATTGTTACTGACTGTAGATACTTTTTGCCTCTGTCCTGAGCATGACCAGTATGTACTATCTGTATTTTGATATCTTTGCACTCTAAAACATGGAAATAGCTTAGAACAGGTACTCCAGAAGCCCAGACACAGAATGAGTCTACTGTCTTCCAATCTTCCCAGTTAGAATCATCCAGTGCAGTGATAGCTTATTTCTAATCATGATTTTTCGATTAAATAAAACAGAGAGCTTTTCCCTATTCTCAGAGCAGGGCATGGTCCTTCTTCTGCTTTGTAAAGATTAGCACATTTCCATTACTGTTAGTAGAAACCTTTCATTGGATAAAACTTTTCCATAGGACAACAGTTGTATATTTATTCTTGTTTTATTTTTTTTATCTTCAGATAAAACCCAGGACCTCCAAAATACTACATTTTTTTAAAACACTGAGCTATACCCTAAGCTGCAAGATATGCAACTGTTACTCTGAAATGATATCTACATTTGAAAATAGTTTGCTATGTAGCAAAGATGCACAGTCTAGCACACTACAGTAGAGCCAGTACTTTAGTCAAACTAATGACATGTCAAGTCAAACACTGTATTTTCCTACCTCTGTTTCACTTGTTTAATTTCTGATAAATTATTTATTTCTATTTTATATATACAAACATTTTGCATAAATCCATATCTGTGCCCTATGTGCATACAGTGTCCACAGAGGCTAGAAAAGAGCGTCGGATCCCCTGGAACTAGAGGTATAGATGTTTTGGGCTGCCATGTGGGCACTGGGAAAAGAAAGGATGTCCACTGAAAGAGTAGCCAGAGGTCTTAACTGCTGACTGATCTATCTCTCTCGACCCTCATTAGCGTAAATACCTGAACCTCTTTAAAAATTTCCTTATCCCAACTTTGGAGAAAGTATGATTTAGGGAGGATAACAGCTATAGTTAAAGTCTTGATAGCCAAAACTGCTTTTTCAGTAGTGTGGTACTCTGGCTCATGTGGAGACACTATAGGTATAGCTTTATGCAGGTCTGCATACAAAAGGATGTGGTAAGATAAGGTGGCTAGAGCAAAGAAGGAGTTAATGATCCATCCAGAGATCATCTTAACTGACTGAGAAGGTGAGCTTATTTATTTAAGTCCCTTCATCTAACTCTGAGGGATGCTAACCACACACTTCTTAAATCAGAATCACTGTCAATCATACTTCTGCTATTAGAAAATGCCCCCAGCCATTTCATAGTTTCCACACGTTTGCACTTGGTTATCTCAGCCTAATAGAGAAGGTCATAACATTCTGTATGCTTTATGCTTCAGCACTACTTGGAAAGACAAGACATTTTTCAGTGTTGAATCTGACATAAAAATGAACTTCAAGTGGCTTTTATCATGATGCATTTCAACTGGCTTTTTTCTCTTTAATTAATGGCACAACAGTTCAAAAAACCCTAGAAATTAAATACAAAGCTCAGAAGAACCTTCTGAGAGGTCTTTGCAGAGAGCTTTCTCACTCTGGGTATTTAATTTTCTTTATATTAGCAGCAGTCTGTAAACTGTCAAATAGTTAATGAGAGCAAAAGGCTGTTCAGTGGACCTGGCATGATTTGCTTTCCAGCCCTGCAGTGTTCTTACTTTGCTTGCCTTTCAAACACTTACTTAGCCTCCACTGACCACATTTACCTGCAGATTTAACCCCAAATTTGCCACACACATTATTATCGGGTGACTGGGTCTGGCCTGATAGAAGTATTTATGTGTGTCTTCATGGATGCCCCAAAGTAATGGGAGTTATAAACCAAGCATCAGAGAGCTCTAAGAATATGGCATATTTGTGATGCTTTGCCTGTTAAATATAGATCAAGAATGTGTAACTGAAGGTTGGAATGCATTCATATCCTACACTTAAGCTACAATTCACACATTCACCACCTGTGATCTTGTCTAAGACAGGTGGAACTTTCTCAAGCCTTTTAAATGGGTAATTAAGTAGAAATATACATCAACAGGTGGATGAGTATAGTCATTCTTTCAGGGGGTATTTAAGCTTTAATTCTTTCTAAAATAAAATCTACCAAGCTAATAAATACCCTTCTAAAATTGTATAGTCATAAACAATAACATTTTCATATTGCTGATGTTTTTCCGTCTAGCCCATCAAGAGAATGCTATAAATCTAGGGCAACAAAACATCTCATTAAGTTAAGCATTTGCTTTTTGAATATCAGTTGCAAATTTTTCTGTGTACAATATTACCGATATATTGTGGTAACAAAACACCACGACCAAAACCAAATTATGTAAGGAAAGTTTATTTTAGCTAATGGCTTCGGATGGATACTCAATGATAGCAAAGAACTGATGATGGCAGGGGAGATCAGGAAACTGTGAGATCACATTTTAACCACACACAGGAAGCAGAAAGTACAAATTGGAAGTGGGGTAAATGTATAAATTTCCAAAGCCTTCCACAGTGGCACACTTCCTTCAGATAAACTGTACTTTACCAAAGCTTCCATAACTTCCCCTACAATAACACTAACTAGAAATCAGGCACTTGAAAATGTAAGATATAAAGCATATTTTTTATTCAAACAAATAAAAATACTATCTAATATTCTTTTCAAAGGAAGACTATGTTAAAATCTCATAGACTTATCTTCAAAGAAAAATATGGATATGCATATCACCTGATATACTGTTACTAGAATTTCATGTTATGTTTCTGTGAATCAGGATGGCATCACTAATGACACATGTAGGCTATTCAGAAAACATTAACTTAGTTTCAGGATCTCAGCACTCCAAGTTATCATCACATTTAATAGCTTTCTGAATAATAAACATGAATATCACTGCTGATGCAGTAGTTTCCTGAAATATATATCACACACATATTATTTCCAAATATATAGTATTGAGATTCAAATTAATATGTGTACTACTAATTATACAATAGATATTGCCAAGAAAGTTTACTTATTTATTTTTTTATTTAATTATGGATGTGTGTGTGTGTGTGTGCACGCACAAAAGAGAAAATGACATAAGATTCTCTCCAGGTAGATGATCTGAGCTCTGTGGCAGGGATTCTAGGAAATAAAGCTGGTTCCTCTGCAAGAGCTGTGTATGTGCTTAACCACAGAGGCATCTGTCTAAGAAAACATTTTAAACTTTAAATGCCTGAAATTGAATAGCATCAACTTAAAATTATAGAATGAGTTTTCCCATAAGGAAATGCTTGAAACTATCATTTATACAAAACAGGGAGGATGAAAAAGCCAGTACAACTACTCTGTATCTGGTTAGCACTTCAATGTTGAAACAGAGACAGTATAATCAAAAAGATTTTTTTATTAAAATGGGATGTAAAAGTCCTACATTAGGGACTAGAGCTATGGCTCAGTGGCTAAGAGTATGTTTCAGTTTCCAGTAACTACATTAGACAGTTTGCAATCATAGATAATCCCAGCTCCAGGAAAGCACTGCCTCTGGCCTGTCTGAGCACAGACTCACATACCCACATACAGATGCAAAAATACACATAATTATAAAATTAAACCTTTAAGAAATTCTGCATGAGCAGTATATATTAGTCAACTTTTGTTACTATAACAAACTACAGCATCAACATATTAAAAAAAAGTTATTTTGGCTCAGAGCTTTGGTGTTTTCAGTCTGTGACTGGTTGATACATTGTTTTGATCATTGGTGATTCTTCATGATGGGAGAATATGGCAAACCCAGCAATCTATCTCATGGCAAGAAAAACCAGAGAGGAAAACAAAGAAGAGGCCCAGATTGTTTTGTCTCCCCCAAGGTTATACCACCAACACAGAAGACCTCCAACTTTACCCACTTCTTAAGAGTCCCATCATGTCCCAAAAGTACCAAGTTAGAAATCAAACTTTCCCCCAGAGTCTTGGGAGAATACTGAAGATCAAAACACTAGCATACAGACCATTCTGTGTCAAAACCTCAGAAAGACAATTTAAAAGGCAAGTTAAACATAAGCTGTAGTGTAACAACTTCATCTTTTGTTTATAAACTAAAGGTAAAGATAAAACAGAATATGAAAATGTCTCAACTTTAGAATATTTTTCAGCATTCACAAAACTTTGCAGAGATTCCAATCATTTTTACTTGGAAAAAATCAAATCAAGAGAACTTAAATTCAAGATTATACTGTTCTATAAGTTTAAAGTGTGTAGATATCAAATTAAATTATTAGGATGATGCAAGATGACCTAACTTATGGAAGTATCATGGTAAATGTAGTTAGTTACTTAATGGAATGTCATAGGAAGCATGGCTCTGTAAGGAAAATATTTACAAGCTATGAAACAATTTCATCACCTTTGAAAAACTACAATATTTCCATGTCATTACTAAAGATGTTACTAGCTATTTTCTTTTCATGCTAAATAAATTTGCTACCTCCTATATTTTCAGAAAATAAATCTTATGTCAATGTCATAACTTTATGGTTGTCTGTTTCAGAAGGTAGATACATAATTTATATTTCTGCCTGAAAAAATAACAAGATAAAAAGAACAAACAAAGATATATTTCTCCTTTTAAAAGAAAAGTACTACAGGAAAATAAAGACTAAATATAAAATAAGGCTTAAAAGTCAAAATTGTCCCCTCTGGTCTCCTTTTCACATTCTTGGTCACCAGTTAACACTGAGTGCTTTACAAACCCTGCCTCTAGCTTCATGCCTCTGTCTACACCTCATCTTGCTATCTGAGATCCTGCATGTGAAGCTCCAGAGCCCAATTGAGATGGTGTTCTCTGTCTCCTCCATTTGTGCCTGTGCTTTATGTCTCTACTGTCCTCTGCTTGGAAGAAAAACTAGATATAGGCTGTCATACTTGACATAGTCAGATTCTTACCCCAAACTAGATCTACATTATGAATGGCATCTCTAAGGAGTCCATAAACACTAACAGAATAAAACAAAAACTAACAGACAAGAAAGTGGCGGGATAATTTGCGTAGGTGAAATAAGTGATAAGTCTAAACCCAAAAACATGTTGTTAGGACAGCAAGGACAAGGACAGAGGTGCCAAGCTTCACATTCAGGTTTTAGAGATCAAAAAATGTTTCACTGCATATCATGAGAGTCAAACTTTTGTAAAGTTCAAAAGAACACCACATGATCAACCTGGATTACCATAGTAATGCAAGGTTAACACTAGATATTGCCTACTCAAGTTTATCAAAATGATGGGTCACCCTCCAGAGAAGCAGGTCAACATGCCTTGGCCCTATGCTTACAGTTTGCTTTCTCTTTTCAATGATCAAGTGTTAAGTAGAAACAGATGATCATAAACTATTAGTCATTTGAAGGAAAAAAGATGAACAATATTTTTAAAAACTGACAAGATAAGTATTAATTCTCAGATTAATTAAAAAAAAACATAAGACTGGGATGTAGCTTAGTAGTGAAGTGTTTGCCTCACATCCATGAGACCTTCAGTTCAAAGCCAGTACTGTGTTTCTAATTTTTTTTTCTGAAAAAGAGAAAACTTGGTTAAACATATTTATTTAAATTATAGTTTTAAGCATAATCCTAGAATTACTCAATAAAATAAATTAAGCATAGACAACTCAAAAGTAGAGATATTAAACTAAGAAAAAAAGGTAAATTTAAAAAACTTCATAAAGTAGTTAGCCAAAATTAAAAATAAGTATTAGTTTTTTTTATAACCAATTGAAAATGTAATGAGAAAAAAAAGTCATTGCAGTATGAATCACGTAAGTAAAAAGAGGCTCCCAAAAGAAGCAATGGGTAGGATACATCAACTGAATGAAGCCTGTAAAAGCAGCCATTGTTCGTAAAATGTCTGGCTATACTTCTAAGTGATGGAGCTCAACTTTGTCCACAACCTGATGATTATAGCATTCTTTATATATTTCACAACAGGAAAATGCAGGTTATCTAATGGCAAAAAAAAATTATCTTGATGTTAAAACATTATAAAACATAGCCTTTAAGAAAAAGATAGGCATACAGCCAGAGAAATCTAAAATTAAAATTATATAAACTTATATGAGGGTATATAAAGATAGTAATTTATTCTCTAGTAAAAAAAGCTATTTAACATCAGCAAAGACTATCCCATCAATGTTATGGTACTTTATGTATAACTGTTTTAGAAGATTGAAATATGAGTATTCTTTTGCTCCTTATATAATACAGACTTAATAAGGATTTAGTCAAACAAAAACAATAGAGTATCTGAACTATTACCTAGCACAAATTCCACTGTTGAAGTAAAAAAGGCTTTCCTAAAAAAAAAAACTTTCACTAGCCTAAAGTTATGATAAAATATACAAGCTAAGGATTATAAACATTTGAATGACTGAAAATGAAAACCTCATTGATGTCATTGCACCTCCATCATAAAAAAAAAAAAAAAAAAAGAGTCTCTGGATTAGATTTTCCTTGGCATAATTGTTCCCATTTGGTATTAAGTAGCAAACATGTACAGTTTATTATCATTCACGGGTCTTTGAAGAGACTAAAGTGTCTTATTTTGCTTTGTTTTGTCTTTCGTTTTTTGTCTTTTTTCTTTTTGTTCATTTTTTATTTGATATTTTCTATATTTACATTTCAGATGCTATCCCCTTTCCCAGTCTCCCCCACCCCTCAGAAAACCCCTATACCATTCCCCCTGCCCCTGCTTCTTCTATGAGGGTGTTCCACCACCTCCCCCACCATGGAAAACTCTCTATACCATCCCCCTTCCCCGTGCTTCTATGAGGGTGTTCCACCATTTCCTGCCTCCCAACCCTCAAATTCCCCTACACTGGAGCATTGAGCCTTCATAGGACCACAGGCCTCTCCTTCCATTGTTGTCCAACATGGCCATCCTCTGCTACATTTGTGGCTGGAGCCATTGGTCCCCAATGTGTACTCCTTGGTTTGTGGTCTGAAGATTGCTTTTAGCAAGATGGCCATTTTTACTACAATAATCCTGCCAGTTCATGAGCATGGAGATCTTTTCATCCGAGATCTTCTCCAATTTCTTTCTTCAGAGACATGAAGGTTTTGTCATACAGATCTTTCACTTGCTTGGTTAGAGTCACACCAAGGTATTTTATATTATTTGTGGCTATTGTGAAGGGTGTCATTTCCCTAATTTCTTTCGCAGACTGTTTATCCTTTGAGTATAGGAAGGCTACTGATTTGAGTTGATTTTATATCCAGCCACTTTGCTGAAGTTGTTTATCAGGTCTAGGAGTTGCCTGGTGGAAGTTTTGGGGTCATTTAAGTATACTATCATATCATCTGCAAATAGTGATATTTTGACTTCTTCCTTTTCAGTTTGTATCCCTTTGACCTCCTTTTGTTGTCTAATTGCTCTAGCTAGGATTTCTAGCACTATATTGAATAGGTAGGGAGAGAGTGGGCAGCCTTGTCTAATTCCTGATTTTAGTGGGATTGCTTCAAGTTTCTCTTCATTTAGTTTGATGTTGGCTACTGGTTTGCTGTATATTGTTCTGATTATGTTTAGGTATGGGCCTTCAATTCCTGATCTTTCTGAGACTTTTGACATGAAGGTATGTTGAACTTTGTCAAATGCTTTTTCAGCATCTAATGAAATGATCAGGTGGGTTTTTTTTTTTTTTTTGAGTTTGTTTATGTACTGGATTTTGTTGATGAATTTCTGTATATCAAACAACCATCCCTGTATCCCTGCATGAAGCCTACTTGATCACGGTGAATGATCATTTTGATGTGTTCTTGGATTTAGTTTGCAAGAATTTTATTGATTATTGTAGCACCAATATTCATAAAGGAAATTGGTCTGAAACTCTTTCTCTGTTGGATCTTTGTGTGGTTTTGCTATCAGTGTAACTGTGGCTTCATAGAATGAATTTTGTAATGTTCTTTCTGTTTCTACTTTGTGGTATAGTGTCGGGGACCGCTTTGCCAAATGTTGGAACCCATACTGCCAAAAGCTTGGGGGCCAAAATTGTTAGAGCCCACACTACCCCAAACTTTGGAGGCTAAATTGTCCCAGCTTGTACTGCTGCTCTGGTCTGCGGGTCAGGGTTCAGCAAGAGAGAGAGTGAAGGCGGACACAAAGAATGGAGACCAGACTGAGTGTGATTCAGTCCCATTTATTCTCAAGTCTCTCTTTTTCTCTCTTTCCAAGTTTCTTGTTCCTAGTCCAGGTCCCAATTCTCGAGTTCCTAGTCCCTAGTTCTTAGTCCCTAGTGCCTCCAAGTTCTAAGTTTCCAGTGCCAAGTCTCAAGTCTTTTCTTCTGTCTGCCTCTCACCTTATATATATATGTCTCACTTCTAAGTCACGCCTTTAAGTCACACACACCTAAGGGAAAATCCTGGTTATATAAAACAAGATGTTATCAGAGTGTGCTCAGCTGTTGTAGGCTGATGAAAACAAGTCTCTTGTCAGGATATATGGCTCAAGATGGCTGCAAGGATGATAGCTGCCTTCTGTTGGCCCCCCACAATAGAGTCTGAAGAGTATTGGTATTAGGTCTTCTTTGAAGGTCTACATTAAACACATCTTGTTCTGGGATTTTTTTTTTGGGGGGGGGGGGTGGGGAGACTTTTAATGACTACTTCTATTTCTTTAGGAGTTATGGGAATGTTTAGATGGTTTATCTGTTCCTGATTTGACTTTAGTACCTGGTATCTGGCTAGAAAATTATCCATTTAATCCAGATTTTCCAGTTTTGTTGAATACAGGCTTTTGTAGTAGGATCTCATGATTTTTTAATTTCCTCAGTTTCTATTGTTATGTCTCCCTTTTCATAACTAATTTTACAAATTTGGATACTGTCTCTGTGCCCTCTGGTGAGTCTGGATAAGATAAGTTTTGGTATGATGTGCTTTTATTTTCATTAAATTCTCAAAAATATTTAATTTCTTTCCTTATTTCTTCCTTTACCAAGTTATTGAGTAGGGCATTGTTCAACTACCATGTGTACATGGGCTTTCTGTTGTTTTTGTTGTTTTGAAAACCAGCCTTAGTCTGTGGTGACCTGATAGGATGAATGGCATTATTTTAATCTTTTTGTGTCTGTTGAGACCTGTTTTGTGACCAAATATATGGTCTATTTTGGAGAAGTTACCATAAGGTGCTGCGAAGAAGTAATATTCTTTTGTTTTAGGATGAAATGTTCTATAAATATCTATTAAATCCATTTGGTTCATAACTTCTGTTAGTTTTACTGTTTCTCTGTTTAGTTTCCATGATCTGTTCATTGCTGAAAATGGGGTATTGAAGTCTCCCAGTATTATTGTCTGAGGTGCAATGTGTGCTTTGAGCTTTAGTAAAGTTTCTTTTATAAATGTGGGTGCCCTAGCATTTGGAGCATAGATGCTCAGAATGGAGAGTCCGACTTTGTAGATTTATTTTTTATAAGTATGAAGTGTCCTTCCTTATCTTTTTTTATAACTTTTGGTTGTAAGTTGATTTTATTTGATGTTAGAATGGCTACTCCAGCTTGTTTCTTGGGACCATTTACTTGGAAATTTTTTTCCACCCTTTTACTATGAGGTAGTGTATTTCTTTGTCACTGAGGTGTGTTTCCTGTATGAAGCAAAATGCTGGGTCCTGTTTACGTATGCAGTCTGTTAGTATATGCCATTTTATTGGGGAATTGAGTCCATTGATGTTAAGAGATATTAAAGAAAAATAATTGTTGCTTCCTATTATTTTTTTTTGTTAGAGGTGGAATTATGTTTGTGTGACTATTTTCTTTTGGATTTGTTGAAAGAAGGTTATTTTCTTCCTTTTACTAAGGTATAGTTTCCCTCCATGTGTTGGAGTTTTCCATCTGTTATCCTTTGTAGGGCTAGATTTGTGGAAAGATATTGTGTAAATTTAGCTTTGTCATGGAATATCTTGGTTTCTCCATTTATGGTAATTGAGAGTTTGGTGTGTATAGTAGCCTGGGCTGGCATTTGTGTTCTCTTAGGGTCTTTATGACATCTGCCCAGGAGCTTCTGGCTTTTATAGTCTCTGGTGAGAAGTCTGGTGTAATTCTGATAGGTCTACCTATGTATGTTACTTGACCTTTTTCCCTTACTACTTTTAATATTCTTTGTTTTGTGCATTTGCTGTTTTGATTAGTATGTGACAGGAGGTATTTATTTTCTGATCTAATCTATTTGGAGTTCTGTAGGCTTCTTGTATGTTCATGAACATCTCTTTCTTTAGGTTAGGGAAGTTTTTTCTATAATTTTGTTGAAAATATTTACTGGCCGTTTAAGTTGGGAATCTTTGCTTTTTTTCTATACTTGTTATCCTTTGGTTTGGTCTTCTCATGGTGTTCTGGATTTCCTAGATGTTTTGTGTTAGGAGCTTTTTGCATTTTGCATTTTGCATTTTCTTTGACTGTAGTGTCAATGTTTTCTGTGGTATCTTCTGCACTTGAGATTCTCTCTTCTATCTCTTGTATTCTGTTGATGACGAATGCATCTATGACTCCTGATCTCTTTCCTGGATTTTTGTTATCTAGGGTTGTCTCCCTTTGTGCTTTCCTTATTGTTTCTATTTCCATTTTTAGATCCTGGATGGTTTTGTTCAATTTTTGTTTGGTTGTGCTTTCCTGTAATCCTTTAAGGGATTTTTGTTTTCCCTCTTTAAGTGCTTCTACTTGTTAACCTGTGTTATCCTGTATTTCTTTAAGGGAGTTATTTATGTCCTTCTTAAAGTCCTCTGTCATCATCATGAAAAATGGTTTTAGATAAAAATATTGCAGACTTCTGTTCTGGGCCTGAGCATTGAGCGGATCACCTGCGGCAGCTGTGCACCCAACCTCACAAAACCAAGAGGAAGCGGGGCTCCTAGAAGCTCTAACCTGGGCAGTATCTCAGGTAAGAAAATAGCAACACTCACACCAAACAGGGAGTAACTGGGACCCACTGGGACCCAGGAATTCACTCCTCTGCCAGAACACTGGTTCCTTTAGGTCTGGGTCCGAGCACAGAGCAGCTCCTGGGAGGCAGCTCTACACCCAACCCTATTGGGGGCCGACTTTTAGCAGAAAGCGGCTATCAGCTTTGCAGCCATCCTGAGCCATATACCCTGACATGAGACTTGAATTACAATAGCCTACAACAGCTGAGAACACTCCGATAATCTTGGTTTAGATACCTTGAGATTAAAGGCACATGAGATTAAAGGTGTTTGAGATTAAAGGTGTGTGACTTAAGAGTATGACTTAGAAGTATAGAGATCAGAGTTAGAGACAAGACCTAAGGGCATGATTAAAGGTGTAACTTAGAGGCGTGGCTTAGAATCAGACTATAGAAGACAGAACCAGACATCAGACTATAGAGGGAGAATCAGACAGGAGACACTTAGAGGAAGAGAGACTGAAGAATAAACAGGATTGAATCACACCCTGTCTGGTCTCCATTCTTTGAGTCTGCCCTCACCCTCGCTCTTGCTAAACCCCGACCCACGGACCGGAGCAGCAGCTTGGGCCGGGATACAGTGGCCGCCCAAACGTGGGTTGGCCCGGGCCTCAACAGTTTGCCTGGGCTGCAACATTTATTTTGGCCACCCCAACATGGGACTAGTGTGGACCCCAGCATTATTTTGGTGCCCAAACAGGGACTCGAGCTTGGGCCTCAACACAACCCCACAAAACCCAGAGTAGGCAGGGCTCCCAGGAGCTCTAACCCAGGCAGTATCTCTTGTAAGGAGACAGCAATACTTGACCCAAACAGGGAGTAACTGGGACCCAAGGGGACCCAGAAATTTACTCCTAGCCCTGAGCACTGGTTCCTTCCCATCTCAGCCTGAGCACTGAGCTGATCTTGGGCCTCAGCTCTAACCCCAGCAACAACACCCGTCCCAAATAGTTCTGACACAACCAAGATAATAGGAAAGACAGGCTGTAGTCATAGACAGCTCAGGTAGCACCAAGGAGATCCAGATGGTAAAAGGCAAGCACAAGAACACAAGCATCAGCAACCCAGGGTACTCGGCATCATCAGAACCTAGTTCTCCCACATTAGAAAGTCCTGAATTACCCATATCACCAAGAAAGCAAGAGTCAAATCTAAAATCACTTCTAATGACAATGATAGAGAACTTTAAGAAGGACATAAATAACACCCTCAAAGAAATTGAGGACAACACAGGTAAACAGGTAGAAACCCTTAAAGAGGAAACACAAAAATCCCTTAAAGAATTACAAAAGAAGACAACCAAACAGGTGAGAGAATTGAACAAAACCATCTAGGACATAAAAGTGGAAGTAGAAACAATCAAGAAATCACAAAGGGAGACTACCAGGGATATAGAAAACCTAGGACAGAAATCAGGAGTCATAGATGCAAGCATCACCAACAGAATACAAGAGATAGAAGAGAGAATCTCAGGTGCAGAAGATATCATAGAAAATATTGCTTTTCCAGTGTGGTGGTGTATTCAGGACTTGCTATGGTAGACGAACTGGCCCCTGATGATTCCCAGTAGCCTTTGTTTCTGTTGCTTATATTCTTGTGCTTGCCTCTCACCATCTGGTCATCTCTAGTGCTACCTGCCCTTGCTGTCTCTGACTGGAGCCTGTGATCCTGGTTGTGTCATAACTCCTCAGAGTTTAGCTCTCTGTGATTCTGGGATCCTGTGATTCTGGGATCCTGGAATCCTGAGATCCTGAGTGTGTCAGAGCTCCTAGGAGTCAAGCTATCCTGGGATCCTGAAATCCTGGTGTCACTAAGCTCCTGAGATCCTGTGATCCTGAGTCTGTTATAGCACCTGTGATTCTGGGCATGTTAGAGCACCTGGGAGTCAAGATTCCTCTGAGTGTTGTGGGACTGGGTGCAGATCTAGCGCCCAAGGTCTACTCAGAGCACCGGCTCAGACAGGAAAGACTTGTCTTTTTTTCAGAATGCAGTGTTTCTGAACACAACCTAGAGCTAGAACATGGCTACACTTATTTCTCACATTGCCAATAGATACCAATTTCTACAGGATGCAAGTTCAAGCATCTTAATGAAATGAGACTGGAAAAGTGTGGAATAGAAAGTACAGACAGATAGGCGGAGAAGATACAAGAGGAGACAAAGAAGCTTTATAATTTGTCTTCTCTGTGGAGACTATAGGTAGCTTCCCAGGATGTTAATAAGCACTGAAAGCAGGGTGGGACATATGGTACAGACGAATTCTACATTGTCACATGGGTGATGGTCAGTGTTGCATGTCTGATCCATTATGCAAAGGGGAACAAGGGACCAAATAAAAAATTCCATTGGAGTTCAGCTTGGTGAACCAATAGATTTGTTATCTGACAAAAGCCAGAAGGGAAGTTACTTGTAGGAGCATGTGGAACTGAAAGGCAGCTACAGCAGTGACAAGTTCCACCCTACCAGGAGCAGTGGTAACTCAAGAAGGTCCTCAACAAAGCAGTCCTAGCCCAGTCAGCCTTCCATGTCTTATACTAGATGTCAATATCACCTGCAGCTGAGAGGTACAGAGAAACAACAGCTATAATTTCAGGTGAGGTGCTGATGACTCCACTGCTCTTCTACAAGGGACTGTTTTGCATCTCAACATAATTACCGTAGGCCATCAAAGTAATTTTCCTTTATGATGGTTGATGTGCATGTCATGCCTTAGGAAAACAGCCCTAGGACAACATAGATAGATGATATATAGATACTGTGAATCAGCTGGTGTCTTCATCTATTGTAAAATAAAAAGGATGTATAAACACATGTGAGCATAGGGATACACACTTTAAACCAATTCTTTTTGTTTGAAAGTGAAAGGGACACTAGAGGCACTACAAAGAGTCTGGAACTTAGAAAACTCCATGAAAAGATGAATTGTCCATGAAAAACTTCAAACTGTTTTTTGGCAGTCATGCTACAGAAAGTGTTACTTTGACCCATTTAGCTGAAAACTTGAGGGATGGACAGAGAAAAAATTTCTGGTAAGATGGGCTCACACAAAATCTACCAGGTGCTAATCTCACACTTCCTATATTTCAGGATTCAAGTATCAGTGTAAGCAACTACATAAATTTGCCAAGTGTTCGTTATGTTTCAGGCATAGGTTATCCAGTATACTCTTAATGTTTTGGTTGTGGTATACTTTTGCATCAGTTACTGAGGAAAGTAATTTTATCCCATTTTTAACATCCAAATCACAGCACCAGTGCATATGAACATTACATGTGAGGAGTTAAAACTCATTAGAATCAGTACATAAAGCAATGATTCTTAGTAGAATGGGGATGTTTGGTCATAGATGTTCAGAAAAGCAGCCATATTCTTAACAGCATCACTAAAGAGTACACTTTAATTTTACCATTACCATAAATGGTAAAAAGTCATAGGAAGAAATACAGTTGACACTGAGAAAAATTTATTTGCCATTAATTTCAAACCATGTGACTAAGTCATGGCTTGATACTTCTCTGTGCCACAGACTCTTCCTTTGTGAAATGAAAAAGACAAGTCCCTCACTGATAAACTAATATAGTAAGTTCTTCCATATACAAGTACATGGAGTCAACCAGTTGCGTACCACAGACCTAAGTACATGCCATATGTCTTGGGTGGGCAGGATTGACAGAAAAGAACCTGAATATCTACTGGTATTGGTATCTTGTAACATCCTGGAAACTACCTTCAGGATACAAAAGGATGACATACAAACTCAACACAAACATACACATACACACACACACACACACATGCACACACACCTGAAGAATTCACACTCACAGTATGACAAACTCAATAATTAAATTCCAAACACAGCATTTTATGTTGTCAGAAACATGGTCAATGTTCAGTCCTTGGACAAACATAAGAATAAAGTTTCTCTGTGTTTGTTGAACTAACTGTGCTTAGCAGCAATGAACCAGTAGAGGAACAAGAGAAGGAGCATGTGGGCAGTACTGAAGGAATTCAGACATGCCTTGCTTTGTTGGATATTTCCTAACTTTGTAAAGGCAGAACCATCTGAGGGTAAATCACCACCAAGAGTATTTTCCATTAAGTTTCTAGCTTATATAACATGTCAACTCACGTTTGCAGATTAGAAATCATTACTTAAACTCCATAAGATGTAATATACAAACTTTCAGACAGCTGTGACATTAGAAAATGCAAAGACAAAAAACAAGGCACCTCATGCTTGTGTTTTAATTCACTTTCTACTCTCAGAGGTTTGTTCTCTTCATTAAAGAAAACGTAATTCCATATTGGAAGACTCTTAGATAATAGCAGAATAGAGACCTATAACAAACCAGGACCTCAGCTTGGCTTTTGTATTTAAAGTCTAAGAAAGTAAGTGATTTCTTCCAACATGCCTTTTTACTGAGCATTATCTCCTAATTAACAAAATGCTTAAGGACAGTTCTCTCCCAGGAGACTTACAGAATTTTCTTCATGCCACTCTGTAATAAACCAGATTTCCCAAGATGGTTTAATTATGCTGACACACCCCATATGAATATAGGAAAATATTTATTGGTGTAAAACAACATCTTAGTGAAAAGTAACAAGTTAGGTGACATATCCTATGACATGCCACCAGAATGTTATACACATAAAATGTTTTCCATTAAAAGTTACCCACACAATATTTTCCACTAAAAAAAAATCACATGCATAATATTTACCATTGTAAATCAAACACACATACAGACACACACACACATACACACACACACACACACACACACACACACACACACACTTGTATTAACCCTATTAGTCTTTAAAGCATAGTTGTGTCCTGGATGACAAAAACCACTGTATAATATAAATTATAATGGTAAGTTGCCATGTTTTGTTTGCAATTGTTGTGAGCAGACTCTGAGAACAAAGCCCCACTGCCTGTTTTCAGACTCAAGCATATTATTTCCAGTATTCGTGTACAGTCCTTATCCTGGAGCAGGTTGTTCCCCTGACACTATTATACTATTATTCCTAAGGGAATTAAAAGCATTGCTCCTTAAAACAATAGAAGTCAAATTATTTCCAACAGAGACTTCTATGCTTGCAAAGGGGAACAAGAGGCCTAAAACTCATCTGTGGATGAAGGGCTGGAGAAGACACTCTCCCCAGATCCCTCTCAATCAGGCACTTGAACGTGACTGTTGACGCAAGGCCATTTTTCTGCCTGGTTTTGATTTTGCAAGCATTCTCTTTGATGGTGTCTTGCTCGTTCTCTCTGGATTGGTCCTGGCTGTTCACTTGGAAGGTCCAGTGAAGAGGAAACACTGGACTTACATTAGGAGTTCCAAGCAGCTACTGCCTCTGGGCTTCCTCAGTCATTTTTGGAGAGTGTTGAAAATACCTGATTTAATAACGTTATCAACTTCTTGCTATTTGTTCTTTTAGTTTTGTTTGAATAAACAATAAGTTTGTTCATTCAAAACAAACATAGGAATATCAAGAGCCTTAAAGATTCTTCTTTGGACAGAACACTCACCTAGGACAATAAACTATACATACTAAGCAAATATACACAAAGAACTGAGCATTTCACTCAAAAACTGAGATCATTTCTATGTCTGTCTGTTCTGAGTGATCCAACTAAAACCATGGGTAACCCTCCCAGCCATGGGGCCAACTAATGTACACTGGTGATCATTATTGTTCCAATGACGGCATTGCTGACAGCTAAATGCAGGAACCTCGTGCTGGTTTACATTCTTGATCAAATCTTCCTTATAACAGATCAGGTACCTTTTTTTTTTCTTTTCAAAGAACGAGAGGTTTTCTACAGATGGAACTTTGTTCTAGGAAAGGACCATTTACATGAGAATATGATGATGTGACAGACACATGACTGAGGACATACTGCCTAGAAATCCAGTAGAAAATAGACAGGCAGTAACATGAAGACAGCTCAGAAATGCTGAAAGCCTGACATGATGTCAGTCAAGAAGCTGGGAAAAATGAATGCAGTGATCATCACCAGTATTATATTAGAGTTCATGTGCGGAAATGTGTACAAATACTGTGTATATAGACAGCGTACAGACACACCCTACTTGCCACATATATATGTAGAATTTTTGTCTCAGAACAGAGGACTACAAGGATAATCACTTAAAATTAGATAAGATTTTCCTTCCCTCTTTTCCTAACTCCATATCAGTATTGTTGCACTTTTATCTACTTTAAAGTGGAAAAAAAAAAAGCCACAACTGGGAAGCAGCTTCTATTTGGAGAGTTGATACTACAGCTACTCTAATCTCATCTGCAAGTCAAAAGGAGGATTAGGCTTTTGCAAGCAATATGTGAGCTCCGTACTTTTATTTTGGTACTATACATGTTTATACGAAGCAGAGTCATTTGTATATAAATTCTAAAGTGCTATGCCCATAACACTGAACATTTTGATGATGCTATAGTAGTTAATAGTTATTGCTCGCATGAATTCTGTAATAGTGGTCATTTACAAAAGGAGGGAACCACAGCCCAAACCAAATAGCTGTCCCAGTTGCATACATTAAAAGGTAGTGATCTTCAGAAATGCTGATCCAAAGTACCAAGCAAAAGTCTGTGTTTCAGAAGAAATTTGGGACCATTTATTACTTAATTACCTCATAATCTAGTATGTACGAGTGGTACATGATTTGGAAAATAAAGCCTGAATAAGAAAGGAGTGCAAGCTACAATCCTCCACCCTGATTATTATGGCTGCCAAAACAACAGCGTGCTTCCACCCATGGCATTCTTTTGTTGTTTTCTGATTATTCTCTGTCAGGCCAGGTGTTGTCCTGTGCTTCAGAATAGATTGTGTCACATGGATACCTCCCCAGGCAATAACAGAAGCCTTTTTGTGTGCATATGTGCTGGCCCAAACAGAAGAAGCTGGTGAGCTCTGGAGTTATCTATGATGTTACTGAGAAAATAATTTTTGCTCTTTAATTTATTTTAATGTTTATTTTCAATACCAGTAGCCTCCAGCAGCTACGAATTTAAAGACTGAATCTAGTTTTGTTTGCCTTTACTGCAATCTGACTTTTTTTCTGCATTTTTTAAAGGTTGTCTTCATTCTGGAGATTTTGATTTTACCACATAATGTCATACTGAAGGCATCTTATTTTCATGCAAGAGAAGTATGGTCTCTTGGTCTAACGAGTCATCTGTTTTATTAATACTGGAAATCTTCCAGCCATTATTTCATCTGATGCTGTATCTCTTTTCCTGTCTCCTCCATTTTCTGCCTGAAAGCTGATTAAACTCATGTTGGACCTCATCTTTCTTCTATCTTTATTCATTTGTTTATTTCTAAGATTGGCCCGGTCTGGCTTTGACCACAAGGTGATGGATCCTCTTGGCATAGCCTCGGGAATGCTGGGATTGCAGATGTGAAACATCACACCCAGCATGGACCTTCTCTTTCCTTCCTTTTCAAGGAACCACATTTTCATAGTTTTCTATAAGTAGCATATAATTTAATCCACTCATTGTAGCTTTTCTTTTAAATTCAATAAGCATCATTTTCAGTCTTAGAACATATGCCACTTTCAAATATGTCCTATTGCCATGGTTTCCATATATTCTCAGTGATTGATTTTCTGGTATACTACATTTTCTGTATGACAATTCTTATTTTTGTTGAATCCATTACTTTATATCCACAGGAGACAGGTATCATGTGTGGACTGTGATGTTTGACTTCATGTTCTCTTGTAAAGCTATTTTTTAATTAACTGAAAAACCTTGATACAAGGATTATGTTTCAAAAAAGTCTCTTTATATTTTCTTCTTGAATATGCTATGGTCTCAGTAATATGAAGCTAATTTTGGTCAAGTCAACTTACATTTAATTTACAAATAAAAGTCATGTAACTCTGTCATGTACAACATCAAATGTATATGTATTATGGAAAGACCTGGAACCTGTCTTTGTGTGATATACTATCCTAGGGGATGGTGTAGCTGCTGGAGTCGCAACCACAGAGGGGATAAACCCAGGGCTCCAAAGTGCTAAAGATCCTTCCTTTCTAACTCTGCGCCCAGAGAGAAACTGAAGATTTGTCACCATCCTCCTATGACACCATGGGAATCTTCAGTACCAACACCTTCAGGAAGTACATGGCCCCTCCAAGGCCCAGCTCAGCAATTCCCACTGTGCAGAGCAGTGTTACAGCATCTCCACCCTTGAGGCTATTCCTGAGCTCAGATCCGATGTACAGCCGCATATCTGTTCCACTCTTGTCTCAGACAGCCATGACATCAACCCTGGCAGTTCTGCTGATTTATGAGCATCTTTCCTCTTACTTATGGCCCAAAGGGAGCAATTGTGAAATAGTTGGATTACTTTTTAGTCTTTTAATGGGTCCATTTTCCTGTTATTTGAATCTTTTATCATAACTTATTCAATATCATTTCATATAGTTCGTTTAACAACAGTGTTTTGAATGAATGTATCTTCCTACTTCCAGCTAATGTAGACAAGATGAAAATTGATATTTTCATTTAGTCCTTTATTTAAGTTTTCATTCTTTTTCAGGCCATAAATCCCTACAGGAGAAGTTACCATTTCAAGAACTTTTTATACTTATTACCTTGTATTTATTTTACACATCATTATGATTACTTACTGTGTTTTACTATCTTAATGAAATTCTGGGCAACTTTTTAAATTATTATGATGACAGATGAAAATACAAATCATTACCTCCTCCCCCATTTTAATACTAATGGTAGAAAGTGTTTTTTAATATCATTCATCATTTTTCATATTTGAATTTTTTATATTTTCCATATTTTGCTAATTTTTTAAACTTAATTGTGTGTGTGTGTGTGTGTGTGTGTATGCACATGTGTGTCTAAGTGTCTGGGGAATCCAGGAAAGGTCATTAGATGCCCTGGAATTGGAGCTACAATCAGTTGTGGGATGTTTGACATGGTACTGAGGACAAACTTGGGTCCTCTGCATGAACAGTACATGCCTAACTCCTGACTCATGTCTCCAGCTCTCATGCTTAATTCTCATGTATATTATTTAATATATATGATTACTGACTTTTCTCCTTTAGCTATTTTATATCACAAATATTTTACATATGTCTATCAACCTTGTCCTAGTTAGTGCTTGTAATCTTGAAATATAAAGTTCTGGTGCATAAATATTTTAAATTCATATTTAAACAAACCCATACTTATAAATTTTATATTAATTGTTTAAGAAGAATGCCTTCAATTAGGAAAAGATATTCATATTTATATTACTTATAGTTTTCTCAGCATTATATTAAGCAATGTTCTTAGAGTAATTTGGCTGTTTGGTTTTCATTTCTCTTTAAGGTGAGATTTTTAGACTACACTTTGTGGGCATTTTAGTCTATTGTGTCTCTGGTTCCATGGGTATCTAACTGGAAATGCACTATTTATTACAAAACCTATACAATGCATTGAAATATTATTTAATGTCTATTATCTTTCAAGAACACCATGACTAAGCTCTTCTCTTTCTCTACATAAACTTCAGTGTTAGCCTCCTCTATCCTCTTCAAAATTGGTTACATTTACCATAGGTCTATACAACTTTGTGAAAAAGAATAATATGAAGACAATTGAGATTTCTACCTATCAACATTATATATACTAATATGTGACTATGGTATTCAATCATGCTTATTACTCTTAAAAATGTTATGTGATTTATACACCCAAATAAACTATATTCCTGATTCATACATACTCTGCATGTGCTATCACATTTAAATGTCTTCCTCCATTATATCTACTAACTTAAATATATTATGTGGAAAGAATGGCAATCTAGTTACTCTTATTTCTCAACTATGCCTTCTAACAGTGACATAAATTCCAGAAAATGGCTTAAAAAATGATGATAAGGCTCTATTTTCTATGGCTTGTTTTAATAGGGATAAGTTCTATCTATTTAATAGTTATTCTGAGTCTGCAAACAAATATGTGGGGCTTTATATAGGATCCCTACATGAAATGCAGACTTACTGTTTGTATTCACAGCAATGCTAATTTTCTCCATTTCTTACCTCTCTCTACCTCTGTGTGCATTTTTCTCAAATCTTACTTATAGGGTGTTGATGTGTCTATGTGTTCTGTTTTGTTTTATGTCCCAGACTGCCACTCCTTTCACCTGGAGTGTTGCAGTAACACTGTGTTAAGTGTTTTATGTACATTTCATGTTCTTTGAAACCTAATTTCTGAGCACTTGAAATTTAAATATGACAGAACATTTGTTGCCAAAAAAAATGTGTATTATTCTTCTGTCAATTTATTTTAAGAATATCTCATCCTGTTCCTTTTCCACGCTTTATTTCCTTCTTTGTGCTTTTAGAGTTTTCTCTAATAATAGGCACAGTAGGTTAAGAAAGCAATAAGATTTAAAGTTAAAAAATAAGCTTTACAGCTAGGTGAAACGATGGATTGCTTTCCTCCCTCGGTAGCTTGACATTCACATATTACGAGAGCTCAAAAAGCTGACTTTCAGGTCAGTTCTAGTGAAACTCCTCCAACCTCTCATAGTTGAAGTGTGCAATATCTTCACTAACAAGATCTTATCTTCATGTACCAGGAGACAACCAAGGTAAATGGCAATATCCTATACAGTTTTAGGTGTCTCTTGAACCAGCTCAGTAACATGTCCCCAGTGGTGCAATAGTAGTCCTTACATCTTCAGAGTAACCGTCAGGTATCTAATTGAACTTAAGGTGCACTCAATGGAAGAGAGTTCATGCCTGGTACTGAAATATAACCAACTACCCATGTCTGGTGAGGTCGTGAACCCTAAAGAAAAACCTACTATTGCCATTTTCCTCAATCAATACAGTTTTTACCTATATTCTAAATACATATCTTTATACCCTCAGATAAGTGTAGTTCTCATCTCTCATCAAAGAAGTTTCCTACCTGCTTAAAACACAGGCCACACCAACTCAAAATGTTGAGAATATATTGCCAAGGAAACTCAACCCCAGTTGGCACACCTACAATACAAGTCCTATACCTAAGGCTCAGGGAACACCTAAGAAAAGAATAAGGAAAGATTGTAAGAGCCAAATGACCAGGATTGAAGCTGTGAGAATGTATCTTCTAGACGTAATAGGATGCTAAACCCATGAAATTTTAACAATATAGTTTCCTAAACAAGACCTGCATAATGATAACCCTAGTCAACATGCCAACTTGGACGAGGGAAATTTTACAAGGCCACACCTCAAGAAGAAGAGCTAGTTATAGGCAATCAATGACTTTGGGGAGTCCCCAGTTTACTACAGGGAATAGCCTTCTGATAGGTTATCCAACCATCTACTCCCGAATAGTCAGTCTCAATCACGTGTAAGCATGTGTGCATGAGCATACTAAATAGACTATATAGCACATATATAAATGTTACAATAACAATTAAAGAAGAGGCTACATATGAATTATAAAGGAAGTGGTGGAACACAAGAAGAGTTAAGGAGCTAAGGGAAGGTGCAGAAATGATGTCACTATAGTGCTCATGAATGAAATGCTCAAAACCAAAACAGTTTAATTACAAAAGTAAAGTTGAAGAAATCAAACTCCACTATTTTCTAGAGTTTGAATTCTGACAAGTGACTTGATATTTCTGAATCCAGGATTCCTTGTCAGTAAAATTAGACTTAGCATATTCTTCCCAAGGCCATTATAATTACTAGGTAAGACTCAGAAATTATAGGCCCCTTTAATACTTGGTGAATAATAGAGTCACAGCAAATCATGAGTCCTGTTGTTGGAATTATTTTAGTCCATGGCTGCAACTCCCAATATTATAGGATTGATTCTTCCTGTGTTAGAAAACGTGCTATATCACAAAGAAAGCTGGGATAAGCTGGACCATATGTATCCTAGCCTGAGGTAATTTAAGCCCCAAACTTTACCCCAGTGCTGGCAGAATAAAGTTGCATGTGGGAACAGGCCTGTAATCTCAACTCAAAGTAGATAGAGAAGAGATTAAAAATTTAAGGTTATCTTGAGCAACACAGAAAGCTTGAGTCCTGCCTGATCTCTAGGAGATCCTGTCCCCTTTGTCATCATCAAAAATCAAGTATGTGATCCTTGACAGGTAGGCTAGCAACTTGTGACTACTGTCATTATATCAGGAACTCATGAGATACTTCAAACCAAACCATAATTGTAGGTTTAAAAAGAGTTTTGCATAAATATATATATATACACATATATACACATATACATATATATATGTGTATATATGTGTATATATATACTCAAGAGTAAGTTATTTATTTATTCATTTATGAAAATTAATAAATCAAATATTAAAACAGAAAAAGAACTTTTTCCAATAATGTAACTTCAGAAAGAGACAAAAAAATTTTAAAAATTAAAAAAAAATAAAGCTCTAATGCAGTGACCATCTAGGTCCCTGTGTTTCTGTTGTTGCAGCAATCAGTGCCCAGTTTCATGAGCAGAAAGGGATACTCCAACATTCTGGATAGTCACAAATTCTATTGTGCCTCTAATTACCTACTTAATTCTTTGAATACCAATGTGCAATTAACATTACAAATAATCAAGGTTAAAAATATAATTAATGCAAGTGTGATTTAGTTATAATTAAACTAATTACACAGATATGTAGCATAATAAGAGACTTACAGACCATTATGTGAATGCAAATTTATTCTTCCTTTCCAGAGCAGTTATTTGAATTTCATTTTCCAATTATTTTACAAATGATGGAATGGAATAATAAAGAAAGGAGTCAGTGCTCCACTGATGAAAAAAATAAACCTTATTTTTTTATTCCCTTTGAAATTCAGAGTCTTTTGTCCATATAGTCTTGTAAATAGGCAAATTAGAATAAATAATCAGATTCTACCACAACCGACAAAAATGCTTAACATTTTAAGTCTGTGGCCATAGGAAAAAATGAACATCTCAATCCTCAAGAGATTATCAGTTTCATATAGGTAGGTTCTCTTTTAGAATGATAAGTGATATGCAAAACTAGATTGGTATACATGAGTCTTAATAAGTTTTATTTTGTGTTTTCAGATAGATTTTATCATAAAGGTTGTTTTCATCTATTAACACTGACTAACAGAAACAAAAATGCATACTTTGCCCTTGGACAGAAACATTATAGTTTATAAATTTCTTAATTAAATTTTAATTGTTTTAAATCACAAACAATACATAGTTTTCAAGCAATAATATTCAATACATTAAAATGTTGCCATTAAATGAAAAATAAAATGTTTTTAATTTAAGATTGTTTTGATGTAAAACGTATCACTTGTAGAAGAGAAAAATACACTATTACCCAAAATCTTAGTTCTTTGCATGACAATATGTGCAATATGAAGTCAATTAAAATTTATACTGGAGAACTATAGACACAATGTTCTTTCTTCCTTTAAATCTAAAATATGTAATCAATGAATTATTTTTTGTATTCATTGTAGCAGCATATTTTTAGAATAAGTAATTACACTCAAAAATACACAGCCTCATAAGTATGAAATGGATTCTATAAGCCGAGCTTATGACCACACATGTCTGTGTCTACATTTGAACCCCATTAAAATAGAAACACATCTGTCTTTATGGAGGCGAAAAGACCCAAAGCCCTTTAAGACTGTTACATGGCAAGAGACCAAATTCAAAATCAAATTTGATCCCCTGGGTTTTGTGTTAGAAAACAGCAACATTCCTCATCACAAGAGGCTGAGAGTATCTCATGATTAATAGCAAGCTGCTCATTTTGTCCACACTGGATTAGCACGCATAGGACCACCAAGTTCTAAGAGGTTGAAAATAGGCCAATTTCCATATAACCATGTGGTGAGAACCCTAGCTCCCCACTAAAGGCCTGTTTTAATGCTATACACCCAGAAAAGGTTGAAGATGTAGAAACCAGAATAAACAGGAGATTTATGGGAAGGATATAAAAATGAAAATGTATAATAAACCCACATAAACTCTGTTTTAATGTAAACTAAAGAAATAAAAATTCATAGGCAAATCTTATGAAAATGTAATATACAAGCACATAAGAGAAAAATTGCCTCCTGCTGGGGTCAAGTTCACCTGATAAACAACCTAGAAGATCAGCAAGGACTCTATCAGGTAAATTTCAAGACCTAAGGAACTGTTGTTTATAAACCGGCTTGGATGAATGTCAGAATACACCATAGTGAGTCAATGACAATGAAGACAAACTATCACAAAAAAGTTAATTTGCCTCAAATTGCAGTAGAAGTTGATATAATTAGACTCAAAATAGTGAGTTTGTAATAAAATATGTAGCAGAGAGGTCCCAAAAATATTGCAAGTGGAAACTAGGAAGGACAGGCTGGTAATATTAGACAATGTAGAGGAAATTGGGGTTAAAGACACAAAATACCACAGTGGTATAGAACAGTTACTTTAGTTAGAAGGGGCCTCAGAAGCCTGGTTAACAAAAGAGGAATCTGGCTTGCCTGTTCTGTAGCCACCTGCGTCAGCTAAAGCAAGCGAGAAGGAAGGAAGGAAGGAAGGAAGGAAGGAAGGAAGGAAGGAAGGAAGGAAGGAAGGAAGGAAGGAAGGAAGATAGGAAGGAAGGAAGGAAGATAGGAAGGAAGGAAGGAAAAAAGAAGGAAGGAAAGAAGGAAGAAAAGGTAGGTAGGGAAGGAAGGAGGGTGGGAGGCCCCTTAATCAACAAAAATGGGACACTAGAACTGTCTAAATAACAGTTTAGACAGACTAAATAACAAACCTATTCTTGTAGCCCTGATGTTCCACTGGGTTTTATAAGCTCATATATCTAACAATGCCAAATCTAGAGCATCCTCTCCTAAGACAGAGATTCCCTCCACCTCATCATTTATTCACTAATTTAAAAGGTTTTGTCTAAATTCAATCTAAGTGCCATTTCTTCAGACTGCATTTTTTCTGAAGATCCCCATGTTCATATAAAAGAGCCAAACATAATCAGCTAAAAAAAAAAAAATTGAATGAGATGATTCCTAATGATATTCTGCTGTGCTCACGGATTGGTGCTTCGTCTATTCATTATCAGAGAGCCTTCCTCTGGCAGCATAGAGAGCAGAGGCAGAGACCCACAGCCAGAGACAGTCTAAATTGGAGATCTCCATCAGGTCCCTCCCTTCAGAGCTTGGGGAATCCCGTGACAGAGGGGGAGGAAAGATTGTAAGAATCAGAGGGAATGGAAGACACCAGAGGAACATGGCCCACTGAGTCAATTAAACAGGGTTCACAGAGACTGAAGTGGCAAGCATGGGTCCTTGAGAATCTACCCCAGGTCCTCTGTGTGTACGTTATGGCTGTTAGCCTGGTGGTTTCGTGGGACTGCTGACAGTGGGGGCAGTTGTGTCTCTAACTCTTTTTGCCTGCTCTTGAGACTCTTTTCTTCCTATTAGGTTGCCTTGTCCAGTCTCAATAGGAGAGATTTAGCCATGTCTTATGGTATCTTATTTTGTCATGTTTGGTTCTTCTCTCTTGGAGACTTGCTCTGTTCTGAAAGGAAATGAAGGAGGAATAATCTGAGGAAAGGGGCATTTGGGGAGAGCTAAGGAGTGTAGACAGGGGATACTGTGGTTAGGATGTATTATATGAGAGAGAAATCTACTGTCAATAAAAATCTTACATGATATTCTTTTACAAATCTACCTTATGCTAATTTGGTTCCTAGCTCAGCCAGAGTCCACCAAAAAGAGGTACACTGAGACGTGCCTTGGTACAACGCAGTTGAAGCCAAATACCCAGCCAGACAAGGACCCAGTATGATAGAAGACATGCTGATGACTAAATAACAAAGGTGTTTTGTTGAGAAAAATTTGAGACAATATTCAGACAGAAAATAAATCAAATTATATTTCTGCTATACAAAGGGTTCTAATGTAAACTCCTTATAAATTAAATACATTAAAATGAAGAATCTTTAGAAAGATTTTATGACTTTAAAAGAGGAAGAACTACTTAGGGTTCAAAAAGTCACAAGTATGATAGGGGGACAAAAATTGACTCCAGTACAGCTGCGAATTTCTATATACATACAATTATAAATATAAGGAACTGAAAAAGAATACCAAAAACAAAATATAAACAATGTTCATTATGGGGATACACAATAAGAATTTCTATTTCAGCTGGGAAGTAGTAGTGCACACCTTTACTCCCAGTACTTGGGAGGCAGAGGCAGGCAGATCTCTGAGTTTGATACCAGCCTACATAAAAAACTGTCTCAAAAAAAAAAAACAGTAACAACAACAAAGAATTTCTATTTCAATAAATATCTAAAATTAAAGCATCATTTACAATAGAACAAAGAAGTGTTGGGCAAATAATGAGTGAAGTAAAAACAATAATAAGATCCTGTGTCAATCACCGTGTACCATTAATTGGGCCAAAAATCTGTGGCTAGCTAAGGTAGGCATAAGTAAGAACCTAGAACTATTGTTCTGCTAAATAGACATGGTACCTCTTTCTCTACATACAGGCATGAATGAGTGTGAACACACAGATAATGGGCAAAACTAAATGTTAATACACAGCTATGCCAGTATGCTAAATTAAAATGGCAAGCATGATACAAATATTGACAGACTTTAAGATTGAAAAAAATATTTTGTCTTCATGGCTGCAAGGGTTGAGCTTCAGCCACTGATACTGAGAGACTTTGTCACTCTTTTGGGGAAATGGTAAGCAGAAAATGAGTATAGAGGAAAATAGACAAATGACAAATTCTGGTTCATACCCCTGAGGAGTCCTGATGATGGTGTATCCTGAACTTGGTGCAGTTTCGCCATTCAGAATTTTGAACGATGTGCTCTTTCCAGCGCCATTCACCCCAAGGAGCCCAAAACACTAAGAGTAAAAAGGAAAATTAGAGACAAAGAATAAAGTACAATCAAATGTTATATTGGAAACGGCATTTGCTTTGACAGTATGTTGATGTCTCTGATGTTGGTGTACTGTGGAACAGTATTAAAGGTATTTTATGCTTTGAATGCTGTTGTGAGGCTTGTACATGAGAAATCAGTATTAATTTAACAAAAGATTAATTTGGATATATAAAACTTAACAGAGTAAGTACTAAGTAACATTAATACCAATTATACAGTATATACATAGATCGATCGATAGATAGATAGATAGATAGATAGATAGATAGATAGATAGATACAAGCATACATACATACACATGTATGTATATAAACAGATAGCAAGTAAGAGATGTGTTTGTAAACAGATAAATATATGTATATGCACAAAGAAAATGGATGGATACAAAATTAAATAAATTATAGACAAAAAAATCAACACACAGATAATTGATAGATGATAATATATGATAGATGATAGATGGATAAATAGATGGATGATAGATCTTGCTGGTAGCTACATGCCTTTATTTTTCCATTGAAGATGTTGTAAATCCACATCTTATTCAGAGCCTAAGTAAATCCTCGTATTAACTAAGGAAACAACCTCCAGTTTTATATTTTGACAGCTGATTTCATTCTTAAATCTAGTCTTAAAGTCTATGTGAAAATGGATTTCTCACCCCATTTTCTAGACCTGCTCTCTGTTTTGTACCTCTAGATATGATATGCTTGAAGGTCCTTCTTGGACCACAGATCTTCTCAGACCCATTTTCTGAAGTCTGAGTGCTAATATCTACTAACACCAGCAGGCTTGCTCAATATTACAATGGCTGTATCTGCATTTTGCCTTCCTGCCACCTATCACTTGCCTCCATTCTGTGCCTCTGGACACTACCAATTCCCTGAATCACCATGTGCCTCAGTCACCATATTACTTCCAACATCACTGAATCTTTCCCCCAGCCAATATGGGGGTCTATCTCATTCAGACCTCCCTTGTGTCGCTGTTATCAAGCCTACTACACAGAGCCTTAAGATGCCCTATCTGCCTATCCAAATCACCTCTCTACTTCAGAGCCCAGTCTAATCCTGCCTTTGTGGCAACAGTCTTCCACACGACTGCTGTTGCACCTGACTTACTATACTATTTAAATCATTCCAGCACTTTCTATTCCTATCCAGATGTGGAAAACTGTATCTCCTGATGATTTTCTAGTTTCCAAGCAGTTCATGGATTCTTAGATGGACAGAGACATGCATCTCAATTATCTTTGTTTTGTTTCTTCACGGGTTCTTACAAGGTACTTCCTATCTAGGCAACCAAATGTGCTGCTCGTAAAATTTGAAAAAAGAGACCTTCCTACAGTTTGAATCTTGGAAGTTCCAAGAGATCCATGTGCTAAAGTTGTGGTTAGTGAACTTGGAATTACGTGTACAAAACTGGCCATTTTTGCTCAATAATACTAAGCTAATTGCAGGATATTGGAACTTGGTACCTCCCATTTCTGTCTTGTTAGCATCTTCTGGCCATGACATGAGCAACTTCCCCAGTTGCTCTTGGATATTGGAACTTGGTACCTCTCTTTTCTGTCTTGTTAGCTTCCTCTGGCCATGACGTGAGCAACTTCCACACTTCCCCAAAACATATCTCATTGTCTTGATGCAGTAGGCCATCAGAGAATGCCTGAGACAATGGAAACTTCCACAACTTTGATCTGATTCTTTAGTTGATTTTAACACTGATGGCAAATAGCCCAAATGGAACTTCAAATACGAGAAGCATCATGCCTACTTCCAAGGTTTTGTTTCTTTCTTTTGCTTTTTTTTTTTCTTAAAACAGCCTTTGATTGATAATGAGGAAATTAATATTTATTCAAATGTATTTAATTTTAATTCAAAATTTAATAAGGTAAGATTACAGAGCTAGATAGCAAAAATAAATAGAAACAATAACTAGAAAACAATCCTTAATATTTTGTCCAGTTGTCCTAGAGATCATGGTTTCAACCTGGGTCATTCCTAGATTGCTTTAGATGGGTCTATAGGCCTCAATATACTCCAGGGTATTCATATCTGGATTATCTTCTCAACCAAAAAGCATGGCTAGTGGCTGAAAATGAGAGAATCAGGTAACCACTGGGTTTCTCCAGAGCCTGGGCCGCTCAATGCTAGGTGTGTCTTTATTTCTAACAGTTAATTAAAGGTAATCATTTGAAGGATTGATTTCCTTTTATGTATTGAGTCTAAATAAGAGTCAGCTTCTGTCAGTTCTGATTAAAGATTTCTCCAGGGTTGCTGTGGTATGTACATTTTTTAACCTTGCAGAATAACATTCTTCTAGAATAGCAGTTCTCAATCTGTGGGTTGTGACCCCTCTGAAGGTCATACATCAAATATCTTGTATACAAGATACTTACAATATGACTTGCAATAGTAGAAAAACTACAGTTATGAAGTAGCAAATAAGTGATTTTATGGTTTGGGGTCACTACTACATAAAGAATGGTACAAAAGGGTCATACATTAGAAAGGTTGAGAACCACTCTTCTAGAAGGACTCAAGGCAAATTGTAGGCCAAGAAAACAGAAGAAGTAGGTTGCATCTTTAACTGAATTTTAAAAAACATTTGTACTCAA